>NW_022196909.1:9630153-9635532 GCF_008632895.1 Mastomys coucha
AGAGACGGTGAGCCCTGGCAGCATGGCGCTAGAGACGGTGAGCCCTGGCAGCATGGCGCTAGAGACGGCTTCCCTTTCGACATAAATGAGCTTCCACTCTCTAGTAAGCGCTGCCAAATCTGTTACCATATTCTTTACCAAACCCTACCCACAAAGGGCTAAGTTTCAAAAGTCTAAACCTCAAAACCTCTGCTGTTTCTGAAAGCTAAGTGTTAAGTGGGCTCTTTTTGGTTTTCCTCCTAAAAGACGTGCTCAGTGCTTAGAGAGGCTGTGGGTCAGGTGGTTGTAGCACACACCTTTAATCCCAGCATTCGGGAGGCAGAGGCAGGCAGATCTCTGTGAGTTCAAGGCCAGCCTGATCTACAAAGTGAGTTCCAGGGCAGCTGGTGATATACAGAGAAACTCTGTTTCAAGATCAAACAAACAAACAAACAAAGGGGCTTGCCGTGCAGAGCAACCAGAGTTTGATCCCCATCTGCATAAAGGTGGAATAACAGAGCCAGCCCACAAGTGTGTACCATGGCACATTAGCATATACATAGGCAATAATGATAATTTTAAAATAAATAAAAGAAGCTATGGGCTGAAGCTATATCTTAACTGAGAAAGCACTTATCTAAAACTAAAGGGCAGAGTGGTACATGCCTACAGTCTCAGCACTCAGGAGATGGAGGCGGGCGGAACAAGAAGCTGAAGTTCAGCCAGCGGCCCACGTGATAGGAGAACAGTTCCTGGGTGCAAGCCCCAGTCCATTTCCCTGGCTTCTGTGGCTTATTTATTGGCTTGCCCTCATGGATGCTAGTCCTCTAGCTTCTCCCTGCTGTTGCACTACCACAAAATCACTGCCCACGGCTGTGAAGTGTGGCTTGGTCTCAGTAAACAGGCCGTTTACTCCCAGCCCTGGGGACAGTGCAGGTAGGTAGCAGTCTAGCTCGGTGTCCGAGCTGAGCCTGGTATCTGCAAAGGCTTGGGATCTCCTCCAGAAAGGTGAGCCTCTGCTGGAACACCATTCAGGAGCCATCTGTTAATGCTCTCTCTGACCCTTCAGAGCCCTTCAGTAGCTGAAAGGACATCCTGTGCGTTCTTGTGCGTGACCTTACACCACGCTTGCACTGAGTTTATCTCTGTGCTGCATTTTCTCCACTGCTGCCTCAGTGTGGGAAGCCATAGTGTCCTTATGTCTTTTGGGTTGGGTTGGGTTTCTGACAGAGGGTCTCCCTGGAGCCCACCCAGGCTGGCCTGAGGCTCACGAGGTAACTCATGCCTGACTTATCTCATGGACTCTAACATCAGGAGGACATGCTTTTTTGTTTGTTTTCTAAGATGCTGATGACCTTTATATCCATGCTAAGATTATCATCATAGCTAGGCTTCTTATCACAGTTTATAATCCCTTCACCCAGGAGTCAGTTCACCCAGGAGAACCACAAGCAATTGCGGGACTAGCCTGGACCTCATAAAGAAACCTTGTCTCAAACAAAACAAAACAAAACAAAAACAAAACAAAACAAAACAAAAAACCTGTCTGGACAGGTGTGGTAGTTTTGCATGCCCCTTGGATGCTGAGGCAGGAGAGTTGTTGGTGTCTCCAGGCTACAGGAGTTTGGGCTTCAGAAAGAGACCCTGTTTGAAAAATAAAGAGAGGAATGGAGAGAGGGAGGGAGGGAAGAAGGAAGGAAAAAAAGAAGGGAGGGAGGGAAGAAGGAAAGAAGGAAGGAAAGGCAATTTCAAATTAAGATAGTCACTGAATCACTGAATGATCTAGGTTTCAACTCCGTCTCCATGAGTGGGGCCTCAGTACCTGCAGAGAGAGAGAGAAAGAGAGACAGAAACAGAGAGAAAGAGAGACAGACAGACAGACAGACAGACAGAATCGCTATGTAGCTGTCAGCTGGTGAGTGCTGGGATTGTAGCTGTGAGCTCCCACAGCCGTGACACCTGCTTTGTTGTTGTTGTTGTTGTTGTTGTTGTTGTTGTTGTTAAAGTTGGCTCTCACTGTGTAACCCTGGCTGGCCTGTAACTTGCTGTATAGACCAGGCTGGTCCTCAACTCACAAAGATGGGATCCTCTTGCCTCTGCCTCCTGAGTGCTGGGATTAAAGGTATGAGCCCACATCTGCATTTTAAAAGTTTCCTATGTGAATCTCATGGCCAGAGTTTTTTTATTTAGCTCAATGTAATGTGTCTTTTCAAACAAAATTTTGCTCATGATTTTTTAAAAATGTTTTTAATGTAGTTTTACATTTTATGTTTAAGTTATATTTTAATTAAAAATAATTACATAAAATTAAAAATTACATTATTTATTGTGTGTTTGAGTATCATGTAGGCATATGTGTACCAAGGTGTACGTGTGGGGTCAGGGGACAACTTTTGGGAGTCAGTTCTCTCCTTCTACCTGTAGGTCCTGAGAAGGATTGAACTTCAGGCTTTGAACATTCTGGGGAAAGTTGTCTACCAGACTAGGGCTGAATTTCCTCGTTATAAGATTAAATGTTCTATTAGCTGCCATCAAATATTAAGTTGAGCCTGGTTCGGTAGAGTTCACAGAAGGGTTAGGGGTGTAGTGCAGTTAGAAGCACAATTGCTTAGTGTGTGTTAATCCGTGGGTTCCATAAAGGAGGCAGGTAGCCCGTAGGCCCCAGGTAGCCTGTAGGCCCCAGGTAGCCTGTAGGCCCTCAGTCTCCTGCACTCAGAAGGTAAAGGCAGGGGGATCAGAAGCTGAAGCCATCCTCCACTACAGAGTGAGTTGGTGGCCAGCCCAGACTTTTGAGACTTTTGTCTCAAAGTTCACAAAGAAACAAACCAAGCTGAACAGACACAAGAAATGTAGGATTTAAACTATCCATAAAAATATTCTGTAGCATTGCCTGTTTCTCTTACAGTGACAGTGTCAAGGGCACAGTGTGCCACACCTATAATCTAGTATCCAGAAGATAGAGGCAAGAGTCCTGGGACAAGTTCAAGGCCAGCCTTGGCTACATAGCAAGTTCCAGAAGAGCCTGGCTGTCTTAGTTAGGGTTTCTGTTGCTGTGATGACCAAAAACAACTTGGAGAGGGAAGGGTTTATCTCTTACAACTCTCAGGTCACACTCTATCACAGAGGGAAATCAGAACCAGAACTCAAGGCAGGAACCTGGAAGCAGGAACTGAAGCAGGAGCCATAAAAGTACATACGTTGGCTACTGTCTTGTCTATTTACAGCCTGCTTCTTATACAACTCAAATCATCCGCTCTAGGCCAAACCACCACTGAGCATCCACAACAATCACTACTCAATGTCCAAAGAGTTGCTTATAGGCACCTGGATAGAGGCGCTGAGCGCCCTGTTCCCACATAACAGAAGCTTGTGTCCGGTTGACAGAAGAACCAGCTAGCGCACAAGGATGCATAACAAGACTTTTGTCTCCAAAGGAAAGAAGAAAAACAGACAGGGATCAGAAAATAAAGACATTACAGTGGTATTTCAAAATTGAGCATGATGGTACATGCCTGTAATTCTAGTAATGGGAGGCAAAGACATGAGGATCTTTGCAAGTTCAAAGCCAGCCAGAGACTTTAAGAACCTGTCATATATCAAGCAAACAAACAAACAAACAAAAGTCATTGCAAACAAATGTGATGTGTGAACTCTGATCATGGTTTGAAAAAAAGAAAAAAGCTGAAAACCACTAAAAAGAGCTGGAGGGATGGATCAGCAGTTAAAAACACTGGCTGTGCTGGGCGGCACTCGGGGAGGCAGAGGCAAAAGGATCTCTGTGAGTTCAAAGCCAGCCTGCTCTATAAAGATAGTCCAAGATAGCCAGAGCTACACAGAGAAACAATGTCTCAAGAGGAAAACAAAAACAAAACGTCATACTGTCTGCTCTTCCAGAGGTCCTGGGTTCAAGTCCCAGGTTCCATGGGGTGGCTTTCAGCTGTTTACAACTCCGGTTCTAGGGGATCCAGTGCCCTCTCCTGGCTTCCTCAAGCACTGCACAAGCATGGAGCACAGACATACATGCAGGCCAAAGACCCACACACATTTTTTTTTAATTAAAATAATTAAAAATATTGGACTGCAGCTAAGACAAGGACTAACTACAAGTTGATAGGGGATTACCTAACTTTTCTAGATAACTTTCTTGGCTGGTAAAGTGGGTCAGCGAGTAAAGGTGCCTGCTGGGAAGCCTGACATGGGGTTGATTTCCAGAGCCCATGATGGGAGAACCAAGTTCTGAAAGCATCATGTGCTCTCGACATTGTGCCATGGCCTGCTTGTCCACAGTCCCTCGCACAGACACACAGTAATAATGATTAGTAAAATGATGTTTAAAAGATGTTTCCAGTTAACTCTCCCGGTGTGATCCCAGTTTTGTGATTTTGCAAAACAATATTCTCCAGACATGCAAGTCAAAACTAGGGTGAAGCAGCCTGCTGCCAGCGATGTGCCCAAGCTGGACTCAGCCATGACAGGTATATAATATCACAGGAATTTTCAAATGCTACATGGAGAGCTAACTTATAAGCTTACTACTGCCTACAGCCTCTCTCTCTCTCCTCCTCATCTTACCGAGATCAGGCTGGCCTTGAACTCCTGACCTTCCTGTTTCCAATTCCTGAGTGCTGGGATTACAGACATGAACTACCATACTCCGCACTGGAGTTTTCAAATACTTTATAATTACATTTTGTTTTGTTTTGGGTTTTGTTTTGCTTTTATTTTGGTGTGTGTGTGTGTGTGTGTGTGTGTGTGTGTGTTTGGAGTTGTTTTGTTTTGTTAGTTTGGTTTTGGTTTTGATTTTTTTTTTAAAGATTTATTTTATTTATTTATGTGTATGAGTACACTGTAGCTGTACAGATGGCCGTGAGTCATCATGTGTGTGGCTGCTGGGAATTGAACTCAGGACCTCTGTCAGCCCACTCGCTCAGGCGCAATTCACTGTGGCTGCCTTCAGATGCACCAGAAGAGGGCGTCAGATCTCATTACGGGTGGTTGTGAACCATGAACCACCATGTGGTTGCTGGGATCCGAACTCAGGACCTTCGGAAGAGCAGTCAGTGCTATTACCCGCTGAGCCATCTCGCCAGCCCCTTGGTTTTGATTTTTTGAGACAGGATTTCTCTGTGTTGCTCCTAGCTTTACTGGAACTTCTGTAGACCAGGCTGGCCTCAGAAATCTGCTTGCCTCTGCCTCGAAAATTCTGGGATTAAAGGTGTGCACCATCATTATCACCTGGCTTACAATTAAATTTTGAAAGAAAAAAAAAATACAAACCTTTTTAGCCTGGTTTTCAGAGCTGTGCTGGTGGTCCCTGACACCTGGCTCTGCCTGGCCTGCCGTTCTCAGCTGGGTTCCTCCCTGCTCGCTCTGCCTACTGCTCCCCACCCCCCCACCCCC
>NW_022196909.1:9635744-9651701 GCF_008632895.1 Mastomys coucha
GCTCTGCCTACTGCTCCCCACCGCTTTCTTCCCCACAATTACCTTGCTACTCTTGACCCTGCATCTCATCAAAGCCCACTCTGCAAGACTTTGTGGCATCTCTCCTGGTTGACATTATCTGCCCTGCCCTCGCTGCCTTGGTATTGCCGCACTTCAGTGTCTCTTTAGTCAGCTCCTGGTCCTTGAGCAGAGGGGACATGACTCTTACATGTAGTGGGTGCCCCAAGAGTTCTTAGAAACTCAGCATTTGGCTACTCTTACAAACATCCACGTGCCTGCGGTGGCTTGTCCAATCCAGGTCCAGGAACATTGCAGCAATGAACACAGAGCCACACTCTACCTAAGTGTCTTAAGGATCTGAGTCCAGCCGCCTCTGAGGTTACCATAGACCAAGCCAAAACTGATTTGATCTGACTAAGTAGAAGGGCATAGTCAGTGACAGCTTAGGCCTTTCGGGGAGAGCTAAGCAGGCTGAGCCATAGCCAGGAGTGCAACCTAGGGCTAGTGATTTTACTATCCAGTAATCTGTGCTCTCATGCAACCCCACCCATCTCCAGAACTGATAGGATCCTCGTTTAGAGCCAGTTGCATCCCTCAAATGGTAGCGCCACGATAGAAACTTGAATCTGGCTGTGCACTCGGTCATTGGCAGGAGACTGGGGAAGCCTAGGCTAGAGCAGTCTCCATGTGGGTGCTCAGAATCTAAAGTTTAGTAGAAAGTGTCTCTACAGGAGAAGGCAGCAGAAAAACATGGTCTCTGTGGCGGACAGCAGTGCATGCTTGCAATCCCATCTTGTGGGGGAGGCTGAGACGGAAGAATTGCTGTGAGTGTCATTCAGGCAGAGACGATATATAGTCTCTGATATAGGCCATACAGAGTGAGATGCTGTCTGCCCTGCTCCCCAAAAGTGAGATGGCTTAGCCGGTAAAGACACTTGACATAAGTTTGATTCCCAGAACCCACATAAAAATAGAAGAGAACCTGACCTCGTACCCACGAGTTGGTAGGCATGTGCACTCACTCACACACACACTCACACACACACACACTGTAAGAAAAACTGAAAACAAGAAATGTGGCCTCCTCTGTCTATTATCTGGAGTCACTGAGCTTCCCCGGACCTCTGACCCCTTGATTCTATAATTAGAGTAATAAACCAGCATATATTTTTATTCATGTTTTATGCATTATGCAGGATGTAGCTTAAAGTCTCACGGGGAAGTCAATACGTGAATAGAAAATTAAAGTCCAACACTGTAGTAACACTGCACTCCAGAAGCACATGGGGCACCCAAGAGGTAGGAGAGCAGCCGGCCCCTGGTGCCGCCATCCTAGGTGAGCGAGTGAGTGCCTTCCACCCAGGTAGAATCTGGGGGAGGGGGGGCTTACTAGGAGTGGAACAGTGGCAACCCCAAGGGAGCCAGTGTGTCAGCTCTGAAAACTGCAGCTATTTTCCCTTAATACATGAGCAAAGGACAGAAGGGAGAAAAAGGAAGCTGAGTGAGACTGGGGAGGACGCTCATCCCTCCTGGGGAGCCTGAACTACTAAGGCTGTCGGGAGGCAGTGACAGATTTTAAACAAGACTATATTTTCATTTATAAACCTTTTTGGCAGTGTGGCACTGTGGATGGAGTTTGGGAAGGCCCTTTAGGATGGGGGAATAACCTAGCTGGGGGAAGATGAGAACCCAAGTGTGGCACAGTTTAAAAAGTGGAAAATCCAAGAGCTTAAAGCAGCTGCAGAGATGAGGACGAGCTGACTCAGTCAGTGAAGATGTCCACCTCCGACCCAGCCTTGGCAGCGCTGCCCTTTAATCCTAGCACTCAGAAGGTAGAGGCAGGCAGCTCTCTGAGATCCAGGGCAGGCAGCACCTTCCTGGCAGGTTACCCAGGTCAGAGAAACCCTGTCATACAAAACAGGAGCAGCTGTAACTCAGGCATCCCGGCTGAGGAGTATCTCTGCTGGGTGGTGGGTGGTCCCCAGTGCCAGAGGGAAAGCCCTAGAGGGATTCGAGTGCACAGTTCCATGCTGCATCCCATCCAGAGCACGCATCTTCCATGACTCATAGACTGGGTCTTGCTACCTGGCCCCACCCAGTCTGCAAGGGTCAGGGGAGTTGGCCTCAGGTGAGCTAGCCAGGGGCTGCCTGGTGCCTAAGTGAGGGAGCTCTGGAGCCCTTTAAAGCCTTCACTGAGACTACTGAATAGGATAAGGGCATTAAGGTCAAAAGATGAAGCCTTAGCAACTCTAAATGTAATGATTTTGTTTAATGTCTTTTTAAGATTTTGTTGCTGGTCACTTATATGGCCTTGTGCACACGAGCGCAGCTGGCTGCCTGTGGAAACCACAGGACCTGGTGGCTTTGGGGAGCCACCAGGGATGGAGGATGGATAGGCCAAGGCAAATCCGCAGCCCCCTCCTTGTTTTTCTGTTTGTTGGTTTGTTTTGTGAAATAGAGTCTGGCCAGGTAGTCCTGGCTGGCCTCCAACCTACAGAAATCCACTGCCTCTGCCTTCCAAGTGTTGAAATTAAACTCTCCGGTTCTTTCTCACAGTCACAGAGAGAGATCAGAAGTCGGTTTGCTGGCTAGTGAGAAACACTACATTTGCAAAAATGCTTTGTTCCATTTTTCCCAAGGAAAATATTTGTGTTTTAAATAAGTCATAGTCAGATTTAATAATATGTCTTTCTTGAATTTTTCATCTTGATTATTGTGTCAACATAGGTGTTTTCATTTTTTTTTCTTCTTTTTTTTTTAGTTTGAATGAAGATGTTAGTGGAGGCTCCTCCCCTCCCCCCAACCCCCATAAACTATCAGGCGGTTGAATTCCAAATGCCAGGGATATACCGCTTGGCCTTCCTTTCTGCCTTCCCAGCATGGAACTTTGTGCAGATGAGGGGCGGGGCGAGAGGAGCTGTAATTGGGCTGATTGGAGCCTATTGTGCTGCTCTGGAGCACAGCTCCTGTAGCCTTAGGGAGGGAGGTGATGGCGTCTGGAGATCACCTGGAACGCGTCCTCTTTCTCCAGATAAGAGAGCTGAAAGACTGGATTTACATGTTTCCTGTCCCCCACCCACACCCCCAGTTAAACTGTGGTCCTCACTGTACAACCAAAAACTGACTTATTGTGCATTTATTTCCCAACAGTTGCGAGAAACAATCAAAGCCGGCAAAGGTGTGACTTCAGCTATTGACCTGTGTCGTTACCATGGAAACAAGGCACTCGAGGCCCTGGAGAGCTTCCCTCCCTCAGAGGCCAGATCTGCTTTAGAAAACATTGTGTTTGCTGTGACCAGATTTTCCTGACACCAAATTAAAAAGACACTATTGTTCCTTAGTGGGAGAAAGAACCCAGAGAATGAGGTGGACAGGAGAGCTTTTTGTGATGAAATAAGTAACGTGTTTAATGACTTTAGAAATATATGTATCTTTTTTTCTGTCCTTTATTTCACTGCTTAATGAATCTCTCCTTCGGAACCACTACAAACAAAATGAGAAGGAAAAAGGTCACGCGGTTTTCGCTTGTCACGCCAGAGCACACTTGAGGCTTCAGCAACAGAAATAATTAATGAGACTCGCTCCTGTGACCTCAGCAAATGGACAGGAAATAAGTCCTTATTGATTGGACCGAGCCCGGGATGGCGCCAGGGCGGTGGCTGTGGTTTTCTTTCCACAGAGGACAGAGCACGCTGGAAGCTGCAGGTGTCAGGCGAAGCACGGGATGCCAGCTGGGGGACACATCAACGCTGATGACCAGTCTGTCGTAGTGGAGAATACCTCAACGCATTAAGCAAAAATCTGTGTTACCTGCTGTCTTGAAATCATGTGCATATAGTGAGAGAGGCTTATGCACCCTAGTTTTTTATCAGATTCGAGGGAGGTGAGGGAAATGTTAAGTTGCCAAATACTTGAAACTGGATATTAAAGTGTTACCAAGTGTTGATTCAATTGTATACGAAACTGTCTGCCTTTCTTTCTTAAAGATCAAATTTAGGACATATTTCAAGCTAGGCATGGTGCCGCACATCTTTAACCCCAGCGCTGGGGAGGCAGAGGCAGGCAGATCTCTGAGTTCGAGGCCAGCCTGGTCTGCAGGGTGAGTTCCAGGACAGCCAGGGCTACACAGAGAGACCCTGTCTCAAAAACAAAGACTCAGTTCAAAGGCCAGTTTTTGTATTTCAAAAGCAGTGTATCCATTTACGATACCTTGTTTGGGGGACTCCCCCTGGTTTCCGCAGCTTTCAGAAAGGTAACTGTAGTGCTGGGACTTCACTGGTGAGAGTTTTAACCTCAGAATGTCAACCTCTGATCTTGAGCCACAGACATTGAGTTACTGAAAGAACACAAGCGTCACACAGGCCTGCAATCGGACTCTGGCTCCGTGTGGTTGGCAAACGATTCCCGGGGTTTGCACAAATGCAATCCGAGAATCCCGTTGACAAGAAGGCTGAGTTTACATAAATGATCTCGATGAGACTCAGCCGCCTTTCCTCCTCGTGTGTGTAATTACAGCCCTATCTGGAGACAGAAAACACGGTAAGCAGATTTTATTACCTACTCCACTCAGACACTAGGGAAGTCATCTTAGTTGAATTCCTCCTCCCAAAAGTTCCAACCAGGCCGGCGGGTGGCCCCCACAGTGAGGAGAAAGTGTAAGCCCACAGAGGATAAGCTGTTATGAGTGGACTCCGAGATAAGTGAGCAGGTCACACTACCACAACACATAGATTGCCTATAGAACGTTGCACTTGTCTGTTTGAAGCATGGCTTCTCAGTGAGCATGGCTTAATTAGTAACTATGGCGACAGTGCTATAGCTCTGGCCAGGCTCTAATCATTAACTTTCCCAAGGAGCAGCCCGGATGTGCAGCTGAGTGGCCATACAAGGCGTAGAGCCTGCCCCACGCCTCCAATCTGCTTCACTGTGTGGCTGGTCAAAAGTCACTCCCCTCCATTTCCTTTCCTGTAACAGGAGATGAAAGGAGGTGAGTGAGTCCCTCCTCCCAGGTTCATTTGTGGGTGACCGTCACACACCAGAGTGGCCACCCTGCAGTCCCAGCACTTTGGGAGGCCAAGGCAGCCTGGCTAAGCTACATAGCGAGGCCAGCTTGGACGAAACAGACCCTGTTTGAAAACATACAAAGTTCACCATGTCTGATGATTTAGTAAAAGTGCTGCATAAGACCCAGGGAGGAGGGAAGGGGGAACCTTGGAAGCCGCTGACCGGCAGCTGAGCATAAATGCTGATTGTGAGGCCCAGCCTCCTCACATGACCTAGACCAGTCCCTCTACCTTAGGGGACACATGACATGGTCCTGGATTCCTGTGTTTCAGCACCCACCTTTGCTTCTTTGAGATCTTTTATCTTTCAGCAGCTTCTGTGACCTCTATTCTGTCCCCTTCTTTTTTTTTTTTTTTTTTAAAGATTTATTTATTATGTATTTATTATAAGTACACTGTAGCTGTCTTCAGACGTACCAGAAGAGGGCATCAGATCTTATTACGGGTGGTTGTGAGCCACCATGTGGTTGCTGGGATTTGAACTCATGACCTTTGGAAGAGCAATTGGTGCTCTTACCCACTGAGCCATCTCACCAGCCCTGTCCCCTTCTTTAGAAGAAAAAAATATCAAGTATCAGAGACTGGCCTTGAACCCCCTCGCTGGCAGAAGATGGCCTTGAACGGGTTAGTATTCCTGGCTGCATCTCCCAAGTGCTGTCTCTATGCACTGAGATCCACCTGTCTCTCCATCCTACAGCACTGGAGTTCCAGGCGCATGCATTAACATAGCCAGCCATTGACAGGCCTGCTGGGATATGAACTCGGGTTCTTATGCCTGCAAACAACAGAATGCCTTTACCTGCTGAGGAGCCATCTTTCTGCTCCACACGCTGTTCTTGAATCGTTGCTCTCATCGTCACTGGCTACACATGCTCACTTCTCCCTGTGCCTGAAATCCTTCTCTGTGCTGTTTATCTCCTCCGTTCGCTCTCTCACAGCTTTAGGAGAAATCACCTTGCAGCGGGTGGTGATGCACACCTTTAAGTCTCAGCCCTCCAGAAGCAGAGGCTGGTGGAACTCTGTAACTTAAAGGGCAGCCTGGTCTACAGAGTGAGTCCCAGACCCGTCAGTATTACAGTCAAGACCATCTCCAAAAATCAAACAGAACCCCCAAAAACCTTACAGTCTATTGTTAACTCTCACAGCCCGTTGTCTGATGGAGTCCATACCATCTAGACCAGTGTCAGCACTCTGGGGACATTTAGGATTCAAACCTATCAGGTCACCCTCTTGTCATGGCTTCAAGATCACAGACAATCCTTACGGCAGATCCCTAAAGGCACCGGTACAGCCCCTGAGCCCTTGTGACCAAGCCCCACCTCTTCACTGTCCTTCTTCCTTCCTCCTCCACCCCAAAAGACATTATCCTAGACATTTTTTACACATTTTTTTTTTTTTTGGTTTTTCGAGACAGGTTTTCTCTGTGTAGCCCTGACTGTCCTGGAACTCACTCTGTAGACCAGGCTAGCCTCGAACTCAGAAGTCTGCCTGCCTCTGCCTCCCAAGTGCTGGGATTAAAGGCATGTGCCACCACTGCCTGGCCTATCCTAGACATTTTTTTTTATAGATTTATTTATTATTATATGTAAGTACACTGTAGCTGTCTTCAGACACACCAGAAGAGGGCATCAGATCTTATTACAGATGGTTGTGAGCCACCATGAGGTTGCTGGGATTTGAACTCAGAACCTTCGGAAGAGCAGTCAGTGTTCTTAACTGCTGAGCCATCTCGCCAGCCCCGAATCCTAGACATTTTGATTGTAGTTCTCCAGAAACTACAGAGCAATTCCCTGCCCCGCTAAATCTCTTCCTTCCTTCGTGGTGCTGGAGTCCAATACAGTACAGGACCTCACTCGTGCTAAGGAGTGTTCTGCTGGTGAGTTACACCAACCCTTGGCCCCCAAATCTCTTTTATGTTCTTTGAATTTGGTTTCCTTTTTTGAGACAGGGTCTCAGTATAGCCCAGGCTAGCTTCGAGTTTGCTGTGTAGCCAAGGATGACCCTGAGCTTCTGATTCTCCTGTGTCTGCCTCCTGAGTGCTGGGGCTGCAGATGTGTGTCCCCACATGTGGCTTGTGCATGCTAGAAGAGTGCTGGACCAGCTGAGTACATCCCTAGCTCTACATCTTCCTTTAAACTCTTCAATTTAAGGATGGAGAGATGGCTGGTAGGGGTAAGGGGGAGCATTTGCTGGGTTTAATACCCAGCGTCCACATGGCAATTCATGATGGTCTGTAACTCCAGTCCCAGGGGAACCAGTGCTCTTTTCTAATCTCCATGGACACCAAACGGGCAAAATACTCATATAGGTAAAATAAGACAAAACATCCTCCAACTGAAAAATATTGGTTTCAGAGCCGGGCAGTGGTGGCGCACGCCTTTAATCCCAGCACTCAGGAGGCAGAGGCAGGTGGATTTCTGAGTTCGAGGCCAGCCTGGTCAGAGTGAGTTCCAGGACAGCCAGGGCTACACAGAGAAACCCTGTCTTGAAAAAATATATATATATTGGTTTCAGAGCCAGTGATATGGTTCAGCAAGTAAAATCACTTGCTGCGCAAGGCAGGTAACCTAATTGTGATCCCCAGAACTATATAAAGGGGAAAGGCCAAGCAGTGCTGCATTTGTAGCCCTGAGGAGGCCAAGGAAGGCAGATCTACGAATTTGAGGCTAGCCTGGTCTACAGAGTGAGTTCCAGGATAGCCAGGGCTATACAGAGAAACCCTGTCTTGAAGAAAAAAAACAAAAAGGAAGAATGGACTGTATATGATTGTCTTCTGACCTACACACACACACACACACACACACACACACACACACACACAAATAATAAAAGTTTACAAAGGAAATACTTGTTTCAAGGCTGGAGACGGTTAAGTAGTAATGTTTACCTATCATGTGTGGCAAGGCTAGGTTCGATGCCCATAAGAACAATATAGTGGTTTGAATGAGTGAGAATGGCTCCGGTAGGCTTATAACTGTTTGTAGAGGAGGAGAAGGTATGTCACTGGAGCAGGCTTTGAGGTTTTGAAAGACTCAGCCATTCCGTCCCCAGTATACTCTTTCTCTGCCTTCAACTTGTAGATCAAGATGTGAGCTCCCCTGTTCCTGCCACTGTGCCTTTGCTCCACCACCATGGACTGACACCCTCTGAAACCGTAGGCTCCAGATCAAACGCTGCTTTTCAATGAGCAGTAATCACATCTCAGATAAACCTCATTGGCTACGAAACTGCCACTGCGCAAAGCCCAAACACTGCTTTTGTTAGAAGCTTCGATGTCTTAATCTGGGTTTTATTGTTGTGGAGGGACAGACACTGTGACCAAGGCAATTGGAGGTGGCTCAGAGGTTCAGAGGTTTAGTCCATCATGGTCATAGCAGGGAGCATGGCAGCATCCAGGCAGACATGGTGCTGGAGAAGGAGTATCATGTTGATCTACATCTTGATTGGCAGGCTGCAAAGAAAGACTGTCACACTGGGCGCGGCCACCCCAAGACACCTACTCCAGCAAAGCCACACCTCCTAATGGTGCCACTCCCATGGGTGAGGCATTTACACCAGAATCTATGGGGGCCATACCTATTCAAATCACCATACTGGCTCTTGGTGGTTTATCACAACAGAAAAGTAAACTAAAACTATCAACTACATCCTGACTGACTAGATGATGAGCTATTTCATTCAGGGCTCAGCTGATAAAGTACTTGCCTAGCATGCACAAAGCCCTAGGTTTACTTCCTAGTACTTCAAAACACTGGGTGTGGTAGCACACACTCGTAATCATGGCACATGGAAGATAGAGTCCCTACACAAGTTCAAGGCTAGCCTACCCTACATGAAACCCATCTCAGAACTTAAAAACACAACAAGATGGAGCTAGACCAAAGTGTTCCTTGGGGACTTGTCTTAATCAACATTTCATCAAAGGATGTTTGTTTGTTTGTTTACCCAGAGACAGAGTCTCACATAGGTCAGGATGGCTTTTCACCCTGGCTATCCTAAACTAACTCCTTGTGTAGACCAGGCTGGCCTCTAACTCACAGAGATCTGCCCATCTCTGCTCCAGAGCTGGGATTAAGAGTGTGCACCACCACATCTACCTAATTCTGCTTCTTTAACAAATCTAAGTGAATAAGAAATGTAAAGACATTTTGAACAATGGGGGCGGATGTCATTCACTGCAGAGGATGTGGATTAGCAAGAGTGCCCGACTAGCATGCTCAAAGACCAGGATTCGATATCCAACACTAAAAGAAAAAGGAGAGACGTGGCTGGGTGCATGGCCCGGACGTTAAGAGCACTGGCTAACTGCTAGTTCAGAGGACCTAGGACCTAGGTTCAGTTCCCAGCATCCATGTGGTGGCCTGCAACTGTCTGTAACTCCAGTTCCTGTCTGACCCCCCTCCTCTGGCCTCCATGGGCACAAGGCATGTATGTACAAAGCACACTTACATGCAAACACTCTTACACATAAAATAAAAATAACTCTTTTTTTTTTTTAAAATGGGGATATGACTCAGTTAGTAGATGTTTGCACAAAGCCCTGGTTTAATTCCCAGTATCCAATGAAACCAGGCCTGAGAGCAAACGCCTGTAATTCTAATATTCTGGAGGTAGAAACAGGAGGATCGGAAGTTTAGTACACAGCTACGCGGTGAGTTTAAGGACAGCCTGGGCTATTTGTGATCTTGTCTCAAAAGCAAACAAACAAAAAGAGAACCACAGCCGGGCAGTGGTGGTGCATACCTTTAATCCCAGCACTTGGGAGGCAGAGGCAGAGGCAGGCGGATTTCTGAGTTCAGGGCCAGCCTGGTCTACAGAGTGAGTTCCAGGACAGCCAGGGCTACACAGAGAAACCCTATCTCGAAAAACTGAAGAGAGAGAGAGAGAGAGAGAGAAAGAGAGAGAGAGAGAGAGAGAGAGAGAGAGAGAGTTCTTCTTCATTTCTTTGGCTTTTAGAAGGTTGTTTTCCAAGCTGGCCTCAAACCCATGGCTAACAATACTCTTGCTTCATCCTACCAAGCCCCAGGGTTACAGGCTGCACTATCATATCTGGCTTCTTCCAGCTTACTTGTCATGAGTGTCTCTTTGCATGGTTGTGATTATAGCATGGATTCCACCCTGGGTTCTCCTGTCTCTGTATACATTTCTCCATTGTGTGCAGATGTCACGGCCGTTACTAACAGGTGTTTAAATGCTAAGCGAGGCATCTCAGTTTCTATTCCTGCCTGCTTTCTCTGCTGTAGATAAGTATATTAAAATGGGTTGACTTGGTTCTGCATGTTTTTCCACCAAAACAGACTAAGACAGGAAAGGCCAGGTGCTATAAGACACCTATAACCCCGGCACCTGGTGGGCTTGAGAGGAGGATCCTGAGTTCAAGGCCAGCCTGGACTACAGAGTGAGTTCCAGGCTGTCCCAAAGCACGTAGCAAGATTTTCTTTCAAACACAAACACAAGGGGCTGGAGAGATGGCTCAGTAGGTAAGGCCTCTGGTCTTGCAGAGGACCCAGGATCAGCTCCAAACATCCACTGGGCAGCTCATACCCACTTGGTAGCTCACAGCCATCCCTAGCTCCCATTCCAGGGGCTTCAACACCTTCTCACCTCTGGGATCACCAAGCATGCGTGTGGTGCACATATGTGTGTGCAGGCAAAACATTCATACACATAAAGTAATAAAATTTAGAAACAAAGCAGCAAAAAAACATGGATGGGAGGGATGGCTCAGCTGTTAAAGTGCTTGCGGAGCAACTGTGAGGAGCCGAGGGTAGGTTCCCAGCACCCAGATAAAATCAGAGCCTCAGGGAACTGGAGACAGGAGGATTCCCTGGTCAGCTAGTCTAGAGGAGTTGGTGAACTCCAGGCTCACTGTATCAAAAAATAAGGTGGCAGCAATTGAGGAAGACACCAATGTCAACCTCTGTCCTCCACACACATGCAACACCGCAGCACACACATCCGACATGCACCACAGAAAGCCGAGTGTGGCAACTTTTTACTTGTAACTGCTATGCTTCATGACAAGACAGAAAGGTCACCCTTAGCTCCAGGCCAGCCTGGCTTACAGAATATGACTCATCCTCGCTAAAGGCTAGCCTCTGCTACAGGACACGCTCTGACTTGATACCGCCTTAGTGACACTGGTGGTATGCAAGATCCCTTCCCTGCCACACCTACATCCTTCCTTCTCAGAATCCAGTGTCTTCACACCAAAAGAGGCTTTCAGTTGACTGGCCATAGCTTCTCGTGGCCAGTACCATAGAGAAATCATTTTGTGGGATCAAAAGCCATCTTCACTTCTTCAAAAACTTAGAAGGATACTCTTAGGGTTTCCTCAAGGGGACACAAACAAAATGACCTTTGATGCCACAACTGTATGAGCCCCTTCTGTTATTGCTACTTTTGCCCATTCTCTCCTGCTGCTCCTGCTGCTCTTGCTGCCGCCACCCCCTGCCGCAGCCACCACCAGTTTTGAAAGATAAAGTTTCCCTAGTGACGCAGGGCAGCTTCTGACTCATGGCTGTCGGCTCACGTCCTCAATATCCCGGCTTGAGCCATCACACTTAGCTGTCTGTGTCCATTGTCCCATTTGGGTCTTTGTGTATGTGTTATATATTAGCATATATTAATTATACATAATCATTGGTTTCATTATACACTTTCATATATGTATATAATGTATTTTACTTATATCCACCCTGAATTATCCCCTCTGGTCCCCTCCTCCCTCATTCTGCCAACTAGTCAATTCAGTGACTTTCGCTAGGGTTGTTGACAGGAGCACGGGTGAAGGCCGACTTACAGAACATGGGATTCTCAACCGTGGCTACACCACTAAAAAGAGCCTTTCTCCCTCCCACAGCGACCCGCTCACTGCCTAGCAATCCTCGATGAGGGATGGGACTCATAATTCCCTTCCTGCTCCACGGCAGCATACTGATGGGTCCAATATCTGTGCTGTGCGGGTTTTGTGCTACCGGTGATCTTGGCTGCTGTGACTTCAGGAGTAACACAGCCTCGGCTTGCCTGGCGGGCAGCATTCCAGGAAGTGCTCTGCTCTTCCTGAGGTCCTTAGATTCCTTTCCACCCCCATCCTCAAAGTTCCCTGTTGTTTGTTTAGGATTCATACATGACGACCCGGGCTCGGATTCAATCCTCAGTTCGACATAAACCAGGTATTAGGGTCATGGGTGTAGGGGCAGGAGGACCAGAAGTTCAGGGTCATCTTCAGATACATAGAGAGTCCCAAACCAGCTTTGGGTGCATATAGACCCTGTCTCTCAAACTGAAAACAGTAAATAAACCTTTTTGTGTTGCTATAGCAAAATGCCTGAGGTTGGGTTCTTTATTTGGCTCACGATTCTAGTCGCTCGGGCTGACGTTTGGACTCCTAAGTGAGCATTATGTGTGGAGAAGAGCTTATTCAGGAGATCTCCTCAGTGACCTCACCCTAGGAGAGTGTACTAACGTCTTCGCTGGCAGCGTCCCACGACCTACTCACCTCCCACTTCTAGAGACACACCCACCACTCATCAACATACTCGAGACCCAGTTTCTACTACATGAACTTCTAGGGGATAAACTACATCCGATCCACAGTAAACATCCTCCGAGCCTTAGACCGGGCTCTCAGCGTTTCCTGCCTGGGTTGATTCCCACCTTGCTGTTCATGCTTCCATTCATTCCCTTTGCAGACATCTGCCCCTTGCCCACAATGCCCTGCTACACAGCGACTTAGGGTGTGTGTGTGGAGCATGGCTCCTCCTTTGCGAGTTTCCACCTCCCTTTCTCCTTCCTCCCCTCCCCCACTAGGGTTCCTCTCGTTGCATTTTTCGCATACCGTAGCACACACGTGGAGGTCAAAGGACAACCTGTAGGCGCCAGGTCTCCCTTCCATCCTGTGGGCTCCAGAGATCAACTCGAGTCATCAGGCTTGGTGCCTTTACACTCTCACCCTCCTCGTCACATTCCCACATTCCGAGAGACACGACCTCAGGGCAATGGAGAATAAACGGGAATCCTGATCCTCCTGCCTCTACTTCTCAAGTGGTGAGATTACAGATAGGTTTTCTTCTCTGCCAGCAGAATGAGCCAATTCAAACCAGATCAGTTTATAGTAAATGCAAGTTTATTGGGAAGCTGGACTCGGGTGGGCGAGCTTACTGGCTCCAAGGACCAAAGGGAAGTCGCCATGGGGAGATAGAAGCAGAGGATGCACACTCAGAGAGAGAGCGTGGGGAGACCAAACCGGCTGCATTACATAGGGAAGCGCCTCTGGGGAAAGGGCAGCCCAGCCCCTGGGCTTTCAGTTCAGGGCATCTGGCGGGGTGTACCAGGTAGGGACTGAGGGATGCTGGGAGAACATAGAGGCCAGGTCTGCTTTGATATGTAAACTACACACCTCTCTCTGAAACCAAACAATTACAAACAGATGACACCACATATGAATATTTCTTTCTGTTTTGTTTTATATTTTTTCAAAACATCTTTAGTGAAGTATAATTTATATAATATATAATACAGATGTTTCTATTTATAATATATAATATAAATTTCATTTTGTTTTAGATAAAATATGAAGCCAGATATAGTGATACATGCCTTTAAGCCCAGCACTAGGGAGGCAGAGGCAGGAGGAACTCTGAGCAGGGCTGGATGTGATGCTCTGTCAAAACAGCAAAAACAAAGTGTGTTTTTTTACACACTTTGTAAAAAAGTGTGTGTATATGTGTTTGTGTACATGTGTGTATGTGTATATATGTGTGTCTCTGCATGTATACGTATGTGTATTTTGTGTGTATATATATGTATGTGTGTGTTGTGTATGTGTATGGGGGGTAGGTGTTGTGTTTCTGAGACAGTCTGCTAATATACTCCAGAGTGTCCTCAAACTCACTAGGCAAGGATGGATTTTTCTTTCTTTCTTTCTTTTTTTTTTGTAATGTGTGTTGGTGACGCCAGTGACCAGAAAAGGGTAGAGCTGAAGTCACAAGTGGTTGTAGGCAAATAAAAGAAGAAAGAGGAGGAGGAGGAGGAAATGGACAGATAGGCAGGCAGACAGAGAAGCAGTCGGGGTGTTCCACAGCTTTCACTCTAGCAGCAGAGGCAGGCAGATCTCCATGAGTTCAAGGCCGGCCTGCTCTACGTTGTCGAGTTCCAGACCGGGCAAAGGCTACATAGTCAGACACTGACTCGAAAATCAAATAAATAAACATCCAAACCAAATCAAACCAAACCAAACAAAGAAACAAAAAACCCAAGTAGTTGTGAGCTACCAGATATGGATTCAAACTCATGTCCTCTGGAAAAGCAGGATGTGTTCTTAATCATTGAACCATCTCTCCAGTCCCCAAAATGAGTTTAACTCCTAGCCCCACCCTGCCTCCCAGTGCTAAGATCACTGGCATGCTAACATGCCCAGCGTGGCCCCCAGTTTGGGTGTGCATTTGTGTATGCTTTGCTGGGGACTGAGCCCAGGTCCTCCTGACCAGCTTGGGTCAAGATTTGGGTACTCGAGTGCAGGATTTGGGGGTGGGGGTCTTTGGGGGCCTGATCCCAGTGTTTATACATGCCTTCCCACTGGGCTATGCCAAGCCTCTTTCTGATCAACACTTTGGAGCCAAACCCTGAAACCCAAGTAACCTTCTTTGTGTTTTTCTTTGGAAACCTATGCAATCTTTTTTATGAAACGGAGCTTTTAGCGAGGTGGACAGTGGGGCCGACAGGAGCAAGGAGAGGTCCTGAATTCAAATTCCCAGCAACCATGCAGTGGCTCACAACCATCTGCACAGCTACAGTGTACTCATATACATAAAATAAATAAGTAATTCTTAAAAAGAAAAGAAAAGAAGTGGAGCTTTTTGTCAGGCCTGGTGGAATAGGCCTGTAATTCCAGCTATTTCAAAGGATAGTAAACCCAAGGCATCCTGGGAAGCTTAGCAAAACCCTAGGCAGAAACCCCAGAATGTAGGAGGCAAAGGCAAGAAGATCAGGTATCAAGGGTAGCCTAGTCTACATGAGGAGTTAGTGGCCAGCCAGGGCAATCTGAGATGCTGCCTAAATATATAATACATAAACAAATATCATCAACAGCAGCAACCAAGCCCTGCATAGAAACCTGTAAATCAGTACAGAAAAGGAAAAAACAAAAACAGTGCACGAATACACAGTAGAGCATGTGCTCGGTCCACAAGGGTCTCCGTCTGACTTCACAGTACCGAACAAAAGATGCTCAGTCCACAAGGGTCTCAGTCTGACTTCACAGTACCAAACAAAAGATGCTCAGTCCACAAGGGTCTCAGTCTGACTTCACAGTACTGAACAAAAGATGGAGAGAGAGAGAGAAGGCAGGCAGCTAGAGTGTTGCTTTATAATACTTATGAACCCAGCACTGAGGAAGCCAAGACAAGAGGAATGCTACAAGTTCTAGACCAGCCTAGGCTACAGAGAACCCGGCGAGCCTGTCTCAGATAAAAGAGGGTTGGAGAGATGGCTCAGCAATCGATTCCCAGCACCTACATGGCAGCTCACAGCCATCTGTAATTCCAGTTCCAGGGGATCCAACACCCTCTTCAGGACTGACTTCCACAAGCACCAGCCAGCCACAGGCAAAACACTCATACACATGAAATAAGAAGAGGGGGTGTGGGGCGGGGGAATAAAATATGGAGTGTAAAAAAATAAAAATAAAAAAGGAGAGCCAGGCGGTGGTAGCACCCACCTTTAATCCCAGCACTTGGGAGGCAGAGGCAGGCGGATTTCTGAGTTCGAGGCCAGCCTGGTCTACAGAGTAAATTCCAGGATAGCCAGGGCTATGCAGAGAAACCCTGTCTCGAAAAACCACAAAAAGAAGAAGGAGGAGGAAGAGGAGGAAGAGGAAGAGGAGGAGGAGGAG
>NW_022196909.1:9651747-9671187 GCF_008632895.1 Mastomys coucha
AGGAGGAGGGTAGGATTGGGTGGTAGATACATTTAATCCAAGCAATTGGGGGGAGGGAGGGCAGAGATAGCTGGATCTCTGAGTTCAAGGCCAGCCAGGTCCACATAGCCAATTCCAGGGCTACATAGTGCTACCCTGTCTCAGACAAAAGCAGAAGATGGGGCTGGCCCTGGCTGCAGAGAGGCTCAGCAGCTGAGAGTACTTGCCGCTCTTCCAGAGGATCCAGATGCAGTTGCAATTCTTGCATTTTATGTATTATCATTATTGTGTGTGGGCACACATGTGCCATTCCATACACGAGAGGGCCAGAGGACAGCTCTGTGGCGTCTGTGTTTACTTCCACCTTTCCGTGGACCAGGAAGATCTAATCCAGGGCAGCAAGCCTTGCGGTCAGCCCTATTACCTGCTGAACCCTCTCACTTGCCCCTGGTTTAGGATTATTATAAGACTTTTATCCCAGAACTGGAGAGGTGGCTCAGTCATTAAGAACACTGGTTCTTCTTCCAGAGGACCCAGGTCCAATTATAAGCATCCACATAGCAGCTCACAGCCATCTGTAATTCCAGTTCCAGGAGGGGCCAGGCCCCTTCTTCTGGTCTCTGTGGACACCAGGCTCCCAAGTGTCAAACAGACATACCTGTAGGCAAAATGCCAGTACACATTAATACGAAATAAATAAGTAGACACATACAGACTTTTGTGCCTTCTTTATACTCATGTAGACATGAAATAAAGAGATGGACCAAGGCAGATGACTAGAACAATCACTCATATCCCTCCCACTTTTCTTAACACATCCAGCATCTATATGTTTCTTCCTGTGTCCTACCACCAGCGGCTGATGACCCACGCCTGACATGCCACGTCACTTTCATGTGTATCTCACCATAGCTAAGCTGTCACCGTGGTGTCACAACAGTCAGGCAAATATAGATGCCTGAAGACAAATGTGGCGGGAGAAAGGCGTATCCCTGGTCTCTGCCTCTGTCATTTGGACGAGGAGGTCAGCATTAAATCTGTGTCATACTTGGTGCACAGCCATAACAACACCACGAACAAAGCACCGGACTGAAAACCATGTCACTGCTTCCATAAAACATGATGTCTGCAAATGCGATAATCGTCACTTACCGAATTCATGGCTCCTCTCGGTACCCACACTTTATCATAACAGAAACAACCCCACACAGTGATAGAAAACATCAGCCAAAAATATGATCTTATTAACCTTAATTTTACGTCCTACGGTTAAAATGAATCTCATATATTTGTTCTGCCTCAATAGTTAAAAGTTTTCCTAACATTTTTTCTGTTTTTAAATCTAAACAGATTTCAGCAAAAATATGAGCTTTGCCTCATTTTTTTTCTGCCTTTCTTTTTTCCCCCTCCTTCCCTTACTTTTTTTCTTTACAGGGTCGTACTCTGTAGCCCAGGCTGGCCTTAAGCTCCAGGCTCCTGGCGTTCCTCCAGCTCAGCCTGCTGAGACTGCAGGGAAGGACCTCTCCTCCCAGTGTCAACACTGCTCTCTGCCTTTCTGTCTTAGCCCTGTGAGTTTCCAAAAATGTATCTCACTCTTGTTTCATGTATGAGTGTGTGTGTGTGTACACATGTACGCATGCTCATTGTGTGGGTGTGTGAGTGCCACAGTGCAGGTGTAGAGCTCAAAGGATAACTCTAGGGCATCAGTTTCTCTCCTTCTACCGTGTGAGTCCCAGGATTTGAACTCAGGTTGTCCGAGCCATCTTGCTAGCCTCAGTCCTGTGGCTTTCTCTGTCTTCTCACATGATTATTTAAACCAAGGATGTCTTAGCTGCTTTTTTTATTGCCTAGATAAGACACCATGACCAAAGCAACTTATAAAAGAAAACATTTACTGGGGTCTGTGTTTCCAAAGGGTTAGAGTCCTGATCACTCTGGCAGGGAGCATGGCAGCACGAAGCAGGCACACTGATGACAAAGTAGCTGAGAGATTACACCTGATTCATAGGCAAGAGGTAGAGACACCAAGCTGAGTGGGACTGCCATGAGCTCTCAAAGCCCACCCCCAGTGACGCACCTCCGTCAACAAGGCCACACCCCCTAATCCTTTCCAAACACTTCTACCAGCTGAGGACCAAGCATTCAAATATGGAGGGGGAGGAGTGCCTTCCCGTTCAAAACACCACAAAGAACAAAAGCTATATTTTCT
Organism: Mastomys coucha; assembly: GCF_008632895.1. Lineage (NCBI taxonomy): Eukaryota > Metazoa > Chordata > Mammalia > Rodentia > Muridae > Mastomys > Mastomys coucha. The sequence continues at coordinate 9,653,936 of NW_022196909.1, forward strand.
TCAAAGCGTCCATCAGTATTTTCAAAATATGTATAATGGTTAGAGATACCACTGCTGAGACGTGAATGTCTGTTCTGAGAATACTTTGCCGTAAATCCTCATCTATGGCTCCTTAGGCAAGGCACTGGTGGGAAATAAGCCACGTCCCCCTTTGGCTAGTTGTAGTGAAAGCTTCCCAATTGAAACAAGGTGTGGGAACACTTCTTCCATTCATAGCATTTGCCCATCAAGAAGCTCTTTCTGTCTGCAGGATGTCAGCGGTACTATTTATAACCTAGTTAACGATGCCAGCTAGAGGCGGGAAAAGGTGTATGCCTCATGCAAATTCAGCATTAGTTTCTACAATTACATGTAATTGCTCATTCTATTATGTTGAACATCAGCATGACAAAACTGAATACAGGAAGGAGAAAATAATACAAAAATTATGTTTTTGTATTCCCTGAGGATTCTTTTATCGAATTAATTCAAATAGTGAAAAATGAAAGCAGGCCTCATCTACAATGGACATTTGCACACAATGCAACTTTTTCATAATTTCATTTATTTTGTTTATTTGTGTTTGAGTGTTTTGCCTAAATGTCTGCATATGCACAATGTGTATGCAGTGCCTGCAGTGGCTTAAAGAGGGCATCAGATCTCCTAGAACTGCAGAAACACAGTGGTGAGCCACCATGTGGATTCTGGGAAGCAAAACTTGGGTTCTCTGCAAAAAAAGTGAGTGCCCCTAATGACCAGACCTCCTCTCCAACTTTGGTGGCCTGCTACTGCCATTCAGAGAGGACAGAGTGACAAAGGCTCGCTCTTCAAACTGCTGGTCTCTCAAACCTTTGCCACATCTTTGTTTTGCCTGATTGGGATTCTTCTGTTGAAGCCCTCGGAGAGAAGAAACCGGGCTGAGTTCATCTCTCCCTGGCTGACATTCATTAAGTGTTACTCATTGAGGCCTAGATACAAAGATGAACCATAGAATGACTTTATTTCTGCCTTCCCTCCTATACTGTGGGCCTTCTGAGAATAACTTAACACTGAAAGCAATAGACTGTAACACAGAGTGGCCTATATCTGGGTTCAAACCCTACCTCTCCCATTTAATGTGATATTAAACAACTTGGGGAGTTTATTTTCATTTTTGGCATCCAATCACAAGTTTTGCTTAGACTGGGCAAGCAGTCTACCACTGAGCTACATCCTTTCTGTGACCAGTCTGTGTGACAGGAACAAATTTATTCTAAAGAGACACTGGTATTCACCTCATTGGCTATCAGACTATTCAAAGAATAGACCCCCAAAACTTAGAATTTCCTCCAGGAAACCCCCAAGGGAGAGGTGTCTTAGTCACTGTTCTGTCGTGAAGAGACACCATGACCTCAGCAACTCTTACAAAAGGGAAGCAGTTAGTGGGGGCTGGCTTACAGCTTCAGAGGCTCAGTCCATTATCATCATGGCAGGAAGCACGGTGGCAGACCACACAGACCACTTGAGAAGGAGCTAAGAGTTCTACATCCAGATCCACAGGCATCAGGGAGAGAGAGAGAGGAGAGAGAGAGAGGGAGAGAGAGACAGAGAGACAGAGACAGAGACAGAGAGAGACACAGAGAGAGAGACAGAGACAGAGAGAGACAGAGAGAGACAGAGAGAGAGGGAGAGAGAAAGAGAGAGGGAGACAGAGACAGAGAGAGAGACAGAGAAAGAGAGAGACAGAGACAGAGAGAGAGACAGAGACAGACAGAGAGAGAGAAAGAGAAAAGCGAGAGAGAGAGAGAAAGAGAGAAAGAAAGAGAGAGAGAGAGAGAGAGAGAAAGAGAGAAAGAAAGAGAGAGAGAGAGAGAGAGAGAGAGAGAGAGAGAGAGAGAAACACTAGGCCTAGCATGAGCATTTGAAACCTCAAAGCCTGGCTGACACACTTTCTCTAATATGGCTACCCCTACCCCATAAGGTCACTCTTCCTAATGCCATAGTCTATAAGCATTCAAATATATGAGCCTATGCCTGGCATTCTTATTCAAACCACCATGAGAAGTAACGGCCTTGCTTGAGAGATTTGGAGCCTTACAGGGCTGGGGGCCGTACCTTACCTGCCTATTATGTATATTAATCGCACCCTCAGTGGACTCTGGACTTAGGGGAGCCCCTCAGTCTCTCTATCCCTATCCCCAGGGTGGCCCCGTGGAATAAATCTCTCTTTTCTGCTTTTCACTGTTAACTTGGCTGCTTTAACTGGCTTATGGAGAATGGGTAGGCTGAACCTGGCTTGTTGGGGCACATTCTGTGACCCCCTTAAATCCCATAGTATTTCCTCTTGCTCTGTTATAGAGACTGAGAGAGAAGTATACAGTGTGTTCCTGTCCCAAAAAGCTGAAAGAGCAGAGAAGGACAGAAATGGAAACAGGGGCTGGAGAGATGGCTCAGTGGTTAAGGACACCGGCTGCTCTTCCAGAGGACCCAGGTTCAATTCCCAGCACTCACATGGCAGCTCACAACTGCCTGTAACTCCAAGATCTGACACCTTCACACAGTCAAAGGCCAGGCAAAACACCAGCACACATAAAATAGATTATTTAAAAAAAAAAAAAGAAAGAAAGAAAAGGAGCAGAGACAACCATACTGACTCTACTAGCTGCTCAGTAGCTCTTTCTCAATAATACAAACTTCCGGATCAATAAACACTATTAGAAGGAATGGGTTTTCCAGTTTTGTTTTGTTTTTTCCCTTCTGAAAGGAGTCGCTCACTGAGTCCAGTATGGCCTCAAACTCAGTTGTTCTGTCTCAGACTCCTGAGTAGTTGTGATCATAGGTGGATAACACACTTGGCTCTCAGGAAATAGACTTTATACTGACCGCCAGGAAGCAATGACTCACAGCCCTTACTGAGTAGAGCATAAGTATAATGAGACTGGGAGATGGCCCAGCAGGTAGGAGGGTTTAGACAGTGTGCATAGGAGGAAGACCTGCGTTTGAGTCCCCAGCACCTATTTAAGAAGCCAGGCTTGGTCCTAACTGCCTAAATCCCAGCTCTGGGGTGGTAGGGCCAGGTAGACAGAGGTAAGAAGATTCCTGGATTCTGCATCAGCCACCTACCTCCAGATTCAGAAAGGAACCAGCTTAAAAACAGTAAGATAAGGGCTGGAGAGATGGCTCAATGGGTAAGAGCACTGACTGCTCTTCCAGGGGTCCTGAGTTCAATTCCCAGCAACCACATGGTGGCTCCCAACCATCTGTAAGGGGATCTGACGACCTCTTCTGGTGTGTCTGAAGACAGTGACAATGTATTCACATACATAAAATAAATATTAAAAAAAAACAAACAAACAGTAAGATAAAGGATACTGGAGCAGGACATGTGGCCCTCGCTTGGTTTCTGTGGTACTCGGGATGGAGATCAGGGCTCCACTCTACCAAATGAACCTCACCCAGTCCTAACCTTAAAAGATGACTTTAGACGACATGTGAGTGTATGTGTTGCACCCAGTAGGGGTGGTGCATGCCTGCAACCCTAGCCTTCAGTAAGTGGAAGTGAGAACACCGGAAGCTCATCCTAGTGGCACACCTTCTCCAATAAGGCCACGCCTCCCAATCCTTTCTAAACTATTTCACCAACTGAGGGCCAAGCATTCAAAAACCACAGGCCTATGAGGCGATTCTCATCCAGCCACCATGCCACCTAGCAAGGCCATTCTGGGTTCATGAGATAGTCTCCAAATTTAAAAAAAAAATAATGTCCTTTTTTATTTTTCTTGGTAGGCATGAGGGCTTACATCTTTTGTGCCCGCAGAAGCAGGTAGATTTCTATGAGTTGAGGCCAACCTGATCTACAGAGCAAGTTCCAGGCTGTCTATGGCTACACAATTGAGACCGTTGAAAAGAAAATGTAAAAGACGGAGGAAAACCAGAAGGGACAAAGCAGGGCACCACACGCTGCTTTCATTTGTTTGTTTTGAGACATAGTTTCAATGTGCAGACCTGGCTTGCCTGGGACTTGCTCCGAGAACCAGGCTGGCCTCATACCCCCGGAGATCCACCGGCCTCTAGGATTAAGGCACGTGACACCATGCAGGGTGCCATCGCATGCTGTTATTGTTCCAGAGAACAAAGAGCAAGATGATATAACAATCAAAATACTTAGCGGGGCAGTGGTAGCACAAGCCTTTAATCCCCCTCTCTCAGGAGGCAGAGGCAGAGGCGGGTGGATCTGAGTTCGAGGCTAGACTGGTCTACAGGGTTAGTTCCAGAATAGCCAGGGCTATGCAGACAAACCCTGCCTCAAAATACTTCTGTGCTTCTAACCATCCAGCCTCAAAAATCACAATCCCCTCTGCCCACAGGCACAGAGACACCTGGGACACAGTGTAGGGAGAGACAGATAAGTACACGGACATTTCAGGAGCTGACCAAGTGGGCTGGAGAGATGGCTCAGTGGTTAAGAGCACTGACTGCGTTTCCAGAGGTCCTGAGTTCAAATCCCAGCAACCACATGGTGGCTCACAACCACCTGTAATGGGATCTGATGCCCTCTTCTGGTGTGTCTGAAGACAGCTACAGTGTACTTATGTATAATAAATAAATAAATAAATAAATAAATAAATAAATAAATAAATAAATCTCAGAAACTGATCAAGTAAATGTGGTAGCTCATACCCATAACCACAATACTGGGGAGACTGAGGCAGAAAGAATCGTGAATTCAAGACTAGCTGAAGCCTCATTAGAAGAACACTCCTTCTGCCCCGCAATGCAAGAACAGACAAAGCCAGCTTGGTGGCATAACCCTTTAATCTAATCACTTGAGAGACAGAGGCAGGTGGATTTCTATGTATTCAAGGACAGCCTGGTTTTGAGACCCTGTTCAAAAAAGAAAGAGAAAAGGAGAGGGATGGAATAGGAGGAGGAGGAAGAGGAGGGAGAGGAGGAAGAGGAGAGAGAAGAAGGAAAAGGAAGGAAGAGGATAAAGAAGAAGAAAGAGAAAGAAAGGAGGGAAGGAGGGAAAGGGAGAGAAGGGAGAAGGAGAGGAGGGAAGGACAGAGGGAGGAAAGGAAGGGAGAAAGGAAGGAAGGAAGGAAAGAAGGAAGGAAGAAGTCCAAGAGCCGAGGAAATGGCTCAGTCTGAAAAGCATTTGCTGTGCAAGAACTGAATTCGAGTCCCAGAACCAATGTAAAATCAATCCATCCATCCAGTGCACAGGTGCACAGGTGCACTACAATCTCAGAACTGAGAAAATCCAGACAGCAGGACCCCAGGGGGCCAGCCAGGCTAGTCAAACTGTGGGTCTCTAAGTTCAGTGAGAGACACTGTCTCAAAAACAGTGAGGGGCCAGGGTGGGGTTGGGGGCTGGCAGGATGTCTCAGGGGGTAAAAGCTTGTGTCACAAAAGCCTGGAGATGTGTGTTCTATCCCCAAACCCAAGGAGTAAGTGAGAACCAAGTTCCTGAGATTACCATCAGTCTCACACATATGCACCATGGCACACTGGTGACTCTCCATCACACACATATAACATACAGCCCCCCAAGGTAGAGGAACTGATATTTATGAAATGCCCATATTAAAACTTTAGAAACAACGAATGAGCTCGCGGGCTCAGCTGTGTGTCTGCATCACTCCACGCTCTAGGTATTGTCAATCAGCAATAGTTAACTTAAAGGTTGAACTATGACGTCAGTGTTTAACTTACCAAAATGACTTTCGTGTTATTCTATCAATACTTTATGTATACAAGGGATTCAGTGAACTTGTGGTCGTGAGATATTTATCACATCTCCATTGTCATTTTGTCTAAAAGGCTTTCCCTCAATTCTAGTTATAAATCGACACGGTAAAACCTGACCGCAGTCGGCTGAATGAGACGCTAAGAATTCGGACGTGTGGACTGTGAGTGTCTGTGAGGCTGACAATGGAACGGCTGGTGTGGGTCTGTACAGCTAGCTGCTGAGGACTCTGGGAGCCCAGCTGACCATGTTAAATTCATGCCAGGCTTGGCTACAGTTTAATGCCACCTGGTGGCAGTAGTGGTCCCGTTTGGAATACTATAGAGGATGACTGAATCCAGAGGGCCCGGGACAGTCCCACCAGATTCCAGACTGTCCCAGGTAGTTGGGCCAACACAGAAGCTCAGCGGGGAGAGGAGGGTGGCAGATCAGGGTCTCAGTCCTACCCTCTTTTCTTTCAGAAGTCCATGCGTTTCCTCTGCTTGTGTAGCTGCGGCTCAGATCCAGAGCTGCTCCAGAACACTAGCGAAGCCTTTAAACCCATCTGCAGCCTTCGTGTGTGTATACTGATTCTGTCCCAACAGAAGCTAAGGAGGGAATGGGAGCAAATTCTTTGGTTTATTTGTTTGTTTGTTTGTTTGAGACAGGGTTTCTCTGTGTAGCTCTAACTATGCTGGAACTCACACTGTAGACCAGGCTGGCCTCGAACTCAGAAATCCACCTGCCTCTGACTCCCACCACTCGCCACCACTGCCTGGCTGGAGCAAATTCTTGTTCATTCTGCATAACTAAAATTATATCAACAGTTATGTGGTTTTTCTTTTTCCATTTCTGTGTGTGTGTGTGTGTGTGTGTGTTTGCACATGTATATGTTTTATGCATGATTGCATATGTGTGGGTGCACACAGGCACCCAAAGTTGATGTTGACAATCATCCTCAATGGCTCTTCTTGTTCGCTGAGGCAGGTTCTCTCAGTCAAACCCTGAACTCAGAGGTATGGCTGGTCTCATTAGCCAGCTTGCTCTGGGGATCCCTTCTGTGTGCCTTCAGAGGCTAGCATGACAAATGAGCCACCATACTGTCTGAAATTTTACATGGTGGGGTTGGAGGATCAAAACTCCAGCCTCAAGTTTACATGGCAAACACTTTAACCCCTGAGCCATCTCCCCAGTCATAAGTTACATTTCATCTTCTTTTTTTAAAGATGTAGTTACTTTATTTTATGCGTATGAGTGCTCTGACTACACATATGTATGTGTACCATATGCATGCCTGGTACCAGCAGAGGCCAGAAGTCAGAACCCCTGAAACTGGAACATGGTGAGTGGCCATGTGAATTCTAGGAGACAGCCTTGAGTCCCCTTGTAAGGACACTGTGATCTTGACCACTGAACCATCTCTCCAGCACCCAAGTTTGTTTGTTATGACCGTGTATAATCACGCAGCTTTACTGTGGTAATTAAGGATCATTGCAGCATTCATAACATAACAAGACACCCAGAGACAGGCTTTCTCTGTGTAACCCTGGCTGTCCTGGAACTCACTCTGTAGACCAGGCTGGCCTCGAACTCAGAGATCCGCCTGCCTCTGCCTCCCAAGTACTGGGATTAAAGGTGTGTGGCATCAGCTAACAAGACTTTTTATTAAAGAGTTTTTGATTATTCTAAATGTTTAGTTGGATATTTTATAAGCCTTTGTTATAAAAACCTGGTATGGTGGAACACACCTATACCTAGTGTAGAGGCAGGAGAATCAGGATTTCAAGGCTTTCATTGGCTACATAACGGGCTCAAGACTAGTCCGGGCTACATGAGACCCTGTCTCAAACAAAACAAAACAAAACAAGAGAAAGAGATGAGAGAAAATGAGAGGGCTTGTGAAAGTAAAAAGATTCATTCCATTCGGAGGGTAGTCATCTTGCATCAATGTTACCAATTTTTCAACATTGTCCTGAGTTTGAGGCCAACCTAAGATATGTGCCAACACATTGTCTCAAAATAAAAACAAAATGTCCTTGCTCCTTAGATCTGCATGGAGATGCAAGGCTGTAAAGGGTCAGTGGTCAGTTCCTGGATGTCTTTCTTTCTTTTTTTTTTTTTTAAGATTTATTTTTTTATCTTATGTGTATGAGTACACTGTAGCTGTACAGATGGCCGTGAGCCATCATGTGTGTGGCTGCTGGGAATTGAACTCAGGGCCTCTGCTAGCCCAGCTCGCTTCGGCCCCACTCACTCAGGCCTAATTCACTGTAGCTGTCTTCAGACGGACCAGAAGAGGGCATCAGATCTCATTACGGGTGGTTGTGAGCCACCATGTGGTTGCTGGAATTTGAACTCAGGACCTTCGGAAGAGCAGTCAGTGCTCTCACCCGCTGAGCCATCTCACCAGCCCTTGGATGTCTTTCTTGGCCCACCGCTCTTCTTGGCATCTCCCAGTTCAGACAGAGAGTCTGGGAAACCAGCATTATTGAGAGCAGCAGAGCCAGAGAGGTCTGGGACCAGGGTCTCCCTCACTCTCCCTCTCTTGTGGCAGTCAGTGGCTACATTTGTCTTTCAGGAAACAGCCAAGTTCCAAGCTGGTTGTCACGTGTTGGAAGCTTCGTGGCAAAGGTCAGACCATCGTCTTGTCGGGCTTACCTGCTCTCTGGGCTTCCTGCCCTGCCCTCCCCTCCAGCCACTCAAAAGTGAACTACAGTATAGTATCGGCCACTTCCCTGCCTCAGCGCAGCCCACAGCTTCCCCATCCTTCTCAGGTACAGTCCTGCTCAGACACCACCACCACCCACACCCCTGTGCACCCCACCCACGCCCCTGAGCCCCACCACTCTGCCTCTATGAAGTCTCCCAGATCTGTTCTGTCTCCTGCTCACTCCCACTTGTTTCCTCTGATGCTGCGGGGCTTTACCTCTCAGCTTCCAGGGCTAGCCTATGACTTAAGGTCTAAAATGATCTCTTGCCTACCCATGCCTTAATTCCCTAAAGACTCGCAAGTCTACGCGGGGTTAATTTTGAAAGCTTTGTCACATGAAAACTGGCCAGGCTACCAGCCAAAGAGCTCTCCTGCAGCCTGTTCTCTTCTGCCAGGACAGGTGTGCTCAGCCCTATATTTAGGTCCTAAGTGGTCTCACTAGCCTCTTTCTATAACTGATAGAAGCCAAACTGTCACTCCTAGTTAGGAGAATTGAAGCGCTAGAAAAGCTCATTCACTTAGTGTAGCCTAGACTAGGGACCCTGCGGTAACTAAAGTCATTTCTTGACCTGCTTATTGCCAAATAAATACACTTTGTACATTTACACTTTGTACATTTTACACAAGTATACTGTTGATTTACTGGAAATAAGAGGGGTCGCAAACCTGGGCCACAGGATTCCAATAATCCACATTTACCTGATACTGCCTTCTGAGTAGCCTACATGTGAAAGTTTAAAACGTAGCTGGGTGGTGATGGCGCACACATTTTATCCCAGCACTCAGGAGGCAGAGGCAGGCAAAGCTCTGTGATTTGGAAGCCAGCCATCTCAAAATAGTAGCTATTAATTAATTAAAATCATTGGAGGAGGAGAAGCTAGCCCTTAAATTTTTTTAAACGTAGAAGATAAAGAGACAGCTCAACACTCTGAGTGCTTACTGCTTTTGGAAGAGCGAGTTTTAGGTCCCAGCACCCGTGTGCTACCTCACAACCCTCCATCTATAATTACAGTTGTAGGGGGGTCTGACACCTCCTTCTGACCTCCGTGGGCACCAGGTACTCACATGGTACACATACAGGCAAAACTCATACAATAAGTCTTAAAAACATTTTAAATTGTTCTTTGTCCTCTTTTGAGACAGGTTTTCTCTGTGTAGCCCTGGCTCTCCTAGAACTTGCTCTGAAAACCAGGCTGACCTCAAACTCAGAGATCCACCTGCCCCTGCTTCCCAAGTGCTGGGATTAACGGTGTGTGCCACTACTGCCCAACTAAATTTTTTTTTTTTTTTTTTTTAGCTTTTCAAGACAGGGTTTCTCTGTGTATCCCTGGCTGTCCTGGAACTCACTCTGTAGACCAGGCTGGCCTCGAACTCAGAAATCTGCCTGCCTCTGCCTCCCAAGTGCTGGGATTAAAGGCATGCGCCATCACCACCAGGCTGATTGCAAAGGTTTTGTTGCTTTAACCCTTTAAGCCTCCACAGCATTTCACTCCAGAGCCCAAGCTAGCCTGGAATTTTTTATGTAACCCAAGCTGGCCTCACACTTGTGACAATTCTCCAGCCTCAGCCTCCCTAGTATTGGGATTCCAAACGTGTACCACCAGGCTTGGCCCAGTGCTGTCTGTTTGTTTGTTTGTTTATTTGTTTTTGACACAGGGTTTCTTTGTGTAGCCCTGGCTGCTCTGGAACTGTCAGAGATCCACCTACTTTGGCCTCCCAAAGGCATGTACCACCATCACTCAGCTTTCGCTAAATGTTTTAAACTACTGATGATACAGTAATAAAGAAAAGAAAATCAGGCTGGCAAGATGGCTCAGCGGGTAAGACTGCTCTTCCAAAGGTCCTGAGTTCAGATCCCAGCAACCACATGATGGCTCACCCGTAATGAGATCTGACGCCCTCTTCTGGTGTGTCTGAAGACAGCTACAGTATATTACGCCAGAGCGAGCAGTGTCGGCAGAGGTCCTGAGTTCAATTCCAAGCAGCCACACACATGATGGCTCACGGCCATCTATATAGTTACAGTGTACTATACACATAAAATAAATAAAAATAAATAAATAAATCTTTTAAAAGAGGGCTGGAGAGATGACTCAGTGGTTAAGAGTACCGACTGTTTTCCCAAAGGTCCTGAGTTCAAATCCCAGCAACCACATGGTGCTCACAACCACCCTAATGAGATCTGACACCCTCTTCTGCTGCTTCTGAAGACAGCTACCGTGTAGTTATGTATAATAAATTTAAAAAAAAAAAGAAAAAGAAAAAAAAGAAAAGAAAATCTTTTAAAAAAGAAAGAAAGGAAGAAAGAAAGAAAGAAAGAAAGAAAGAAAGAAAGAAAGAAAGAAAATCTATAGTTGAATCAGAAATTGCCCATGATAGAATCAAGAAAATAAGGTTCCATGTTAGTGAAAGAGAATGGTGTGTGTGTACGGGGAGGTGGGGCAGTAGTTTCGCTACTCTTGTAAAATAAAGTCTTCCTATACAGCCTACTGTCGCCTCAGCCTCTGAGTGTTGGTACCATGTCTAATAATTGTTATATGCATGGAATATGAGGCAAAATGGAATATTCTATTAATTGGCTGGTGTGGTGATTTTCATGAGAATGGATCCCATAGGCTCATATATTTGAATACTGAGTTGTCACTGAGTTGTTGAGAAGCAGCACTATGTGAAAAGATTAGAAGGATTAGGAGGTGTGGCCTTGCTGGAGGAAGTGTGTCACTGAGGGCGGATTTTCAGGTTTCAAACCCCCCTGGCAAGTCTAGTGTCTCTCCCTGACTATAGATCAGGATGTCGTAGCCCTCAGCTACCACTTCAGTGTCTGCCACGGGACATCACGCTTCCCGCCATGATGATAAACTGAACCTGTGAAACTGTATTTTCATTCCTAATAGTTGCCTTGGTCATGGTGTCCCTTCATAGCAATAAAGGAATGACTAAGACTTCTGGACTGGGACTCCTTAATACTGCCAAACCGAGGACCACGTTCTCACACGTGAAGCATCAGAGGGGAGACTCACCGCGTCCAGAACACCCAAGCAGCCTCTGTCCTCACTAACACCTGACTATTTCTACTTGCTAGGCCAAGAACTAGGTGCCAGTCACCAGCAAACTTGGACCGCTGTTTTTCTTTGATTTTTTTCTCTTTTTTTCATTCTTTTTTTTTTTTTTTAAGATTTATTTATTTATTTTATGTGTATGAGTACACTGTAGCTGTATAAATGGCCGTGAGCTATCATGTGGCTGCTGGGAATTGAACTTAGGACAGCCCCACTCGCTCCGGCATAATTCATTGTAGTTGTCTTCAGACGCACCAGAAGAGGGCATCAGATCTCATTACAGGTGGTTGTGAGCCACCATGTGGGTTCTGGGATTTGAACTCAGGATGTTCGGAAGAGCAGTCAATGCTCTTACCTGCTGAGCCATCTCGTCAGCCCCTTCTCTTTTTTTTTCTTTCTTCTTTCCATGCCTAGTTTATTTTATTAATTTATGTTATACACTTTTAAAGGGGAGGGAGCTAGAGAGATGGTTCAGCGGTTAAGAGCCCAGACTGCTCTTCGAGAGGTCCTGAGTTCAATTCCCAGCAACCACATGGTGGCTCACAACCATCTGTAATCAGATGCCCTCTTCTGATGTGTGTGAAGACAGCAACAGTGTACTCACATAAAAGAAATAAGTCTTTAAAGAAAATTTATGTTATGCATATTGGTATTTTGCCTGCATGTGTGTCTGTGCACCGCATGCTCAAGTTACAGATGGTTGTGATCCACCAAGTGGGTACTGGGAATTGAACCAGGGTCCTCTGGAAGAGTAGTCAGTGCTCTTAACCCCTGAGCCATCTCTCTAGCCTGCCTGCCTGCCTGATTCTTTCTTTTTTTTCTCTTTCTTTCTTTTTCTCTTTCCCATTCTTCCTTACTTTCTTCCTCTTTCTTCCTTCTTCTCTCTTTCTTCTTCTATTTCTTCCTTCCTTCCTTCCTTCCTTCCTTTCATTGAGAGACAGGATATTCTATGTAACTCTGGCTGTCCTGGAAGTCTTTATGTAGACCAGTCTGTCCTGGAACCCAGAGAGATTCCCCTGTTTCTGCCTCCCAAATTCCGACATTAAATGTGTGTGCCACCACCCTGGCCTACAGTTCTTTTATCTATAAATAGAGAAGCAAAAGAGTATGAAAGGCCTGGAAGTATAGCTTGGTGGTAGAGTGCTTGCTGGGCACAAAAGAAGCCTGGGGTTCAGCCCTAGCACCTAAGACAGTGGAAAGAAAGAGAAAGCCTTCTCTAGCCGGTCAGGACCACCATCACTGAGAGTGACTCTGTAACTATCTGGACCAGGAAGTCCCTGGCCCACTTCAGAGGACACAAACTATCATCATAGGAAGGTAACAAACAGTACCTACAAGGGAAATTCAGGAAAAGCTAGCCAAATGCACATGACTCCAGCAGATGTCACTTTGTATTTGCATCCAGAATTGGCTTCACTGTGATTTACGATTCCTTTGATTATGCAAAGAAAAGTGAGTCTAAATAGAGACTTGCAAACACAGCCTGTACAAAAAGACCTCAAGGAAACGGAGACGAGTGCAGGAAAGATGGAGGCCGAGGAACTGCAGAGGCTGGAATTGGTTCAGGAAAAAGGCCATCTGGAGACAACAAGAGGGAAACAAAAGATGAGAGAGAACAAAACAGAGGAGGAAGGCGGCCGTCACATCATCACCTCTGAAGATGTGATTCTCATTCCTTATGAGAGAGACAGACAGACAGAGAAAGGTAGAGACACACAGAGAGACAGAGGCAGGCAGGCAGACAAAGACATAGACACATGAGAGAGGCACAGAGAGACAGACAGGCAGACAGACAAATAGAGACAGACAGAGAGACAGACAGAGACAAAGACAGAGAGAGACATGAAAAAGAGGGACAGAGAAATAGAGAGAGTGGCACAGAGACAGACAGACAGAGACATGGAGAGAGAGAGATAGAGAGACACATGGAGAGAGACACAGAGAGATAAGGAGACAAAGAGAGAGAGACATGGAGAGAGAAAGAGAGACATAGAGACACACAGAGAGACAGACAGAGACAGACAGACAGAGACATAGAGAGAGGGACAGAGAGACAAATGGAGAGAGACAGGAAGACAAAGACAGAGAGACATGGAGAGAGAAAGAGAGACATAGAGACACACAGAGAAACAGAGACAGACAAAGAGAGAGAGACATGAAGAAAGAGGGAAAGAGAGAGACAGAGACACAGAGACATGGAGAGACAGAGAGAGAAGTGTAAGCATGTTCATGCCATGGCACCCATGTGGAGATGGGGATTTTTCTGGAGTTGGTTGCTCCTTACACTTTTGTGTGAATCCTGGGGATCAAATTCAGCATGTGTCCTTACACACTAAGATGCTTCAGCAGCCCAGTGGTGCAGTGTCCAAGAAGAAGACTGTGAAGAAAGGGAGAAAGAAAGAAAGAAAGAAAGAAAGAAAGAAAGAAAGAAAGAAAGAAAGAAAGAAAGAAAGGGAGGAAGGAAAAGAGGAAGAAAGAAAGAAAGAAAGAGAGAGAGAAAGAAAGGAAGGAAGGAAGAGAGAAAGAAAGAAAGAAAGAAAGGAAGGAAGGAAGGAAGGAAGAAAGGGAGGGAGGGAGGAAGGAAGAGAGAGAAAGAAAGAAAGAAAGAAAGAAAGAAAGAAAGAAAGAAAGAAAGAAAGAAAGGGAGGGAGGAAGGAAGGAAAGGAAAGGAAAGGAAAGGAAAGGAAAGGAAAGAGAAAGAATCAAAATAAAGAGTTTATAGTGCTTGCGGCTTGTTGATAAAAAATGAGGTCTCTGTGTCATTTATTTGGGAACATAATCCCAGCACTTGGGAGGCAGAGGCAGGCAGATTTCTGAGTTCAAGGCCAGCCTGGTGTACTGAGTGAATTCCAGGACAGCCAGGGCTACACAGAGAAATCCTCTCTTGCAAAAACAAAAACAAAAACAAAAACAAAAACAAAGAAAAAGAAAAAAGAAAAAGAAAAGAAAAGAAATAAACCTCAGGCTAGTGAGATGGCTCTCAGCAGGTAAGAGCACTGACTGCTTTTTCAAAGGTCCTGAGTTCAGATCCCAGCAACCACATGATGGCTCACAACTATCCACAATGAGATCTGATGCCCTCTTCTGGTGTGTCTGAAGACAGATATAGTGAATTACGCCGGAGCAAGCAGGGCTGGCAGAGGACCTGAGTTCAATTCCCAGCAGCTACACACATGATAGCTCATGATCATCTGTACAGCTACAGTGTATTCATACAAATACAATAAATAAAATAAATCTTTAAAAAGAAAAGAAAAGAAAAGCCCTCAGAATTGCATTTACACATACTATTTGCATCCCCCAAGAGCAATAAGTTCAAGCGTCTGCAGAGGTCAGAGAAACCTTGTGAGCTGCCTGACATAGGTGCTAAGAACTGAACCCAGGCGCCCTGGAAGAGCCGTGGGTTCCCTTAACTAACTCAGAGCTGTCTCCAGTCCCCATAAACTATGCTTTTTCACTAGCCAGGTGACTTCCCTCAATGTCCCAAGTGAGAGGTTACTAGAATGTGCCCTGGAGGAAAATGCAGGATGCACTGGTCCCTCCCTCCCTGGCAGGGTGAGGAGAATATGCATTAGCATGCGGTTTGGGGACCACTGGGCGTATTTGAAAATCTCACGGTGGGCAGAGTGAGATTCTCCCACTTCAAATGAAGTTGTGATCTTCTGGTCTACTTGTAATCCCAGCCTTCAGAAGGATTAGAAAAGTAGAGGCTATCCTGGGCTACTTAGTGAGCTCCAGGTAAACCCAGATTACACATTTAAACTTCTCCCCTCCCCTCAAATAACATAACAAAAGTGATATACGATTGGTGTCTTCCAACCAGCACTGAATGAAGCTAGTTGTGTGAGGTTTTATAGCTTCACTGCTATTTTTAGTGTGTGTGTGTGTGTGTGTGTGTGTGTGTGTGTGTGTGTGTGTGTGTATGAGGTCTCTGTGTCATTTATTTGGGAGCAAGGAAAGTATAGAAAAGCCCTCAGACCTTTAATCCTAGCACTTGGGAGGCATAGCTAGGCGGATTTCTGAGTTCAAGGCCAGTCTTGTACACATGTGTGCAGTGCCCACAAAGGCCAGAAAAGGGTGTCAGATCCCTCCAAATTGGAATTTTGATGGTTGTAGGCCACCATGTGCGTATTGGGAGTCAAACACCTGTCCTCGGTAAGAACAAATGTTCTTAACCACAGAGCCATCTCTCCAACTCTCTAAAGTGGCTTTCTTCTTTTTATTGTTGCTGTTGTTTTGTTTTGTTTTGTTTTTTCCAGACAGGGTTTCTCTGTGTAGCACTGGCCGTCTCTGGAACTTACTCTGTAGACCAGCTGACCTCAAACTCAGAAATCTGCCTGCCTCTGCCTCCCAAGTGCTGGGATTAAAGGCGTGCGCCACCACTGCCCAGCATGGGTTTCTTCTTTAGTCTTTATGGAGTTGGATATCAACCCAGTAAGCAGAGTCATATGTGAGTTAGTCACCCCAGTGTGCCTGTCCCTCATCTCAGTTATAACCAATAAAAACAACTGCCCATAATAGAGCCAACCTATGATAACCACCATACCAGAGCTGCAGATAACAATAGCTGATCGGAGCTGCCAGCCCAGAGGGAGGGACTGCCCCCCTCCCTCGTGCTCTGAAAGAGGAAATGAAAGCTAAGTATTCAGGTGGCTTCTTAAGGTCTCTCTCTCTCTCTCTCTCTCACACACACACACACACACACACACACACACACACACATGGCTGCTGCTGGAGCATGGATTGCAACCCAGGGTTGTGGACTTCACATTGCTGCCCAGAGGAGCTAGCAAGTAGGACACAGTATTTGTTACACCTGCTATCTACAGACACCACGGCTTGGGCGCAGAGACACTACGCCAAGTGGCTGAGTCACAAGGAGCAGCCAAGTTAAATTAGTCACTTATTTTTCATTGTATGTGGCTCTGTCTATGCTAGGCTAGCTCTTTTCCGCTGAGCTACACCCTCAGCTTTTCTTTCTTCGTTTCTCTTTCTTTGTTTTTCCAATGAGACAAGAGATAGGTTTTTACTCCACCAGTGAAATGAGCCAGTTCATGCTAGATTAGATTATATTAAATGCAGTTTATTGGGAAGCTGCTCTTGGATAAGTTCACTGGCCCTAGGACCAAGGCCGGGAAAGTCACCATGGGGGGCTAGGGAAAAGAGGGAGAGACCAAAATGTTTGGATTATATAGGGAAGAGCCTCTGGGGGAGAGGGGCTGCCCTGGGCTGGAAAGTTCAGGGTTAGGGGCATGGTAGGCCAGACTGAGGGATGCTGGGAGAACCTGGGGGCCAGGTCTGCTTTGAGATGTAAAATGTGCACCTCAGTTCCTTGTCCTGGGGTCCAAGATCAAACAAGGTCTAGCTATACAGCCCACTGTGGCCTCAGACTTGGGATGCTCCTGCCTCAGTTCCCTGAGTACCTGAGTGAGATGATAGAGAACATTAACTCTTGTGTTAGTCAGGGTTCTCTTAGAGTCACAGAATTTACAAGATGGATCTCACTATGTATAGAAAAGGGATTTATCCTAATGGCTCACAGGAAGTGGTCAGCTACTCCAACAATTATGAACAGAAGGTCCAAGAGTCCAGAAGTTGTTCAGTCCGTGAGTCTGCATGCCTCTGCTGGTCTTCAGTACATACCAGAAGCCCAAAGAAGTAGGCTCTAAGACCTGTGAAGAAATGGACTTGTTAGCCAGGGCAACTGAATTAGCCAGGCAGTGGTGGCACATGCACTTGGGAGGCAGAGGCAGGTGGATTTCTGAGTTTGAGGCCAGCCTGGTCTGCAGAGTGAGTTCCA
>NW_022196909.1:9671724-9672481 GCF_008632895.1 Mastomys coucha
AAAAAAAAAAAAAAAAGCCCTCCCAGGGATGCCCCGCTGTTTGAGTTTTAGTTAATTCCAAATGTGGTCAAGTTGATAACCAAAAATGGCTGTCACGGGCTGTTGAGATGGCTCAGTAGGTGAGAACACTGACTGCTCTTCTGAAGGTCCTCAGTTCAAATCCCAGCAACCACATGGTGGCTCACAACCACCCGCAATGAGATCTGACGCCCTCTTCTGGTGTGTCTGAAGACAGCTACAGTGTACTTATTTATAATAATAAATAAATCTTTTAAAAAAATGGTGGTCACAGTCACATTTGTGTGGGGGTAGATATAAATTCCTACTGTGCTGGCACATACTAGGCTGTAATTATTGTTTAACTATGAAATAAATTAAGTCTATGTAATCCCTCTGGATATTACTTTAATAATGGACATGTGGTGATACTTGCTCACCTCTCTCAGACCTGTGATAGGGCAACCAGGATGACCAAGACTGAAAACACTGTCTTGAGGTGGCTTTGTTTGGTTGCCTTTTGGTTTTGGTTTAATATTTTAAGACAAAGTCTTTTGTATCCCAGGCTAGGTCAGTCTCAGACTCTGTGTGGGCCAGACTGGCTTCTGATCCTTTCATCCACCTCCTGAGTGTTGAGATTCTAGGCATGCATCCCTGTGCTCCATTTAAGCCATGCTGGGGATCGAACCTCAGGCTTCATGCATGCTAACCAAGCACTCACCAACTGAGCGACTTTTTTCTTTCTTTTTTTTTTTTTTTT
>NW_022196909.1:9672542-9708387 GCF_008632895.1 Mastomys coucha
AAAGATTTATTTTATTTATTTTATGTGTATGAGTACACTGTAACTGTACAGATGGCCGTGAGCCATCACGTGTGTAGCTGCTGGCAATTGAACTCAGGACCTCTGCTGGCCCAGCTCACTCCAGCATAATACACTGTATGCTGTCTTCAGATACACCAGAAGAGGGAGTCAGATCTCATTATGGGTGGTTGTGAGCCACCATGTGGTTACTGGGATCCGAACTCTGGACCTTCGGAAGAGCAGTCAGTGCTCTTATCCACTGAGCCATCTTGCCAGCCCCCTGAGCCACATCTTGACCACCTTTCTTTCTTTCCTTTCCTTTTCTTTTTTTCTTTGTTTTTAAAAGATTTATTTATTTATTTTATGTATATGAGTATATTGTAGCTGTCTTCAGACACACCATATCCCATTACAGATGGTTGTGAGCCACCATGTGGTTGCTGGGAATTGAACTCAGGACCTCTGGAAGAGCAGTCGGTGCTCTTAACTGCTGAGCCAACTCTCCAGCCCCTCTTTCCTTTTCTTTACATGTAGTCTTCTGAAGTCGAGGCTCTCCTTAAACTCGCTATGGAGAATGACCTGAACTGCAGATCCTCCTACCTTAAGAGGTGTGCATACCCTACTGTGTTAAAAACCCAGCACACTGGCTCAGCGGGTAAGAGCACCGACTGCTCTTCCAAAGGTCCTGAGTTCAAATCCCAGCAACCACATGGTGGCTCACAATTACCTGTAATGAGATCTGGTGCTCTCTTCTGGTGCGTCTGATATATAATAATAAATAAATCTTTGGGCCGGAGTGAGCAGGCTCTGAGTGAGCTGGGCCTATTGGAGGGAGCGGGGTTGACCGGAGCAAGCAGAGGTCCTAAAAGTCAATTCCCAACAACCAGATGAAGGCTCACAACTATCTGTACAGTTACAGTGTGTACACATATACATAAAATAATAATTTTTTTTTGGTTTTTCCAAGACAGTGTTTCTCTGTGTAGCCCTGGCTGTCCTGGAACTCACTCTGTAGACCAGGCTGGCCTTGAACTCAGAAATCTGCCTGCCTCTGCCTCCCAATGGCTGGGATTAAAGGCATGTGCCACCACCGTCTGGCAAAATAAAAATTCTTTAAAACAACAACAACAACAACAACAACAACAACAAAAAACCCAAAAACATACCACCAGCCAGCAGTGGTGGTGCATGACTTTAATCCCAGTACTCCCAAGGCAGAGGCAGGTGGATGTCTTGTGAATTTGAGGCCAATCTTGTCAACAAAGTGAGTCCAGGACAGCCTGGGCTGGTTACTCTGAGAAACCATGTCACAAAAAACCAAAACCAAAACAAACCAAGACAACCAAAGCAAACCAAACCAAACAACAAACACAACAAAACCTACTGTGTATATGTTCTCCCCTGTTCCCAAATGGAAACACTACCGTTCCAGGGTCCTGATTGAAGATATTTGAAGATGGAGCCTTTGAGAGGCAATTGGGATTAAATGGGGTCAGGAGGGCGGGGCTGTCATGATGGAGTTAAGGCCCTTAAGAAAAAAGACCCTTCCCTGATCCCAGTAAGAGCACATGTTAGAAAAGGGACATCTACAGACTTGGAAGGGAGCCATTACTGGAAGCAACCCAAGCATAACAATACAATTATTAAAAGAAGACAGAATTTATAGCCGTACAACTATTAATGCAGGTCCTGTATAGTATGTGCCTACCATGAATTAATAACCTGCTGTTAAGTTATTCTTTACAGCACGACAATTCTAGAAAGTTCCTTTCCTACAGGCTAGGAATGGACCTTGACCCAACCTGGTTTGTTTTTAAGTTTTAAATTGTTTATTATTATTATTTTGTGTGTGTGTGTGTGTGTGTGTGTGTGTGTGTGCAGGCACACGTGCTGCCTGGGTGTTTAAATGTGCACCACTCATGTGCAGGCACCTATGGAGAGAAGAGGGTGTCTGATCCCCTGGAACTAGAGTTTCAGGCAGATATGAGCCACTGTGTGGATACTGGGAACTGTATCCAGATCCTCTGTAAGAGCAGCCGTGCTCTTACACCCTGTGCTCCTAAACCCTGAGTCGTCTCCCCAGCCCCCTTCGGGTTTCCCCAGCCCCCTTCGGTTTTGTTTTCTTGGAGACAAGATTTACTTTACAAGTCTGGGTGGCTTCTAATTCACGATTGTCCTGCCCCAGCCTTACCTGTCATGGATCATAGGTATAAGCCGTCATGACTGGAAACCCGATGACCCTTTGTTTTGTTTGTTTGTTTGATTATTATTTATTTGTTTTATTATTATTTATTATTTATTATTATACATAAGTATACTGTAGCTGTCTTCAGATGCACTAGAAAGAGGGTGTCAGTCAGATCTCATTATGGGTAGTTGTGAGACCCATGTGGTTGCTGGAATTTGAACTCAGGACCTTTGGAAGAGCAGTCAGTGCTCTTACCCGCTAAGCCATCTCACCAGCCTAACCCTTTGTTTTTTCATCTCTACAAATTCCATTGCTGTGAAGAGACACCAGGGGCTGCCTCATCATGGCAGGAAGCTCGCCAGCACCAGGCAGACACAGCCCTGGAAGAGCTGAGAGTTCTCCATCTTGTTGTGAAGTCAAACAGGCCCTCACATGGCTAGGAGGACGGCCTCAAAGCCCCACCCCCACAGTGACACGCTTCCTCCAACAAAGCCACACCCACTCCAAGGCCACACCCCTAATAGTGCCACTTCCCGAGCCAAGCATATTCAAACCAAAACAGGTATCTAACAGGTTTTTTTTGTTGTTGTTGTTGTTGTTTTTCTTTTTCTTTTTTCTTTTTTTTTGTTTTTTCAAGACAGGGTTTCTCTGTGTAGCCCTGGCTGTCCTGGAACTCACTCTGTAGACCAGGCTGGCCTTGAACTCAGAAATCCGCCTGCCTCTGCCTCCCAAGGGCTGGGATTAAAGGCGTGTGCCACCACCGCCCGGCCAGGTTTTGTTTTTGTTTTTTGGTTTTTTTTTCATAAATACTTGTTGAGAGTCAGCTGTGCCACAGGCACAGCGTCAGGTACCTGGAGATGCAGTAGCCAAATATGGCCCCGTCCTCTGTGAATGTCCTCAAAGGGAGAGAAACAAGGCAGTTACAGCTTTCTAGGAGCAGAGTCTGCGCTAGTCAGCCTGGACTACCGCAACAAAACACCACAAACTGGATGCCTAAACCGCAGAAACAAACTTTCTGAGGTTCTGAAAGCTGTACGCCCTAGTGCTAAAGGCTGGTTTCTGCTGAAGCCCTCCCCTGCACTTGCCGACGGCTACATCATCATGGTGACTTCACATGGCCCATCCGTGTTATGGCTTCCTCGTGTGTGTGTGTGTGTGTGTGTGTGTGTGTGTGTGTGTGTGTGTGTGATTTTATTTGTCTGTCTGTCTGCATGTGACGTATGATCACGTTTACAGGAAGAGCTGAGTTACAGGTAGGTGGTAGCAAACCACTTGATGAGGGCGCTGTGAACTGAGCTCCTGTCTTCTGCAAGAGCAACCAATCCATTGCAGTCTCACTAGGTGGCTCTGGCTGACCTGGAGCTCAACAGAGATCTATCTGCCTGCCTCTGGCTCTTGGGTGATGAGGTTAAATGCATGGACCATAATGCCGGGCACAATCACAATAATAAGTAACTCTTCCCCTGGCCAAGCCATCCCTTCAGCTTTATATGCAGACCCCAGTCTTATTGGATCAGGGCTCTAGCCTTACGGCCGTATTAAATTACTTCATCTTCATCTGGCCGTATCTCCAAATATTGTTACAATCTGAGGTCTACTGGGGTTAGGACTTAAGCAGGGAGATTCTCAGCCCCTTAGTCTTCCATCAAGCAGGGACAGTACAAACTGCTAGGGAATGCAGAGCGTAGGCCTTTAATTCAAGCACAAGACACCCCGAGGCCTCGTGAAGAAACTCGGGTCTACCTAGGCTGGGGTTGGGAGGCATCAACCTTCCACCTTTCACCGCCTCGAGATTAACGATTATTATTGTTTTTGATGACAAGTGCCTTTACCCACTGAGCTGTCCCAGCAACTGACCGACATATTTAAGACAATTCTCACTCTGTAACCAGTGGTACAGTAGCTGCAAAGGCCCATTAAGGGGAAAGTGATTTCCTTTTAATCGAGAGAATGAAATCTCTGGCCTGGATGGAGGAGACCTAAATCCTCCAGTTGGTCAGGCCAGTCACCTAGCTAACGGTCCACCCTCAGGTTCACATTAAGCCCTAATAAAGAGATGGGGAAAATAATTGTTCCTTTAATGAAGTCATGCATGTTTCCTCCCCCAAGTCCCCAGCCCTAGCGCAGTTGATCCAGATCTGCCCTGAGGATCTTTCATGGCTGCCAGTCTTTGAGTCAGGACTTTCTTTTTCTTCCTCCTGTCTCTTTCGGATGCTGGGCACAGCCTAAGCATGTTTTCTCTAGTACTTCAGGCTTTCTCACTCTTTTTCTCTGAAGCGCGCTTCCCAGCTCTCCTACAAGGTCACAAGCATGTGTCTTTCTCTCTCTTCTCCAGGCAGCAGCTGAAATTCACAACTTGCCTGCCCTATTTTTTTCTGTTTTGATTGCTGTTGTTCTTGTTTTAACTCCAATAAAGCTGCCCTCCATCTTCCTTTGGAGTCCATTCTTAAAGGGTTTTTTGTTTTTGTTTTTGGGTTTTGTTTTGTTTTGGTTTGGTTGTTTTGGTTTTTCGAGACAGGGTTTCTCTGTATAGCCCTGGCTGTCCTGGAACTCACTCTATAGACCAGGCTGGCCTCGAACTCAGAAATCAGCCTGCCTCTGCCTCCCAAGTGCTGGGTTTAAAGGCGTGTGCCACCACTGTCTGGCCTTAAATGTTTTTTTTTAAAGGTTTATTTATTTATTTATTTTATGTGTATGAGTACACTGTAGCTGTACAGATGGCCGTGAGCCATCATGTGGCTGCTGGGAATTGAACTCAGGACCTCTGCTTGCTCCGGGCCCCGCTCGCTCTGGCGTAATACACTGTAGCTGTCTTCAGACGCACCAGAAGAGGGCGTCAGATCCCATTATGGGTGGTTGTGAGCTCTGGGATCTGAATTCAGGACCTTCGGAAGAGCAGTCAGTGTTCTTACCCACTGAGCCATCTCGCCAGACCCCCTTAAATGTTCTTATTAAGGAGACTGAGAACCCCACGGAGGTATACTGATTTCCCTGGCAACATGCTGCAACCCTGGCAGGCCTCATCAGAATGTTTGGTTATACCAGGTTGGCCTTTGCCTTATTAGGTAGCCCAGCCTGGCCGCTAACTCAATGGTTCTCAACCGGTGGGTCTCGACCCCTTCAGGTTTGAACGTCTCTTTCACGGGTGTCACAGAGCAGATATTTACATAATGATTTATAACAGTAGCAAAATTACAGTTATGAAGTAGCAACAAAATAATTTTATGGTTGGGGGCCCCCACAACCTGAGGAACTGTAGTAAGGGGTCTAAGCATCAGGGGGGTTGAGATCCACTGCTCTCATGCTTAGCAACCTACTGCCTCAGCTTCCTGAATATTGCCACTTCAAGCATCCACTGTACCTAGACTGTCAGCCTACATGTGCCTAAAGTGGAAGTGCTGTCCCTCTTGGAGGGCCAGCTACCTCCGCCTGATTGATCCTGTCTGCTGCTCTGTCTGTGAATACCGCATACAGTTTTAGCTACTTGTTTTGTTTCTTTTGTTTAAGAATTTATTTATATTTATCTGCACATGTGTGTATGTTTGTCACATGTGTATGGAGGCCAGAAGAGGGTGTCCGATCCCTTGGAGCTTGAGTTATGGGTGGTTGTAAGCTTCTGGACATGGGTGCTAGGAACCACACTCAGGTCTTCTGCAAGAGCATCCAGTGCTCTTAACTGCTGAGCCATCTCTCCAGCCTGTTTTCTTTGTTTAATAATAGAGAAAGAAGGACCTCGGACACTGTTGCAGATGCCCCTGAGCCCTAGGCCTCATTCCTCATGTATGCTGTATTGACACTTCAGAAGCTTGAAAGGGGGCTGGAGAGATGGCTCAGCAGTTAAGAGCACTGACTGCTCTTCTGAAAGTCCTGAGTTCAAATCCCAGCAACCACATGGTGGCTCACAACCATCCATAACGAGATCTGATGCCCTTTTCTGGAGTGTCTGAAGACAGCTACAGTGTACTTACATATAATAAATAAATCTTTAAAAAAAAAAAAAAGAAAAGCAGCTGGACGGTGGTGGTGCACCCCTTTAATGGCAGCACTTGGGAGGCAGAGGCAGGCAGATTTCTGAGTTCGAGGCCAGCCTGGTCTACAGAGTAAGTTCCAGGACAGCCAGGACTATACAAAGAAACCCTGTCTGGAAAAAAAAACCAAAAAAAAAAAGAAAAAAAAAAAGCTTGAAGAACGGGTGCCACCGTTTGTCCAGCCAAATGTCATGTTTACTTAGGGACATCACACGATGTGTGCAGACAGAGGGTCTCTCCTGTGAGTTGGGTATTTAGACTTGTGATTTCAAAGCCATGCTTACAATTCTGATTTTAGTCTGTGGAAGGGGAAAGGATTTCACACCAGTGCCTAGCTCTGTATGTCCTAGACTTTTTCCTGTAGTCCAGGCTAGCCTTCAACTTGCAGCAATGCAACCTTCCCACCTTCACTTTGCAAGGACCAGGGATTACAGTCCTTGCCACCACAGCTGGCTCTTGGCTTGGTTTTGTTTTAAACTGGATTATACTGCACATAATCTATGCGTTCCTTTCCTTCCAGCAGACACATTAACTACTGCATATCTGTAAAGAGCCTCCACGGTAAACCTTAGTAGGCATCATTTAACTAATTTCCTGTTTTATTTTGTTGTGTTTTTCCTGAGACACAGTTACTTAACTCATTTTCAGTCGTTGCTAGAACAAGTGATCTGACAGTTGCGTATGTAGCCTGAATGTTTCTCCAGACTTGACATTCAAGTTGCTGTGTCTTTTTTGTTTGTTTGTTTGTTTTTGTTTTTGTTTTCAAGACAGGGTTTCTCTGTGTAGCCTTGGCTGTCCTGCAGCTCACTCTGTAGACCAGGCTGGCCTTGAACTCAGAAATCTACCTACCTCTGCCTCCAAAGTGCTGGGAGTAAAGGCATGTGCCACCACTGCCTAGCAAGTTGCTATGTCTTAAGTTTAGTTTTTCTTTCTTTTTAAATGTTATTTATTTATTTATTTATTGAGACAGTGTCACTCTATTTAGTCCTGGCTGTCCTAGACTGGCCACAGAGACCAGGCTGGCCCTCAACTTAAGCTATGCGTCACCACATACAACTTTCTTTTTTTTGTTTGTTTGTTTTGTTTTGTTTTTTCAAGACAGGGTTACTCTGTGTAGCCTGGTTGTCCTGGAACTCACTCTGTAGACCAGGCTGGCCTTGATCTCAGAAATCCGACTGCCTCTGCCTCCCAAGTGCTGGGATTAAAGGCGGGAGCCACCACCGCCCAGCTCACATACAACTTTCTTGTTCTCTTTTTTCATTTTTATTTTTTGAGACAGGGTCATATTATAACCCAGATGCCTTATTACTCACCATGTAGCCAAGGTTGCCCTCAAACTCTTGCTCATCCTCTGCCTCAGCCTCCTGAGTGTTGGCACCAGAGTTGTGAAACCCAACTCTTGACTTCATTTCTATAAGGTATTTTGTTTAATGTATCTGTGTGCATTTATTCACTTGGGGGTGGATTCAAGACAGGGTTTCTCTGTGTAGCCTTGGCTACCCTGGGACTCACTCTGTAGACTAGGCTAGCCTCAGACTCAGATTCATCTGCCTCTGCCCTCCTTCTGCTGTGATTAAATGCCCTTATATACCATTGCATTTTGTCTTTTAAAAGGATTTACTTTTATTATTTGTAATTATGTGTCTGTGTGTAGACAAAGGTGTGGGCGCCTGCAGAATTCAGAAGAGCATGTGGATCCCTTATAGTTGGACTTACAAGGGCTTGTGAGCGTCCAGCATGGGTGCTCAGAACTGAATCCAGCCTCTCTAAGACTATAGTCCCTGTTCTTGACTACTGAGCCATCTCTCCAGCCCCTCCTTTAACATTTTTCAGAATTTTTTTAAATGTGTGTGTGCCTGTATGTTGAGGCCTGGGCACAAAGGCCTTGCTATGCTTGTGGGAGCCGGCGGACTTGTTTCTCTCTTTCTGCCCTGTGGGTCCCAGGGATCAAATTCAGGTCACCAGTCTTCGTGACACATGACTTTCTCTGCTGAGCCAGCACACGGGCACTGTTGGGTAAGGCCTGACAACCTGAGTGTGCTCGCCAAGACACGTGGTAAAGAGAGCAGACTTCTGCAAGCTCTCCTCTGATCTCTACACACCCAGCTGCTGCTTGTGCGTACTAATACAAAACGTCAACATAGAAGTGAAAAGAAACAAACAAACAAACAAACAAAGCTGGTTGTGAGGATACATGCCTTTAATCCTAGCACTCAACAGGCAGGCAGATCTCTGAGTTCATGGCCAGCCTCGTCTACAAAGTGAGTTCCAGGACAGCTAGGGCTGTTACAGAGAAACCCTGCCTTGGAAAAAAGAAAAAGAAAAAAGAAAGGAGGGAGGGGGAGAGAGAGAGAAAATCAAGAAACTTCAACATTTATATTTAGTGTGTGTATATGTGCATGCACACATTACACCACAGTAGTCATGTGGGAGTCTGAGGACAACTTGAAGAGTAAACTCTCTCCTCTTTATAGGCCTGGACAACTTAGTTCATCTGTGAGCCATTTAATTTAGTTTTTTGATTCACAACATATCTCTATCTATCTATCTATCTATCTATCTATCTATCTCTCTACCTACCTA
Organism: Mastomys coucha; assembly: GCF_008632895.1. Classification (NCBI taxonomy): domain Eukaryota; kingdom Metazoa; phylum Chordata; class Mammalia; order Rodentia; family Muridae; genus Mastomys; species Mastomys coucha. The sequence continues at coordinate 9,681,342 of NW_022196909.1, forward strand.
CTTACCTATCTCTCTACCTACCTACCTATCTCTCTATCTACCTACCTACCTACTACCTACCTACCTATCTGCCTACTACCTACCTACCTACCTATCTGCCTACTACCTACCTACCTACCTACCTACCTACCTACCTTTATAGAGCTAGTCTTTGCTAGAGGGTTCTTCTTTTTACCACCCTTTATTTCCCCACCACACTGGGTTTCACCTTCTATCACTGGATAGGTAGAGACAGAAGTAATGGGGGCCAGGAAGGGGCCAAATCCCTGAATCTAACTTTTTTCCTATTGTTCCTTCTTTGACCATGGCTACTAACAAACCCCAAAATGCCGGGCAGTGGTGGCGCACGCCTTTAATCCCAGCACTTGGGAGGCAGAGGCAGGTGGATTTCTGAGTTCGAGGCCAGCCTGGTCTACAGAGTGAGTTCCAGGACAGCCATGGCTACACAGAGAAACCCTGTCTCTAAAAAGCAAAAAAAAAAAACAAAAAAACAAAAAAACCAAACCAACCTCCCTAAACAACCACCAACCCTGCCTCTCAGAGGCCCTCACATTTATGTACCTTCTGGAAAGTTCCCAGAATTCTGAACATCACACAACTGCAGAAACTATCTGAAGCCTATAATAGCAAGAGGCAAATTATAGTCAGGTGTTTCGCAGCAGCCCCGCATCCCCATACCTGGGATTAAAACGGAAACGTATTTTTGTAATGTTGTGATTGCAAAGGAAACCAAAATTCCAGATTTCGCACTACAATCTATATCTATCTACTCATCCATTTGCTCATTAATGGACTCACTGTGTTTGCCTAGCTCGATCTCAAACTGGTCTCAAATGATTCTCCTGCCTCAGCCTTCTGTGTAGCTAAGGGTTCAGGCGTGGGCCACCACAGCCTGATTAAGTAATGGTTGAAAATGGTCTGTGTGGGCTGGAGAGATGGCTCAGTAGTTAAGAGCACTAATCCCAGCACGTGAGTGGTGCAGGAAGTAGGATCAGAAATTCAAGGCAAGTTTGAGGTCAGTTTGGGCTACAAGAGACCTTGTCTCAAAACAAACAAACAAAAAGCAACCAAAGAAGAACTGATCCACTTGAGTCAGGTGTGGTGTCATACACCTATAGTCTCACTCTGTCTTCTGGAACTTATATAAGGCACCTTGAATTTAAGGGCAGCTTGGGGTGCATAGCAAATTCCAGGAAGCCAGGTTTAGACAGGAAGAATGTCTCCACAAATAACAAAACAATCCTATCAATCAACTTGGACATGTCTCCCATCACTTTTTTCTCCCTTTTAAGTGGGTTTGACTGGCATGGAAGCCCCCCTCCCACTGGCCTATCTTTCCGATATGTGATCAGTGTCAAGGAACCTGCCTGCAGGTCCTTGGGCAGCCCCCTGGGCATGGGGCCTTCCTGGCTATAGTGCCCCCAGGCAGCGCTCTCTGCACAGAATGAGTTCCAGTTCAGACTGGCACTTGTTTTCTCAAGGGCTTGGAACTGAGCAAGAGGGGCTGGAGCAGTGTTTATTCTTCATAGTGTAGAATAAACCTTGTAGAATTGAAGCATGCTAACGAGGTTTCGATGAGAATCAGAGCTTAATAGCTGTGTTGCTTAAAGTCTCAGACTCTTATAAATCAGCAAGTACTCCTAAACAAAGTGCCCAGGTAAAGGTTTCGTAGCTTTTCTTTCTTAATCTCCGTTTGGTCATAGCAGATGTAGCTCGCTGCTAGAGCCTGTGGTTGACACATACAAAGACCTGGTGTCTGAGAAGCAATAAGGCCATTAAGGGACCACTCCTGGTCCAGAGACTAGAATTTCTGGCCTGGGTGGAGACCTAACATTCCAGTTGGGTAGGTCAATCCCCTGGCCAAGGGACCAGCCCTCAGGAAGGAGTGATTGCCCCTAGGTAGGCAGGCTCACCTTAAGCCACACAAATGTAAGGGGGAATGATTATTCAAGGAGAAACTATTTTTTCCTCTCAGATGCTTGCTCACTCCTGCAGGCCCCACCATGTACCTGTAGGTCACCTTGTGGTTCATGACTTGGAAATATGCAACTTTCCCTCTTCCTGACCACCAAGTTTCTGTTTTTCTGATTCTTTGGACTTCTCTCGTACTCTCCTTCCAGCACATGGCTGTGTGGGGGCCATCTGGTTGACCTCCATGCCAACTGGTATGGATCACCCTCCACCCCCACCCCCACGCCCCTTCTCCTCTCTAGATATCTGCGGAGATGTATAGCTTGCCTGCGCTTGCTATTTTTCTCTTAAACTCTAATGAAAATTGGCTTTGAGCTTTCATTTGAGTCTGTTTTTTGAGACAGGATTTCTCTAACGTAACCCTGACTGTCTTAGAACTCACTATATAGATCAGGCTGGCGTCCAAGTCTAGGAGATCCACCTGCCTCGGCATCTGCCCTGGGATTAAAGTGTGTGTCACCACACCCAGCTAAATCTGTTATTTTATTAATGAGACTAAGAACCCAAGGGGTGGGGGTCCCGATTTCTCACGTATGGTTGGGTTTCATCCCTTGCACAAAACCCAAAGCCCACCTTATGTTTTCCTACAGTGAATAATAATGTACATATTATCTGTCCATCATTTCCCTAAGACAGACTTTCCTTCCCTACCCTTTAACACAGTGGGTCTGTCTTAAGGTGTGTCTGTTAGTACAGCCCTGCCCCCCAACCCTGTAACCACACACAGAATCTGGATCTGACAGCTCCTTTGGTTTGAAGTTGAAGACTTGGCTAAATTATACATCCAGCAGGCGAGAAATAAAGTAGAAATGTCTTACAAGGAACAGTAAAATCTGTTTCCTTGTTTTAAGACTTAACTACAAAAAGAAAAAAAGTCCCACTAAATATTGTCTTGGCAACTATAAATACATTTTAGCAACGGTTAAAACCTGGAGTAACAGTTAAAGCTATCTGAAACCTAATGTATGCCACTGTGTGTGTATTGTCCTTAGATCCTTTGCTTCATTAAATGCTGTGTAATTTCCATTTCGTTTTTCCCAGCTGAGGCTTTATGTAATGTTTTACACGGCTAAGGAACGAATGTGCCCCTTTCAACTACTTAGGGAAAATGAGGGGCTGGGAATATATGTACATTAGGGGTGGAGCCTCCTTAGCATGAACTTAGCACTCGTGAGCCCCAGTACTAAGGGTGGGAAACAAGATGAATTTTCCTAAACCAGGAACGGTGGCACAGGCTTGTATTCTCAGGATTTGGGAGGTAGACGCAGGAGGATCAGAAGGTCAAGGTCATTCTCGGCTAGCATGTAGATAGGACACTCGGTCTCACACACACACACACACAAACAAAAACCTAACAAGAAAAGCTTTCTAAATAAAACTTCTTCAAAACTCCAGGTATGGTGGTCTACAGCTTCTATCCCAGCATTCCTAAGGCGGAGGCAGGTGAAACTCTGAGTTGGAGTTGAGCCAGCAAGATCCTGCCTCAAAAACAACAAAAAACCCTCAAAAACAAACAAACAATTTTAAAAAAAAAAAAAAAGAAAGAAAGGAGGAGGGGAAAGCAGCGGAAGAAATGGCTCAGCACCCACAAGGAAGTTCATCACCTTTTTGTAACTCTAGTTCCAGGGTATCCAACGCCCTCTTCTGGTGTCTGTGAGCACTGCATACACTTGTACTTCTGAAGTCAAAACTTAAAAATAAACTCTAACTCCCTCCCCTCCCCCCAAATCAGGCAGTTCTCCCAGAAACTGAGAGATCCTTTTTACCTTTCTTTTTTTCCCCAGACAAGCTCTCAAAGCAAGGTTGGCCTGACTTTGAATGTAGCCCAAGCTGGCCTTAAACTCCCTGGCCTTATGTTCCCTACTGTGGAATGCTGGGATAATTTGCAGAATTGGACTGATTTTAATATTTTGGGTTTTTAGTTTAGTTTTTGCGTTTACGGACAGGGTTTCTCTGTGTAGCTCCGTCTTGAATCTCTGTCTGTAGATCAGGCTGGCCTTCAACTCAGTAATCAGCCTGCCTCTGCCTCCCCAAGCTTTGAGATTAAAGGTGTGTGTGACTAACGCCCCTGATCAGATTTATTTTTGAGCATGTGAGCACATGGGGACACAAGAGGGGGAAAAATGGCTTGGTGATTATGGGCGCTTTCCGTCCTTCCTGGACCTGAGTTCAGTTCTGCACCCACATTCAGTGACTTAAAACAGCCTGCAAGTTCAGCTTTTTGGTTTCCTTAGGCACCCCAATACATGTGGTTTACAAAACATATATACATACACAAGAATTAAAACAGACACAAAATGCTCATAAAAACAAGAAACTAAGTTTCTTTTATAGATAGTAATGAATTCCATTTCTGTTCATTTTTTCCACACCCCTTTAAAACAAAACAACACAAATAAAACCCCACCACTTTTTGTTTGTTTTTGGAAACAAAATGCCACCAGGTAGTGAAGTCTGGCCTGGCACCTTTTTAAAGAAAAATCCCCCCCATCTCCCACCCGCCGGGCTCAGAGGTGCCCACCTTCAGAGCACCTAATGCTAATGACTTGTTTGGGACACACAACTTAGTCTACCTACCTTGAATGCTAAAACCAAAACCAAAACAAAACACCTAGTATTTGGCCCAAGCTTAGGTCTCTAACTCTAAGAACAAAGAAGATTTCTATTGAATTTTTTTAAACACCTGAGTTCTCATTGTGAATAGTTGACCAAAGATAGATCCTGCCACAATTTAGGATATTGTTCTTTTTAAAAAACTGAACACAGTCATTTTACATTCTTAAAGCAACACAGCAGAGTGGTTTAAATGTAAAACGAGCTTAAATGCTAATTGTTCCTGACTCTTCTGGGAAATCCTACGAAACTAAACTAATGAAACGCAACGTCTCCTTTTATAATTCTGTCACATTAAATTGAAGGTGAGGATAAAACTGCTGCATCTGTTAACGCAGTGGAGTGAAGTGTTGCACTGTGCGTGTTATTTAATGCGCAAGTGCAAAAGTCAAGTTCCCTAAAGAAATCCAAGTGCTTCCACTTTGTCTCCGGGGAATGTATAAATTAACCATTCCCCCTCCCTTTCTCCCTCCTCCCTATTTTAAATGTAGATAGGGAGACCCAAGTCTTTTGAATTTGAAGGGCTGCTATCTCGGGCCCATTCTTTTCATCATCCTGTTTTGAATGACACTGAGCACGTATAGATTCTCTTATAAAAGCACCCCTAGGATGCTGGGCTCCTTTCTCCAAGCTGCTAGCTAATTTTGCATAGCAATTAGTACTGACTTCCCCAAGTCGGCACGCAAACAACGCTCCTGAACCTTCCACAATTCCTCCAAAGTCTTCGATAACCCAACTCTGTGCCATTAGATTTCAAACCAGAAGGGGAGGAACTTGCGTAAAGATGAAATGCCCAATTTGTGTGAAGACACAGTAATCCCTGACGACATGTTAATTGCAACCCTCAGCGGAGACTGGGCAGCTAGGAGCCAGCATGTGCGTCCTTTTAAAATCTATTCTACGTATTCACTGACCGAGCCGGGCCGGGCCACATGGTCCTCTCTCGCAGCCAGTCAGCTGTAGGCAGCAGATGGGATAATTTGCATTTTTCTTTTTAGACATTTTTCCCCCTTCGGCAAATTAAAGGATTAAAAAAATTTTTTTCCCGTTCTCATTGTTTACCAAAACCACGCACGCGGCTTAAATTGACTTGGGCTTTCCTCTCCCCCACCCCCACCCCAAGTCCCTGAAAGTTGGGGAACTGCGAGGGGTAGGTTTCTCATCTCTCAACTCGGGATTCTGCAGTCCGGGAAACTAGGAGACAGTCGGTCTTAACTAACTCGGCGAGCGGAGTTTCCCTGTTTTCCGCGCTGAGTCCCGTGGCTCTAAGTTGGTGGCGTGAGGGTCCCCGAGCGCGTGCTTCGTTCGTTCCGCAGCCTCCAGCGGCAAAACTTGGGCTCCGGGAGCTCAGGTTTTACCGGAGAGGGCGGCCACCCCGCCGGGGGAGTGGCCAGGGCTTCCCCCCGAGAGCCGGGGTCGCTCGCTAGCGTACCCCCCAACCACGAACCCACGCGGATCCGGAGGGGAGCGCACCCCGAAGTCTTTGTGCCCGGCGTGGCGCGGGAAGGTCCGTGCGATGGTGCAGCGCCACCGCCGAGCGCCCGAAAGTGGGGGGTGTCGCGGGCGGAAAAGACACGCCGCGTTGTCTCCCACCCCACCCCGGAGGTGAGGGGGAAAAGTAGAGAAAAGAGGCGCCAGGGCCACGCTCCGACCCGGAGAGCACCGAGCTGAGGATGCCGCTGGGCGCTTTCCCGTGGGTGAGAGCCGCCCCGGTCGGCCGGCAGCGGGCGCGGGCCCACGTGGAGCCGCGCGGTGCAGGCCGAGCGCGCCCGCCCCGCAGCGCGCCCCAGCTCCCCGCCGCGGTCGCTCACGCCCGAGCGCCGCCGCCGCCGCCGCCGGTCCCGCGTGTGCCCCGCTGAGGGGGAGGGGCGGCGCGGTGGGGGCGGAGGGCTTGAGGTTCCACTGCAGCGGGGGCTCCTGGTGTCCTTGTGCGGAAATGACACACGGAGTCCCGTCACGTCACGCGAGAGCGCAGCGCACGGACACACACAAAGAGAGGGGAAAAATACACGGCGCCCGCCCGCCCGCCGCCCCCAGCCAGTCGGCGGGGCCGTCCCCGGCCAGGCCCTGCGCGCTCGGCCCCCACTGCGGCCCTGCGCGCCCGCCCCCCGCACGTGGCGCCCGAACTCGGCGCGGGCCCCTCTCCGCAAAGTAACAACTCCTGTCCCAGGTGAGTGTGGGGGGGCCCCCGGCGGGGCGGCTCGCCGCTCGCCTCCGCGCCGGCCCGAGGGGGGAAGCGGGCGCCCACGGGGCTCGGCGCGCCCCATTGTGCCGCGCGCCCCTTTGTGCCCGCTCGGAACGCCGCGGCTCCATGGCGTTCCGGGAGCACGCGCGCCGCGGCCGGGGAGGAGGAGGAGGAGAAGGAGGAGGAGGGAGGGGAGGACGCGCGGTGGAACGGTCCGCGCCGCCGCCGCCAGGCCGGCCCCACTCGCGCCGCGCGCCGGCTCTCCACCCCCGGCAGGCCGGCGATGGAGCGGCCGAGGGCCGCCGCGCCGGGAAGCAGCTGCGCGGTGCCGGTGGTGCTCGCGCTCCGTCGGCCGGCCCGCCCGGGGCGGCGATGGAGGGGTGTCAGAGGCAGCAGAGGGGCGGGGAGCCCGAGGCCGGAGAGCCGCGACTCGGAGGGACGCTGCCCCGGGGAGGCGGCGGAGGGAGCGAGGCCGCCGCCGGCCGGGAGCCGGGTGGGGCGAGCCCCGCCGCCAGGGGGCGCGGCGCGGCGCCCTCCCGGGCCGTTCCACGGCGCTCCGTGGTTCCCGCTGCCCGGCTGGAGGCGGGCCCAGCGCGGCGCTCTGGGTGTGCACCCCGGGCGAGCGCGAGGCCTTCCTGGCGGGCACCGGAGCCGGAGCCGGGGCGCTCGCCGCCCCTCGTGACTTGTGCCCGCCACGGTCGACGTGATTTCCCACGCAGGCTTGGCTCCTTGGCTGGAGCTAGGGGTTGTGCGGTGCGGAGCTGTGAGGGCCCGTGTGCCGGGAACGGCTGGCTCATCTGAGTTCTAGTTTTCTTTTTTTTTTCTTTTTTAACTTTTTACTGAAGTAGAAGTTTGATCACTCGGGTGGCCCACTTGGCAGTATTTTGGAAGTGGAGGCCAACCAGAGATGCGCTGAATTAGTGTTCACTATTTGGGAGTCAGAGAACTTCGTTTTAAAAGTAACTTTTGAATGTTTTCCTACAAATAACACGTCACGGAGTAGAGGGGACGGGACCAGAAATCTAAAGACCCAGAAAACCCAGGCGAGTCGGGGATCGTGTGGAAATGTCCCAGATACAGGTTTTAGGTTTTCCTCTGTTTCGGTTCCATGCCTGTAGTTTTTCTTTCTGTGACTATCCAACTTTTAATTTATAGGTGTTTTGTTTTGTTTTTGAGCTTTATTTTCCGTGTACGTGTTTTGACTGCCTGTATGTATATGTATATGTGCACCATATCCATACTTCGTATTCTGGAAGGTCAGAGGACTTACACATAGATGGTTGTGAAGCAGCCACGTGGGTGCTGGGAACCCAACCCACGACCTCTGCAAGAGCAACAAGTGCTCTTAAACGCGGAGCCATCTCTCCAGCCCCTAGTTTATAGTTTCATGTGACCTTACAGGACTTCACCTTCCTCGAAGACTGGGACTTGGCCAGGATTTTTTTTTCCCCCTTTCCTTTTTTGAGACGGTCTCCTGTGGTCCCTGCTGGCCTCAGACTTGTTTGCTATATAGGCCTGGGTGATCCTGAACTCATGTCAAGTTGGGATTACAAGTATGTGCTACTGCACCTAATTTTTTGTGGTGCTTGATATAAATTAGAACTTGAGTTACCGTAGGCAAACATTTTACCAACTAAGTTACATCCCCAGCCCGAGATTATTTATTATTTGTATGTTTTTAAGCATCTAAACGTTTATATATAATCTCATGTCAGACCAAGACACACACTTGTCCTAGTGGACTTTACTACAGATGCCTTTCTTGTTTTTTTTTTTTTTTTTTTTTTTTTTTTTTTTAAGTTTTGAATGGCCTGGAGCTTGATATTTAACAAGGCTGGCCCTGGCCTTGGAGATCCAAGGCCTTCCAAAGCTAGGATTAAAGATCTGTACCACCACACCTGGCTTTTTCTTGTTGTTTTTGTCTTTTTGAAACCGAGTTCCCTAAGTTCTGTCCCGTCCTTGAATTGCTATGTAAACCAGGCTGGCCTCAAACTTAGAGAGATCTTACTGATTCTGCCTGTAGGGGGTGGGGTGGGGTGGGGCAGGGTAGGGGAAGGCATTAAAGGTGTCCATGCCACCTGGGATGTTTGTTTTTTTCTCAGACTGGGTCTCCCTGTGTATCCCATACTGGGGTGGTCTTTTGGTTTCTCTGTAGACCAGGCTGGCCTAGAACTTGGGGATTCATTCACCTATCTGTCATTCCCGCCCCCCCTTTTCTCCTACCACTGTTGGGACTAAAAGTATGAATCACCATGGTCATGTCAGAGATACTGTTTTAGTGAAGTTAAAACAGTAAGGTTTTCTCCACACAAGCCAGAAGTAAGGCCAGCTAGCCACAAAGACAGAATAGCCAGCATTCAGCAGTCTGTTAGAGGTTGACAGGCTATCTGGAAACCTTTTTGGCAGAATATTTAGGAAAAGGAAAATTGGGCTGACAGAGGTTTGCTTGGGTGAGGATTTAATTAAGCTCCTGTAGGAGACCTGTCTACAGAACTGCCTAGAAAGTCCCTAAAGCCACAGAAAGGGAGCAGCGTGCCCCCAGGAACTGCATTAGCACCAGCAGTAGTCATCTGTATAAGAGATTGGGGAACGGAGTGTGTGTGTGTGTCTTAATTTTGATAAGTGACACTGCTTGCTACTCTAGTCACACTATACCCACTACTGACCAACGTAACTGGGCATCTGTTGTAGAATTCCTTTTTTAGAGCCGTAGAACATTACTATTCCCTGGCATTTAGGGGGATATAGTCCTGCTATCTTTTCTAGCCCTCAGCCAGCCTGGCCCAAACCTTGTAGCATTCCTCTTGTCACTACTTGCTTAGGGCAGGGATTATGGGAGTGTACTACCACACCTACCTGGGTGGTGGTAGGTGTCCTTTGAGACAGGGTTTCAGGTAGTTTAAGCTGGCCTTGAACTCCCTATCCAGCCAGACCTAACCTCCAGTCATCTTCTCCACATGCACTCCAGTGTTGCAGGTGGAGCTCAGGGACTGCTTACAGGAGTGAGTCCACTGTAGGTTCCAGAGTAGATAAATCTCAATATCTCTCTCCCTCCCTCCCTCTCTCTCTCTCTCTCTCTCTCTCTCTCTCTCTCTCTCTCTCTCACACACACACACACACACACACCCCAGACATTCACTGACAGAAATGGGTGATGGGTGGTTTTGGTTTTGTGAGCATCGCCATGCATTCAGCCTTTTCCTTTCCAGCGCTGACAGGACCTTCCTCGCCTTCTTGAGGCTCCAGTATAGCATTGCTTTGAACATCACCTCTACCCAGAACTTGTGAGTTCTGGAACTAGGTGCACACCAGTCAAGCCCAGAGCTCTGCGTTTTAGCACTCAGTTTGTTACACAGGCACTGTTTCCTCGAGTTGCAGGCCGTGCCCGGCGTGTTAGTTAGAATTAAGCAAACTTAAACACATTTGTCCTAGAACTAGGGTTTGTTCAGCAATCGCTTTACTGCAACTCTCTCACTGGTTTCTGTTTTATTTACTTAGGGGATGGAGTTGAGACAGGTTCTTGTCATGTGGTACATCTCCAACACACAGCTCTCTTTTGTCTTCCTCTGGGATCACAGACATCCAGGTGCATGCATCTGAGTTTAGATCCTCTTTTTGCTCAAGGTGTTTCTATGTAGTATAGGTCAGGCTGTGCTAGAACCCGTGGCTCTCCTGTCTCTGCCTACTCAGTGCTGGGATCCTACCACTCCAAGGCCACCAGCAGAGACTTTCTGGAAACATATACTTAAAGTCAGTGCTCTTAAATTTGAAGGAAAGATTGTTTGAGACAGAGGCTCACTCTGAGGGCAGGCAGGTCTTGAACTCTTGGCCCAGATACCCAATCTGGTCAAGCTCTTAACATTCTTTTTGTTTGTTTGTTTTCTGCCAATGGCCCCTTTCTCCTTTGCCTGCCTAGTTTTCATTTGTCAGTGGTCACTATGACAGCTGCATAAATCACATGCAAGGACTGTTGGTTTGAGCATGGAGCAAGTGCTGAAGCAAAGCTTGCCTGGGGCAGCCAGGCTGTGCCCAGAACGCTAATTAGTTCATGAGTTCCCCAAACCGGACACTTGAAAAAGTGGAGAACACAAAGGAAACCTCTGCTTTTGACTCCTAGGAAAGTGAGCCCCCTTTGTCCAGTCCCTGAGTGGATGCTGCCTTTGCCTCCGTGAACAAGTTTCAGAGTCAGCCAGGTCTGAGGGTGAGCCCTTCCTGAGCCTAAGAGAGTTAAGTAGAACTGGCTAGCGGAGAAAGCTAGGACATTTAGGCAGATTCAGAAAGCTCAAGGACCAGTGGATTTGAGCATGGCTGTTGGGTGTGTGGGCCAGCAGGCAGGGCTGTGCGGGTGCCCTTCTGCTGGACGGTAAGGTTGTGAGCTGGCTGCACAGAGAAGACAGCAACAGTTACAGCTTTTGTCAAATTCAGGGGGCAATTGCTCTGGTTTTCTGAGGACTGGTGTTTCTCAAACTGCATTTGCAGTTATATCTAAAAATAGAAACAAATTGCAAACATGTCCTGCAAATCCCATGGGTAGGACGGGCTGCCAAGAGTGCCTGTTCTGAGAGAGCCGAGGCTCCCAGCCGACCTGTGAACTCAGAGACAGACCCCATGAGGGCAGATGGCATGGGAACGGTCTCCCAGTCTTCGGGAGGACATTTGATTTTAGTTCACTCTAGCTTGCTTCTTTTATTTATAATTAATAATAATAATAATAATAATAATAATAATAATAATAATAAACTTTGTAAAACTTTAAGATGTTTGCTCTTGCTTTACAGTTCTTTTAGTAAAAAATAAAGCTAAAAGTTAAAAAACATCACTAAAGGCTGGAAAGCATTGCACACACTTTAAGTCACAGCACAGTAGGACTGCAAGCAAGTGACTCATGACCTTAAGGACAGCTGCACTACATGGTGATATAGTGTCTGAAAAAAATTAAGATTTACTTTAAATTTAACTTTTTAAATTTGTTTTACTTTTGTGTGTGTGTATATGTGTGTGTCTGTCTGTCTGTAGGTGCATGAGTGTCGTGATGCATGTGTAGAGGTCAGAGGACAACTTTCAAGTACTTGGTCCTCTCTTTTTTTTTTTTTTTTGTTTTGTTTTTTTGAGACAGGGTTTCTCTGTGTAGCCTTGGCTGTCCTGGAACTCACTCTGTAGACCAGGCTGGCCTCGAACTCAGAAATCCACCTGCCTCTGCCTCCCAAGTGCTGGGACTAAACGTGTGCGCCACCACCTCCCGGCTGGTCCTCTCTTTTCATTGTAAGGATCCTGTGGCCTGAACTCAAGTCTAGATGTTAAGCATGTTTACCCACCTAGCCATCCGTTGGCCTTAAACTTTATAAGACTTCATACCGAGTGCTGTGTGCCAGGCACTTACGCGTCTGTCTGTCTGTCTATTGAGACAGCCAGCGTCTCACTACAGATCCCTGACTGGCCTCTGACTCCACAAAGCTCTGCCCTCCGTGGCCACCATGTTCTTTATACTTGTGATACTTTGCACAGTTCTGTGAGGCGAGGCGGCTGTGTTCAGTTCCACAGAAGGAGCAGAGGTTTAGGCAAGTGAGGAACTGCACTACCAGGGCTACCAGGGCTGAAAAGATGGCCCTGTGGTCAAGAGTGGCATTGGCTCTCACAGAGGATCCAGGTTTGGTTCCCACAGAGCGTAGTTCCAGTTCCATGAAATTTAAGGCCCCTTCTAACCTCCCAGCTTCTTAGCCATTTCACCGGCTGCCCAAATTCTATTTTCTTTTTTGAGTCAAGGTCGCAACTTTGTAGCTCTGGTTGGCCTTGAACTCAAAGAAACCCCCCTGCCTCTACCACCCAACAGCTAGCTAGGATTAAAGGCATTCACCTAGTCAAGTTTCACTTTTTAAAGGTCAGGGTCACTAGTCCCTCCTTTGGTCATCTGAAGGCTCCTCTGACTGGTTGACAAGTTCAGGCATCTGGACCCATGGGATTTGGGAAAGGGACAACCAGGCTTCACTTCTAGTCTCCCAGGAAGCCTGAAGTAAGGTCATCAACCAGGGACTCCACCCAACCCTTCTGGATTCCTGGACTCCATTACATCTTCTAAGTGAGGTGCGGAGGGTGACCCTTTGGCCCCCATCTACGTAGTGAGAGGCTAGTGTGAGGGTTGTGTGTGAAACCCTTGGAATGGGAAGCCAGCGACAGAGACTGTCCAGCTAAGTGGTCTCACCTGTAGCAGAGAGCTGTCATGAAGCCAAGTCTTACAGAACAGCAGCTGGGAAGGGGTTGAGGGAAGCTTTTAATTTTCATGAAGCCTTTGAAATCCTTAAGTTTGTTTTAGTAACATAATCTTTGAAATGCTTGCAGCATATTCTCACCGCTTTGGCCTTTTGTGTGTGAGGGGCTATATTTCCCAATGAGGAGCCATTGTCCTGGATTCCAGTTCCTTCTTACCTTTTTCTTTTTGAGAGGATTTCTTTGTGTAGCTTGGGCTGTCCTAGAATTCACTCTGTAGACCAGACTGGCCTAGAACTTAGATCCATCTACCTCTGCCTCCCTAGAGCTAGGGTTGAAGGCGTGTGTCACCACAGCCCAGCTATGTTCCAGGCAATCTGTCTGGTAGTGAGTGCACAGCCGTACAGCTGGAAACAGACCTTGAAGTGAGGAGGATTTGTCTCTGAACGGCAAGGTCAGGCGAGTGTGGCTCGGCCTGCTGGCAGACTAAATGGCAGTTTCTGATTTAATGGGGCAGAATGCAGAGTCAGCTGACTGGGATTGAACCTAAGTCTCAGGAAGCCCTCAAGTACTTCCTGTCTCTGGGTCTGCGGCTTATCCTGCGTACTGGGCATCTCTGAGTAGCTGCCCCTCCACTCGGGGTCTCTTTTGTCCTTTCTGGCAAAGTCTCTTCAGAGAACTCAAAAAGTATGGGTGCTGAGCTGTTCTAGCCCGTGCTGGCAACACTGGGAAACTATTCTTCTGGAACCTAGGGACCAAATAGGGAAGCCACAGTGGTCCTGTGAGAGCTGGACAGAGTCTTGCCACCTGAGGTGTCCCTGCTTGTCAGGGACCTGTTTCTTAAGGGCTGGGGTTCCCCGGTCAGATTTCTGCATAGCTTCTTCCTTCCTCACGGCCCACCTGGCCAGCCTTCCTAGTCTCCTTTCCTTTTAAGCTCCCAGCTTACCATCCTCCAGGTGCTCAGCTTCCAGAGACCTCCAAAGAAAAGGCCATGTCTAACAGTACCCTTACTGACTCCATCCAGGCACATCCAGCCTTTTGATATGGTGACGTGGGTATTAACCTTTACAAAGTTCACAATGAAGGCAGGCACAATCAAGTTACCAAACAAAAGCATTTCAAATGTCTTAAGTTTGCAATTTTTGGTTGAGCCATATTCACAATGCAACCCATGGGCCACAGGTTGGATGTCTTTGCTATGCTAGACTGTTAGTTTCTTTATCCAGCTGCCAACCCTGCAAATGACTAGTTGAGTTCTGGCCTAGTCCACATCCAACAGAGTTGTTGCTACCCTGAAATTTAGCTTATTTTGAAAAATGTCCGGAGGAAGGGGTAAGTGACCTTGCCTTTAATCCCAGCACTGAGAGAGCAGAGGCAAGCAGATCTCTGAGTTCGAGGCCAGCTGATTAACATAGTGAGTTCCAGGACAGCCAGAACTATGTAGTGAGCTCCTATCTCAAGAACAAAGACAAAACAAAAAGGACCCTCAAACAAGACTAGTGACATGGCTCAGCAGTTAAGAGCACTGGCTGCTCTTCCAGAGACCCTGAGTTCAAATCCCAGCAACCACACAATGGCTTACAACCATCTGTAATGGGATCTGATTCCCTCTTGTGGTTGTGTGTGAAGACAGATAAAATAAAAATAAACAAATATTTTTTAAAAATATTCACTTAAAAAAATAGAACCCTCAAACAATTATTTGCTGTATCAGAGTTTCATACTTACTGTAGAATATTTAGAAAGTAGAGGAAATTCTGAAGAATCATCCACAATCCTTCTAATTGGAAATAATTAGCATTTTGGCATATTTTCCTCCAGCTGCTTTATGGCCTTTTAAAATTACATAGTTGGGACATCCCTAGTGAACTTTGAAGTCTGTTACTGTTAACTGGCTATATAATGAAAAGTTGGTTTTGAATTCTTTACATAATTTAATGCCCATCTCTTCCTGCCAGTTGACGACTGGAAGTCTTCTGCTTAGGAAATGTGCAGACCTTGACTTCATAGTTCTGTATCGTGACAGAGCGACAATAATCAAAGTCCAGTCCTCCAGGGCACATTTGGTGGCTCTCTTACATGTTCTGCTCAGTGTTTTGTATGGTTTGTCTGTTATTAATAGGCCAGTGGAGCTCTCCACACCTGCATTTTCCTCAGCAGAGGACAGGCTTTGAGATGAGAGCAGGCATGAGAGATGTATGTGTGTGTGTATGTGTGTGTGTGTGTGTGTGTGTGTGTGTCTGTCTGTCTGTCTGTCTGTCTGTCTGTGCTTAAGTGTGTGTGTGTCTGTGTCTGTCTGTGGGTGTCTCTGTCTGTGTGTGTATTTGGATGTGTGTCTGAGCTTATGTGTGTGTCTGTCTCTGTGTGTATGTGGATGTGTGGCTGTGCTTATGTGTGTGTGTCTGTGTCTGTCTGTGTGTGTCTGTGGATGTGTGTCTGTGTGCGTGTTTGTCCCGCCTTCTTCCTGCTGGTTCTCTGTTCCTGACCTTTGCTCTGTTGACCTGCTCAGAAGTTTCAAGTGTTTGAGGACTTGTGGGTAATAGGAAGGTCTAGTGCAAAGTCTTTAGAATAGGAATGTGATAAGAAGGCTTGTTACATCTTAGTGAGCATTGACAAAGTTATATCCTGGGTTGATTTCCCCCTTCTAGTAGTAACTTTGGTTAATTCTCTCTCTAACTGCATGGATTTGTGTTGGTTGAGCTTGCTTCCGACTCTGCAAAAGTCTTTTGCTATCAGACTTGACCATCTGAGTCGTATTTCTGGGACCCACACGGTAGAAGGAAAGAACCAATTCAAGTTAACCTCTGACCTCCACTTGAGCCCTGTGGCACAGATGTGTCATTCTCCCGCCCCCATACGCATAAATATAAATAAATGTAATAAAAATGTTTGCAGCTGGGCATGGTGGCTTATACCTGTAATCTTAGTCTCGGCGTTTGGGAGATAGAGGCAGGGTTAAACACAGTCTCAACTAAACAAAACAGCTCACCATAGTGGTGAAGACGTCGTGGTCACAGAAAGCCCAAGGCTGAAGGATTATCCCAAAGTCAAGGTCGGGCTTGGCTACATAGCAAGACCCTGTCTCAAAAAAAGAGGGTGGAGTTGCATATATTGACCCAAGCCCAGCATTTGGAAAGCTGGTTATTCTAGTTAAGGTTTTTACTGATGAGACACCTTCACAAAAGGCAAGTTGGAGAGGAAGAGATTAATTTGGCTTACACTTCCACATCACTGTTCCTCATCAAAGGAAGTCGGAGCAGGAACTTGGAGGTAGGAGCTGATGCAGAGGCCATGGCGGAGCGCTGCCTACTGGTTTGCTCTCCATGGTTTGCTTAGCCTGCTCTCTTATAAAACCCAGGACCACCAGCCCAGGGCTGCACCCCCCACACTCCCTTGTGCTGGGTTTTATAGAGGCATTTTCATTGCAATTCCCTCCTTTCAGATGATTCTAGCTTGTGTCAAGTTGACATAAACTAGGCAGCACACGGACACAGGGTTTTGAGAGTTCAAGCCACATCTCTACCCTAATAAGTCAGAAGTGATGGAGTAAAAACTAAATATTTTGATTTTTAATTAGTTTTAAATAACTATAATGATAAATAAAGCCACACTGTCAGGTAATATAGAAACATTTTCACAATGTAGCTGTATATCGTCTGTATACATGTAATACATATAGACCTTGGATGGTCTCAAGTCACTGTAAGCCAACCCAATTTATCCTCCACGTGCCTCCACTATCCTGGGATTACAGGCTTAAAAACCTTTTTGTGTGTGTGTGTGTGTGTGTTTTGTTTTTTAAGATTTATTTATTGTTATACATAAGTACACTGTAGCTATCTTCAGCCACACCAGAAGAGGGCATCAGATCTCATTATGGGTGGTTGTAAGCCACCATGTGGTTGCTGGGATTTGAACTCAGGACCTTTGGAAGAACAGACAGTGCTCTTACCCACTGAGCCATTTCACCAGCCCCGGGATTACAGGTTTATACTACCATTCCTTGCTTCAGATGTGTGTGTGTGTGTGTGTGTGTGTGTGTGTATGTATGCGCATGAGTTGAATTGGCTGTCCAGCTGGCCTTGAACTTCTGGTCCTCTTCCATCTTTTTTTTTTTCCAGACTGGGTTTCTCTGTGTAGCCCTGGCTGTCCTGGAGCTCACTCTGTAGACCAGGCTGGCCTTGAACTCAGAAATCCTCCTGCCTCTGCCTCCCAAGTGCTGGGATTAACCTCTTGCATCTTTTATCCAACATGCTGGGATGTCAGGCACAAGTTACCATGTATTATCACCATATCTGGTTCACGTGGTGCTGGATTTCCAACCCAGCATCCAGTGCTGCTACAAGCCTGTACTTATTGACACCCCCATCTGGACACAGGTTTTTAGTCAGGCCGCTGCCCTAGAACATCATGAATCACAGGCTGCCCTTGAACTCAAAGATCTTGGCATTCTAGATGCATACCACTATGTTCAGCTTGACACAGTTTTTCCTTTTCCTTGTTCAGACATTTCTGCCCAATTGGGAGACAGCTGATTTGGGTGTGAGTGTGTGTGTGTGTGTGTTCTAAAACTTAAGGTCTACTGAGGAACAAGGGTTTGAAAAGGAGTGTGCTGGCATGAGAGGCTCGGGCCAGGCAGCAGAGAGTGTGGTGGGAGCTGCTGGCTCCTTCCACAACCTGCAGTTTTGCAACTGCAAGGAATGCGTGTGGCATGCTAGGCATCTGGGTCTTCTGTGTCCACCCACAAAGAGCATGTGACCTTCCACTGAGCTGATGACCAACCGGGAAGTGGAGGTAGTAGTGAGATACACATCTCCATTCTACTAGCCTGGGGATGTAGGGCGTGACCCGCCGACCTCTTCTTGGAAGCTTCCTGCACTGTGGGGGTAGGGAGGTGTCATTTTCCACGCCTCTACCTGCCTAGCTTTCCAGGTAGCTCTCCTGAATTGCTGCTGGACCAAGACCTGAGTCTGGAACTGGCTTTGTGTCCCTCAAAAGCACTTCCTAGAGGACAATTGGTGATCTCTGTTTCCTGCCCTCCTGGGTAGGAGGTACACAGCGTAACTTGCCTTCAAGCCTGGTTCTGCCTCTCATGTGCTGTGGGACACTGAGCAAGCTCCCTGCCTCGGGATTCTATATTGGTAGATTTGGGATTGAGGTTGCCCTGGGACAAGGCGGGTCAGGTATGTAGAACAGCCAGCACCTCATCTCTCTCCCTCCTCTGAAGCAGAGGTAGCTTTAGTTTCCAGGCTGTGGAGTAGGAGATTACTCAGCCTTTCACTGAGCTGCTTCAGCAGTAGCCTAGCCTCTGCTGCTGGTCCTCATAGAAGTGGAGAGCACTTTGTCGAGCGCTTGCTTGTCTTGACTGTCCAG
This sequence comes from Mastomys coucha, assembly GCF_008632895.1. Lineage (NCBI taxonomy): Eukaryota > Metazoa > Chordata > Mammalia > Rodentia > Muridae > Mastomys > Mastomys coucha. The sequence goes on from NW_022196909.1 coordinate 9,699,688, forward strand.
GAAGCCAGGCAGCCCCTTTACCTCATGCTAAAGCCTTCTTGGGTCCTTCCGGGTTCTCCTGGCGAGAGGTGGTTCGAATGCTGCTCCTCCATAGCCAGGCCTCTGGGCCTCTCAGTGAGGTGCTAAATTATCTGGTGTGGTTTCCCAGGGTTCAGAACTCTGGCTCACGGAGTCTCATTCCGACAGATTCCGAGAGCAGGTGGGACTATGGCTCCCTTGCCTGGTGTCCGCCTCTTGGCTCCATGGTGCTCCCTGTGTGACTAGCACATGATAGGTAGGCAGGTATAATGGTGAATGAGTCCGTCTCATCTTCCCGTCTCCTTGCGTGTGTGACCTTTATGATTTTTACTTAGCCAGGGTCTTTGCAGGGAATTTACACCATCACTTCTTACCCCCCAACTCTCTGCTGTCTCCTTCCAGTCCTCCTTTTTCTCCCAAAGAACTGGACATGGCAGTACATGCTTTTAATCTCAACACTCAGGGATAGACACAGGGCCAGCCTAGACTCCCTGAAGTTCAAGGCCAGCTTGGGCTGCATAGCAAGATCCTGTGTCAAAACAAACCAAGGCCCAGCTTGTAGAAGGGATCCGCTTCTGGCAGTGTCACTCAGTTCTCCCTAGCTCTTTTGTTCACCTTTGCCCTCTATTGGAGGGAATGGGTCATGTGATTGTGTGACAGTGTTTCTAAGGGCAGTCTACAGGCTTGCTCACTCCCACTACCTGAAGTGTGTTTTCTGATCCATCTCCTGCCTGGGAGTAATATCTGAGCTTCTGCCTGGCACTGCCAACTCCCTGGCTGCTAAGGAACTCCAAGCCTAGAGCAAGGTTGAAGTAGATGGAAGTTGGCACTAAAAGCCATCTCTGGTAAAAATAGCATATGGACCCTTAAAAGTTGACATTTGTTTTCTGCCGATATCATTTTTTTTTAAAAAACTTCTTTTTCTTTTAGTTTTTTGAGACAAGGTTTCTTTATAGCCCTGGCTGTCCTGGAACTCACTCTGTAGACCAGGCTGGCCTGGAACTCAGAAATCTGCCTGTCTTTGCCTCTCAAGTGCTGGGATTAAAGGCGAGCACCACCACCGCCCGGCGAGTGGGAATTATTTTTAATTTCAAATCAATCTGACTGTAGCTCTCTCCAGTAGTAACACACAGATGAAAGACTGCTGCATGATTCCAGGTGATGCCCGGACTCTTTAGAATATCACTCCTGTGCAAGTTTTGCTGTCAGTAGCTCTTTATTTGCCTGGCATTGTTTTGTTTTGTTTTTATAATAGGATCTCTCTGTATCCCTAGCTATCCTGGAACTTGATGTGTAGACCAGGCTGGCCTGGCCACACATTCAGAGATTCACCTGCCTCTCTTCAGAGTGTTGGATGGGATTTATAGGCTCGCACAACCATGCCCAGCCTATTAACTATAATTTTGAAGATATTATCTTGTGAATAGTCCACTAGACACTGTCTTTCTTTTTAGTTGTTTTTTTTTTTTTTCTCGAGACAGGGTTTCTCTGTGTAGCCTTGGCTGTCCTGGAACTCACTCTGTAGACCAGGCTGGCCTCGAACTCAAAAATCCGCCTGCCTCTGCCTCCCAAGTGCTGGGATTAAAGGCGTGCGCCGCCACCGCCCGGCCGACACTGTCTTTCTTGTCCTCTCCTTCCCCTTTACCTCTCTCAGGACAGTGTGGAGCATGGGCCAGGCCATGACTCCCCCTTGTAGTTTGTTTGTTGGATGCTATAGTGGCATCTCTTGTATAAATGTCTCAAGATACCCCTGGTCCTACTTCCTCGGATCCTTAACCAAAGTGAAAAGCGTGTCCATCGTTACCTGTATCAGTTGTACGAATCACAAATCCCCAGTGCCGACACCAAAGGGTGGTACATTCCTTTTTTCTTTCTTTCTTCCTTTCTTTCTTTCTTTCTTTCTTTCTTTCTTTTTCTTTTTTTTTGGTTTTTTTGAGACAGGGTTTCTCTGTATAGCCCTGCCTATCCTGGAACTTACTCTGTAGACCAGGCTGGCCTCAAACTCAAAACTCCGCCTGCCTGTGCCTCCCAAGTGCTGGGATTAAAGGTGTGCACCACCACCACCTGGCCATTCCTCTTTTTTTCAAACGTCACTTGTATTTGTATGTTTTTGTAGAATTTGGGTGATACCAGAGACTTCCCCAGTGGCTTCAGTGATGGTATGAGCTCTGTCACGACCGGTGCATTTGGACAAGGATGGCATAAAAACAGATGAAATTGGGAGAGAGCTCTAGGAGTGGTTAGGAGCTCTGGCCGCTCTTATGGGGACTTAGGTTCAATTTCCAGCACCCACGTGATGGCCCACAACTATCTGTCATTCTTGGCCCAGGGATCCCATGCCCTATTCTGGCCTCTGTGAGTACCAGGCAGGCATGTGGTGCACAGATACTTGTAAGCAGAACACCCATACATATACGTAAGTATAACTAATGTAAATTATAAGTGAAGTTAATAAATAATTTTCCTCAGCTTAGTAAGTCTAAACTGTTTCGGCACGTGATAAATACAGTTGGGATGTTCTGTGTGGCTTTATTGGGCTGTCTGAATGTGCATTGACACTATGGTGCATCTCCATTGTCCATGTCCTGAGCACTTAGTTCCATGTGAGGCCACATCACTATTATTTGACTGCCTGGAGTGCTGGTTCCTTAGCTCTGTTTATTGAGACCACAGCTTTTTTGTTGTGGCTGTTTTGTTTTGAGACAGGCTTTTCTTTGTGTAGCTCTAGCTGTCTTGGAACTAGCTTTGTAGACCACATTGGCCTGAACTCACAGAGATCTATCTGCCTGCCTCTGCCTCCCTCCTGAGAATGATGGGATTAAAGGCGTGGGACACCGAGCCCCCACCCCACCCCTTCCTCAGCGTCCTGATCTCCTGGCAGGGATGAGAAAGAGACCATCCACATTGGTGTCTAAGAAGGTCAGTTGCTTTGCTCAGGAACATTACTAGTAAGTGGCTCTCAGTTGTTGGCGTCTTAGAAGGTCAGTAAGTGGCTCTCAGTCTCAGTCAGCATCCTGCTCAGGCAGTCTTGTAGGCAGGTGAAAGTCATGCTTCTGTGGACCTCGCACAGAGGTTTGGCCACACATGGTGATGCCACCTTTAATCCCAGTACTGGAGGCAGAGGAAGAGGAAGCAGCAGAACTCAAGGCCAGAGTTCAAGGCCAGCCTGGTCTACATAGGGACTTCCAAGCCGATGCTACATAGTAAGTTCCCAGATCTCTCTCCCTCTCTCTCTCTCTCTCCCTCTCCCTCTCTCTCTCTGTCTCTCTGTCTCTCTGTCTGTGTCTCTCTGTCTCTGTGTCTCTCTGTCTCTCTCTCCCTCTCCCTCTCCCTCTCTCTCTCTGTCTCTCTCTGTCTCTCTGTCTCTCTCTCTCTTTCTCTCTCTCTCTCTCTCTAGAAAGGCCATGGGGAGCAGAGTGGAAATCCTTACTTAAATCTGTGGTAAAGCCTTTAATCATTGGTCCCAACGCTGGCCTGGGGGTGCGGGAGTTTCTGTGTGTAAGGAACATTAAGGAATCAATCAAGCAATAAATGAAGACCTTGTCTCTATCTTTTCATTCAGTGGACTAGAAGATGAACTCAACTGAAGTCAGTGAAGATGTAGAAGAAGGTAAAAACCAAAAGGTTTTAATTGAATATTTGTGAATAGGTTATACATTCATATAGGCCCAAATTTTAAAAAGTATCTAATGAAAAGCCTTCCAGCCCATTGTCTGCAGCCCTTTATCTACACACCTGTTTCCAGTTGCCTTTCAAAAGTACAGAAACGTAATATTGGGGGTGGGGGAGGGTTCAGGGTAGAGTCCTTGGCTCTGGGTTGGTTGATTAGATCCATCACACATTTATTACCCATTTATCTCTCACTGAAAGACTTTTAAACCCACATTTTAAATTGACATGCTGATTGGACTGTACAGCATTGGCAGGCAGCAGGGAGATCATGTGGCTGGGACATGCCGGTCAGCAGCATCCTTACTGACAATGCTAGAGGGTAGCCCCCACACACCTGTTGCTTAGAACCCTGCCTCCCTCCCAGCAGCCCTGGTCTTCCCAACTGAGCCCCATTTCTTCTCTGCCATAGTTCTAAAAAATAACCCTGTGAAGGTAGAGGGCGGCGATGCTGCGCTGGACTGCTCCCGGAACTCCAGGGCCTCTGAGAAGCACCCTCTGGACAGCGTCCTCACTGCCCTCCACGATTCCAGCAAGCGGAAGCAGCTGGGCAGCGACGGCCAGCCAGACTCTGTCCCCAGTGTGAAGAGGAGGCGGTTGATACCCGAGGTGAGGGCCTTACCCCTTCCGGTCTTAGGTGGATCTCTGCACCCACGGGCGTCTGGCCAGGCATTGATTCTTGGGTCTGAAAGAAGGGTTTCACTTAAGCTGCATTATATCTAGCCTCCCTTTTTAGAAGGTATTCAGCTGAAATACTTCCCGGTGTCCTTAGCGGGGACAGCAGCCTTCACAATTATAGCCATTTTGAGTTCTTTGTTTTGCACTGCCTTTATTGGGCAAGAGTTTGTTAATAGCAAAAAAGTGTTAGTTAACAAGTGCCTCCTGTGGCTGTTTGTGCAAGGCTAATCCCGGGAAAGCTGAGGCAGTAGGTCTTTTGGTAGGTTAAGCCCATCATTTATAGATACAAAAAGCTCCTAAAAAAAACTCTCAAGTGAACCTTCTTTCTTCTACAGTTTCTTTTGAGACAGGGTCTCTAGCCCTGGTTGACCCTGGTTGTCTTCACACTTACAGAGATCCTTAGGGTTGCTGGGGTCAAGGAATGTGTCACTGTGCCGAGCCTGTCTGTGTCTTTACTTAGTCCTAGATATCAGCCTTGGTGTTGGGCACCAGGTACCACACAGCCATGCCCCAGGTCTTTGTGTACTTTTTCTGTATTTGAGACAGAGTCTCACCAAGTTGCCTAAACTGGGCTTTCACTTGCTTTATAGCCCAGCCGACCTAGAACTTGCCACTTCCCCGCCTCGGACTCCTCAGTGGCTAGCATTACAGGGCTGTGGCACTTGGCTGCATTTCCTTCTTTCTCCTTCTCAGCAGAATTTCACCACTTTAGCTGGCCTGAGTACTCCTTATGTAGACCATGCTGGCTTCAAATTTGCAGAGGACCTCTTGCCTCTGCCTGCTCTGTTGGAATTTGTAGTACCACACCCAGCTGTGCCATTTTGTTACCTCCTGGGAACCTCTAACACCTGATTCAGGTGTCCCCAGGTCCCCGAGTCCCCCTAGTCCTTTCATTCCTGTCTCTCCAGATGGGTCTTTGTCCACTGCAGCTGACACAGGCTTTTCTTCCCATCATACTTCTGATTCCTTGTGAACCCACACCTCTTAGGTGTGAGCAGGATACCCTTTTCCCAGAGCCCTCCAGCCTTTTCTTCTAGCCTGTCTATATTCACCTCTGCCACCCACCGACTTACAGAAGCAGCCCCTCCACCAGGCATCCTAATGAGGTCTGAGAAAACACTGAAGAAGTAGAGTCAGTAAGAAAGCTCAACCTGGGGCTGGAGAGACAGCTCAGCGGTCTTCCAGAGGTCCTGAGTTCAATTCCCAGCAACCACATGGTGGCTCACAACCATCTGTAATGGGATCTGATGCTCTCTTCTGGTGTGTCTGAAGAGAGCAATGGTGGGATGTGCCACCACTGCCCAGATTGTCTTATATTAATTTTGTTTCTTATATTAATGTTAACAGATTGTATCTTAAGGAATTGATTAATTTATTCTATTATCAAATTGGCTCCTTCCAAACTAACGCTATAGAACCGTATTGCTCTTGTTATCCTTTCACTGGCCATGAGCTCTTTAGTGATGGCCCCTTGGCTTTTCTTTTAATTTTTGGTCTCATTATAATTCAGGCTGGTCTCTAACTCACTGTACACCAAGGTTGACATTGAACTGAGTCTCCTCATGTTACCTTCCAAGTACTACTGGATCATAGGTGTGTGCCAACATGCCCAGCCTTAGATCTGTCTTGTGTAAGGTATGCTTTCAGAGACACATATTTCTATACTTTGATCTTCAAATTGATAAGTTGTATTTTCATTTAGTTCAAAATATTTTTTATTTTCCTTTATGATTTCCTCTTTGACCCCTGTGTTATCTTTGACCTATGTGTTATTAATTTTGAACATTTATTTCCAGCATTGAGGACTGATCATAGCTCCTCGGACATATTAAGGTAACACTCCACTGCTGATGTGCACCCCCAGTCTAAGTCTGGTCACTGAGTCACATGATGGTTAGTTTTTAATTATCAGCTTGATGATCTAAAGCCACATGGGTAGGAAGTCTCAAGAAGGGATCTTCTGGATTAAGTTGGTCTGTGGGAATGTCTGTGTGGATTTATCCTGGTTATGTCAATTGCTGTGGGAAGAACTGTCCACTGTGAGTGGCACCATTCTCTAGGCAATGATACCAAACTGTATGAGTGGGATTAAAAGACTTCAGGCATGTCTTCATTGCTCTCTGTTCCTCATTATGCATGTGATATAACCACCTTCCTCCAGGTCTTGACTAACGTGCTGTGCTAAACCACCACCTGGAACTGTTGAGTTAAAAAAAAAAAAAATCTCTCGGCTAAATTGCAAAGGATTATTTGAGCGATCTCTCTGTCTCTCCTTGTTACATTGAGGCAGTGTGTTACCACTGTTGCAAGTTTACTCCCAGCTAGCTAGTGGCTTCTGAGCAATTCAGCCTCCCGTATTGCTCCAAGAGTGCTGGCCTTACAGAGTAGTCCACCGCGTGGGTTCCAGCAGCCTGGAAATGCTGGACATGCCTTGACCTGTAACTCATTCCTGTTATTTGGTTTTGTTCTTGCTTTTATCTTCAAGTTTTTTTGTTTGTTGTGTTGTTGTTTGGTTTAACGTTTTGTTTTTTTGGAGCAAGGTCTTTTGTTTTTGTTTCATGTTTGGTTTTTTTTTGTTGTTGTTGTTGTTGGTTTTGGTTTTTCGAGACAGGATTTCTCTGTGTAACCCTGGCTGTCCTGGAACTAGCTCTATAGACCAGGCTGGCCTTGAACTCAGAGATCTGCCTGCTTCTGCCTCCCAAGTGCTGGGATTAAAGGTGTGCACCACCACCACCCAGCCAGAACAGGGTCTTGTAGAGTGTCCCATGGTGTGATGGCCTTGAACTTACTCTACACGGAACAGCTTAATATTTACAATGTTTCTGCCCGTTGTCAGCGTATTGAAGTTACAGACGTTTGTCAGGATGCCTGGCTCTTTTTAGGGTGTGTGTGTGTGTGTGTGTCTGTGTGTGTGTGTCTTGCGTTTTTGAGGCATGGTTTCACCACGTAGCCCTACTGGCATCTACAGCCCTCCTTGGTATCTGTTCACTATGTAGATCAGGCTAGCATAAAAGTCATACAGATCGCCGGGCGGTGGTGGCACACGCCTTTAATCCCAGCATTTGGGAGACAGCTGGGTGGATTTCTGTGTTCAAGGCCAGCCTGGTCTACAGAGTGAGTTCCAGGACAGCCAGGACTGCGCAGAGAAACCCTGTCTGGAAAAACAACAACAAAAAAAGTCATAGAGATCAACTTGCCCCTGCCTCCCCAGTGCGGGATTACAACATACCTGGCTTTTTTAGGTTTTTTTTTGTTGGGTTGGTTTGGGTTTTTTGTTGTTGTTGATGTTGATGTTTGTGTGCTAGTTTATTTTGTGACAGGGTATCTTTTTATAGCCCTGGCTGTCTTGGAACACACTGTGTAGAATTCACTGTGTTAGACCAGGCTGGCCTTGAGCTCAGAGATTCACCTACCTCTTAGGCCAAGGTAGGAACCACCACCCTGGCTTTGGTTTGTTTGTTTTTTTTTGTTTTTAATTGAGCAATTTTGTGATTTCATTTTCTCTCTTTTATCGTATTAACTCTTTCTCCCCAATGGTGCCCTAGAATGCAAAATGTACACTTAGCAGGGTTTTTTTTAATTTTTTTATTTTTTATTTTTTGGTTTTTTCAAGACAGGGTTTCTCTGTGTAGCTCTGGCTGTCCTGGAACTCACTCTGTAGACCAGGCTGGCCTCGAACTCAGGAATCCACCTGCCTCTGCTTCCCAAGTGCTGGGATTAAAGGCATGTGCCACCACCGCCCGCCTTAAAGAATATTTTTTATTCAGCAGCAGGTGAACACTCATGTATGTATCACATGGGTTGCTATGTCGGGCAGATAGGAATACATTTTGTCTTATTTTTGCGTTCATTTGTGTGTAAGTGCTCGCGCTCAGCGGGGCACATCTGGGGTCAGAGGACAGCTTGCAGGAGCAGGTACTATCCTTCCATCGTGTGTGTTCTAGGATTAACACTCGTGTAGTTTAGTTTAGCAGACCTGTGCTGTTCCTCTGTCCTGAGCTCCAGGTCCTGCCTACTCCCCCGCCACCCCACTCCCACTGTAGTCTCCCTCTCCGTAGGTCTCCTGTGCAGAGCAATACACAGTACTCCAGAACATTCCAGGGTAGCTCTGTTTTTTAATTCCGCTGTCATGGTTATGAAGGGATTTTTCTCTGACACTTACTGAAGACCTAGGGCTTTTGAAGGTAAAATCCACAAAAATGTGAATGCGCTCTGGCAGACCTGCTGGAGTGTGGAACTCTGAGGCGTGTCCCCTGACTCATCACAGTCTGCCCTGGCTTCCCCTGGAGATCTCTGCCCTGGCTTCCCCTGGAGATCTCTGCCCTGGCTTCCCCT
>NW_022196909.1:9708496-9730487 GCF_008632895.1 Mastomys coucha
GAGATCTCTGCCCTGGCTTCCCCTGGAGATCTCTGCCCTGGCTTCCCCTGGAGATCTCTGCCCTGGCTATCCTCTTTGTGGCTGTAATCTCAGTGCTTGTTCTCCAGTTTCACGGGTGGCTGCTGGTCCATGTTCTCTCCCTGTCTGGATCCTAGGAAAATTGTTTGGTTTTAAGTTTGTGTAAGCTGTTTACTTGTTAAAGTGAGATAGGACTTCCAAGCTCTTTGCATGGAGATCCAGATTTCCAAAAACACGCTGTTCTTCTTTATAACCAAAATAATAAATAGGCTATTGTGTAGCTGTATTTCATTTTGTTTACCCATTCATGAACTGATGGGCATTTGGGCTGGCCCCACTTTGTTACTGTCAGGAGCGATACTTAATTAAGACATTGTACTTAATTAAGACATTGTTTAAAAATGTGTGTGTGTGTGTGTGTGATGTGTGCATGTCTGTGTTGGAAGTGAATAGGGCCTCTGTGTTGGAAGTTAGTGGAAACCTGGTGATGTGTCTGTCCTCACCTTCCACCTTGAGACAAGCTCTCTTCCTTGTTCACTGCTGTATACAACAGGCTAGCTGACCGAGGGCTGTCTGTACTTCCATCTTGCCTTAGGAACAATGGTCTCCTACTATGCTTAGCGTTTGCTGGGTTCTGGGGATCTCACCTCAGCTCTTCCCAGTGTTTTACCCACTGAGCTGTCTCCCAACCCTCAACGAGACATTTTTTAAAAAAATCTGTAATGCTCATGAAAAAAATTTATTTTTTTTCCTCACCTTTAAGCATCTTTTGTTTTTGGATTTTTTTTGGGGGGGGGGGTTGGTTTGGTTTGGTTTTTCAAGACAGGGTTTCTCTGTGTAGCCCTGGCTGTCCTAGAACTCACTCTGCAGACCAGGCTGACCTTGAACTCAGAATTCCACCAGCCTCTTGAGTGCCGGAATAAAAGGTGTGCGCCATCATGCCTCACTGCCTTTAAGCATTTCTGTAATGGAATACTTAGAAATATCCGACCATTTACTCTAAATCCAATCCTTGCTTCATCCCCTGTGATCTGGGGAAAGCATCATGTATAGGTATTTGTTCTCATTATAGTGACAATGACTTCTTCAATGCCACTCATGTGTGGAAGCAGTAAAACCCACAGATTGGTTAGTGGAACTGCCTATGTGAACAGTTAACCATTTGTTCCCTTGCTGCCCCAGAGCACATCAGACGGGTGTGCCTAAGACAACAATATTTGTGTAGGGGGATGACCACACAGCCTGAGCAGCAGTATTTAGAGGCAGCCATTGCCCCTTTTTTTGTTTGTTTTGTTTTTCAAGACCGGGTTTCTCTGTGTAGCCCTGGCTGTCCTGGAACTCACTCTGTAGACCAGGCTGGCCTCGAACTCAGAAATTCGCGTGCCCCTGCCTCCCAAGTGCTGGGTGGGATTAAAGGTGAGGGCCATGCTGCCCAACCGCCATTGCCTTTTTCACTTTCATTTGTTGTCTGTGCTGGGGCTTCAGCTGAAAGCCTCATACACATTACCATTTGCTTTTTCTTCTTTTTGGTGCTGATGTTCAAAACCAGGGCCTCATGATGCTAGGCCAGAGTTCTACTACTGAGCTGTCCTGGGCTCTCCTCTGATGTAGCCCAAGCTGTCTTCAGATTCCTTGTGTAGCTGAGGATAATCTTGAACTCCTGATCTTCCTGCTTCCACTTCCCAGTGCTGAGATTACAGGTGTGTCCTACCACATTTGATGTGTGTGGTGCTGGGGATTGAACCCACAGCCTTGTGCTTGCTGGTAAGCACTATGGACTGAGATATATACCCATCCTAGTCTTACATCTTTTAGATGACAGTTTACTGTTGTTTTTCCTAATGATTAGTGTTATCTGTAGAGAGACCACCTGCTTTCTACATAGACCTCATTTCCTGTGTGAGTGTTTCTTCAAGAGGCCATTTCTTTGGAGACTCAGTTAGGTTATTAGTATGTTTTGCTGGGGCAGAGAGGTAAAAGGATGTTTTGCCGAAGCAGACACAGGTGAAAGGATGTTTTGTTATAGGAAACACCAGAAAGGACGAGTGATGTTTAGAAGCTCAACCATTGGTTGGCTTTGCTCCGTCTTGCTAGTCTTCACCGCATGTATTGGTTTGTCTTACATTGTGTTGCCGAGCTTCGCTTGTACTGACTTCACAGACAGAAACTCACTCAAGAACTTCTTGTGGCTGGACAGTGGTGGCACTCGCCTTTAATCCCAGGAGGCAGAGGCAGGCAGATTTCTGAGTTCGAGACCAGCCTGATCTACAGAGTGAGTTCCAGGACAGCCAGGGCTACACAGAGAAACCCTGTCTCGAAAAACAAAGAACTTCTTGTGAGGGTCCTGTGGCTTCTTGCCGCTTCTACATACTTGGGCTGATTGGCAAACTTTGCAGCCCTTGCTGATTCGTGTGTGGTGTTTGCCAGGGAACTGGACTGAGAGCAACAAAGATTGGAATCACCCCAAAGAACTATTTCTACATAGGTCCACCTCCCCCATTGCCCAATGACCTTTCTTTCCCACCACCTTTGGTGCGTGGTGGGCTAGACGGGAGGTTGACATTTTATTAAAGTAGGTGTGAAGAATATATGCCTACAGGAGAGTGTTTAGAAATATAAGTAATACCAGTGCTTGGGGTGAAAGGCCAGCATGCCCAATCTCTCCCTGATTTTAGTCAAGAATGACCTTGAACTTTTCTCGTGCCCACGCCTACCAAGGGTTGAGATCCCAGGTGTGTATCACTGCTGCACCCAGCTTCTCTCACTGCTTGTCTGTATGTCTCTTAAGTCAGGTTCTTGTTCTGTAGCTCAGGCTAGCCTAGAATTTCTGCATCAGACTCCTAAGTGCTTAACTGTGTACCTCTGTGGCTGGCTGGTATTTACTCTTTTGAAAGTTTGTGGAAATTTATGTGTCAGTAAATCAGTATTAGAGCCCTCGTGACTGAAGAACAACTATTGAATTTTTTTTGAGTGTGAGCTAAGTTTGTGAAATAATACCAGTATAGGTCAGATAGGGTTGACGTTTTAGCTGAGTTCCTGAGCCTTCTGGGTATGATAGTGAGACCAGGCAGGGAGCATAAGGTCTCTTAGCACTTTGACCATCTCAGGGTGGGGAGTGGAGGCTGCAGACCCTCATCAGAAAGAGTGGAAGCGGGCACGCTAACAGTTACCGAGTCTGATAGAGAGAGCTAAGATGTATCACACGTCTAATGTGTACACAGCTCTGGGCTCAGTTTTCATATCACAAAAATTAACAAGCCTGGTGAATTGTCCAGGGCTTATAATTCCTTCCCTCAGAAAGCAGGGGACAGAGTTTGGACTGTGTAATGCAGCCTTGTTTCAAAGGGAAGGTGCTTGCAACTGAGCCTGGTGACCAGAGTTTAATCTTTGGTGCTCACATGGTGGGAGAGAGCTATCGCCCACATGTGTCTCTGGCTTCCACATACACAGTGACCAGTATACATGGGACATGCACAGAATGAGCAAAACCGTTTTTAAAGGAAAGCTGGAGAAATTAAAGCTTTTGCAGGTGCCAGAATTGTTTATATAGAACATCAAAGAGAAGCATCAAAAAAGCTACTGGGGAGAGACGGCTCAGTCCCCAGCGATTTCCCAGCACCTTCTTCTGACCTGAGAAAACCAGGCAAACATGCAGTACACGTTCATTCATGCAGACCAAATACTCTTACACATAAAATAAAAAGTAATTATTTGAAAATAAATAAAAATAATTATTATTATTATTTTTTTTTTTTTTGAGACAGGGTTTCTCTGTGTAGCCCTGGCTGTTCTGGAACTCACTCACTCTGTAGTCTAAACTGGCCTCGGACTCAGAGATCCTCCTGCCCCAGGCTCTTGAGTGCTGGGATTAAAGGTGTGCACCACCACACCCAGCTAAATAAAACTTTTTGTTTAGGGTTTTTTGTTTGTTTGTTTTGAAACAGGATATTTTTGTGTAGCCCTGGCTGTCATGGAACTTAATCTGTGGACAAGGCTAGCCTCAAACTAAGAGCTAAGAGAGACCCGCCTGCCTCTGCCTCCTGAGTGCTGCAATTAAAGGCGTGCACCACCACTGCCCTGTTCCAATAAATCTTAAAAACAAACAAAAACCAACCTTTGTTCATCTTCCCCGAGCCCTCAGCCCTAACTCCTCAGCCTATGGCTGTCTTCACATGCCCTCTACAGTTAGTTATCAGAGGGAAACTAGCAGGGACTGCCATAGGAAGCTGTCTGATGCCTTCTCGGACACTGCACATCTCGGTGCCACCCTCGGTCAGCACAGGAGGCCATCGACTGCTGCCTCCTGCTCTGTGGAAGTCTCCCTGAAACATAGCTGTGTTGACGTGTGTGTGGCTGTTTATTTAGCCTCCATGTATGTGTGTTTATCACATGCATGCCTGGTGCCCATGGAGGTCAGAAGCCGGTGTCAAATCCTCTGGAACTCAAGTTATAAAGCTGTCCTATGCTTGCTGGGACTTGAACCCAGGACCTCTAGAAGAACAGCCAGTGTTCTTAACCACCCAACCATCACTCTAGCCCCCCACCCCCACCCCCACGCCTTTGTTTTATGGCTGGCAGTTTTGGAAAAGTCTGACAAGGACTGTGGAAAGAACTGGCTCTGCCCTCCCTGGAATGGGCATGGTGGCACAGCTAGAGTTTTTGGTAATTGGTAATCATATTTGTTCTTAATTTCTTTCATTTGTTGATTGATTGATTGTGTGTGTGTGTGTGTGTGTGTGTGTATACCAAGGCATGTGGGTCTGGGCACTTGTGCCCACAGTCATGCTGCTTTTTGGCCTTCCACTTGACTGACTCCCTGGACACTGTTTAAGCTCATCAGTCACTGAACTAAAGTCAGTGACTGCTCTAAGATCTGGAGTTTGATGATGATGACCGGTACTTACCACGCTGGTGGCCGCATCCCTGGTATCTCTCCAAGATGTCCGCTGCCTGTCACTTGCATGGCAGCATTGGCCCCTCACTTAGTCCAATTCTCCAGCTGAGGTCTTCAGGCTAGATACTGGCATCAGCTGGGGTTGTGCCACAGAGCTCCCATATGGCTGGAAGATGCACCTTGGAGAATTAGGAACTGTCAGCCGGATACTGTGTGCCAAGTAGCAGAGATTTAAAGATTTCTTGATATTCCTAGACAGCTGAGCAGAGATTTTTATCATCAGCAGTAAACACAGCCAGCGCGTCATTGCCTTGGCAGCGTTAGTGGGATTAATTGAGCACTGAGTTGACGGGACCCCAGTGTAGGAGGCTAAGAACCTTCCCTCTGGTGCTTGTGTTTGTGTTGAATTGTGTGTTCAGGGTTTCTGTGAGTGAAAAACATTGCCCTCTACTGGGACTCTTAGCTTTTTATTAAGCAGTTTAGTAAGAAATGTTTCCACTGATAATAGAGTTTCTATCATGCTTGGTAAGAATGAGAATATTTTTGTTAAAAAGGCTAAGACTGGGTTTGAGAACCGTGGAGGGGATCTCCAGGTGGGTATTCTCACGTCCCGTGTAGGAGTGTAGGAGAATCCGGTAAGCTCCTCTGACCTTAACCACAGACCTGTCTCGTCTGTGGCAGTGGACGTGCTTGCCAGGAAGCAAACACTGCTTTTCAAAAGTAACCTACAGGCCGGGTGGTGCGCACCTTAATCCCCGCACTAGGGAGGCAGAGACAAGCTGGAGCTCCAGAAAGCCAGGGATATACAAAGAAACCTGTCTCAGAAAACAAAACCAAGCCAAACAAGTTACTCTGTAGCATTTACAGTTAGTTATTGTGTCTACAAACTCAAAATCTTCCCTGTTGGCAAAACCTCATAGTAATCCCATGATCTGTGAAGGTTACTATTTTAACGTTTTTTTGGGTTCCCCCCACCCCCAGACAGGGTTTCTCTGTATAGCCCCGGCTGTCCTGGAACTCACTCTGTAGACCAAGCTGGCCTCAAACTCAGAAATCCGCCTGCCTCTGCCTCCCAAGTGCTGGGATTAAAGGTGTGTGCCACCACCGCCTGGCCATCTTTATTATTTTTAATTTTGTGTGTGTGTATATGTGTGTGTGCCTGCGTGGTACATATGTGGGTACATATGCATATGGTGTCTGAGGAGGCCAGAGGTGTCTGATCCCCTTGGAGCTGGAGTGGCTGTGAGCTGCTTGAGATTGGTGCTGGGAACTCAATGCCTGGTCCTCTGCAGATGTGCTCTCAAGTGCTGAGCTTTAACTTCAGGCTCACCCCTGACCACCAAAATTATGTTGATGCAGTAGAACTTACGATGTAAAATTGCTAAAAATCTAATTTAATCTACAGAAGTTGACATAAGAGTTTGCTAGGGCAGGGTTTCCACCAGTGACCTACAGTTTCAAACCCTTCAAAGCAAGGCTGCGCAGGTGCACACAGCACTTCTCGAATGTGTATCTGTGCAGTGCTCTCTCTTCTTCCCCTTTTAAGGTATTTACTTCCTCTTCTATTCTTTTTTTTTTTTTTCTTATCTTGAGTACAACGCACTGGAGCAGTTTTATCATATACTAACCCCAAAACGTTTCTGATTCTGCTTGTGCCTTCAACCCTTTCTTGCTGATTTTCTGTTCCTGAACAAAGAAAGCGTGCATGATCCTGCCTTGACACGCTGAGCCCACAGGGACCCACCATAGGCCTTGCTCCTGTGTTTCTTTGCTTTTGACAATCTCATAAAGACTTCAGGTGTCTCCTCACAAACCCCTTGCAGTCTGCGTGAGCACATGCCACAGTAGGATTTTGGTGCTTTCCCAACCTTCTTGGTATTGAGGTCCTCTTGGTATTGAGGTCCTCTTGCTAGGCCCCCGAGACAGCCAGGTTGTGTTAGGAGCTGTATTTCTGTGAGTTTGAGGCCAGCCTGGTCTACAGAGATCATTCTGGAACAGCCAAGTCCACACACACACAGAGTCTTTTACTTTGCTCAGTTGTGGGGTAGATCAGAAACAGCATGCTCCATCTTTCAGTCACCTGAAAGTCTCAGTGACCTGTGTGTTCCTGATCCTGTTGCTTAGCAGATGGAAATGGAAGGAGAAGGAGACCCCATCTTTGAAAACAAAACAAAAGACCACCACCAAGATAAATAAGGAAAAAACAAATCCTGGGTTGGGGGTGAGGTTTAGCTCACAGTAGAGCATATGTAAACAGCTCTGGGTTCAGTCCCTGGAAAAAAATGAATCTTCCAGGTCTCTGTCCTGTGAGTTGAATGGTTCTGCTTTATCTTAAAGAGCATTCAGGAAGGCCCTTGCTCATCAATATGTGGTAGGTGCTGCTTTTCTTACCTCCACCTGGGTAAACCTTACTTCTTGAGTAAGTATCCTCTTTTTTTTTTTTTTTTTGACTTTTTGGCTTTTTGGCTTTTCGAGACAGGGTTTCTCTGTGTAGCCCTGGCTGTCCTGGAACTCACTCTGTAGACCAGGCTGGCCTTGAACTCAGAAATCCACTTGCCTCTGCCTCCCAAGTGCTGGGATCAAAGGCCTGCGCCACCACTGCCCGGCTTGAGTATCCTCTTAACCTGTATTTGCTTAGGCTACAAGGAACTCATGTTCAGTTTTGTGCTGGAATTGGTTATCTGGACTTACAAATGACTCTGATCTGACTGACCGAGGTGAACTGAGGTCAGACACTGTCTTCTAGGCCCTGAGGACCCTCCAGGACCCAGGAGTGTAATGCAGAACCACAGCTCCCAGTCTGTTTTAGCAGAACACATATGGTATGGACATTACAGTTTCAGTCCCGCCGGGCTTAGCTGTGCTTTGCCAGGTGTGGAGGGAGCCTCCCTGGGTGCACCTCAGGGCTGCTTTCTCCTCTGCTACCTGCTGCTACCTGCCAATCAGTACTTCTGGTAATAGTAGGTGAAGTACATAACGTGAGGGCGTGGCTTGTGCAGGTGTCAGCCTCCACCACGTCTGTGGGTCTCTTCTTTTCCCTGTCCCTACCACCCCAGGCGCCACTGCTTTCTGACTACACTCATATATTTTACAGATTCTTTATATAGGTGACATTGAAAGAAGCTGGCTTCTTTCATTCAACAGCTATTTTGAGGTTTACCAGGTCTTTCTTCCTTGTGTCATATAGCCTAGATGGCCTTGAACTTCCAATCTTGCTGCTTCTACCTCCCAGGGATTGGGACTTCGAACATGTGCCACCATGCCCACCTTTTAAATCAATCTGTTCTTTGGTTTGGTGGTTGTTTGTTTAGTGGGGGTCAGGGCTAGGGATCAAACCCTGGGTCTCTTGCATATTGCACCCCTCTGCAGCCCCTCTTTTTTCTTTTTGACAGCCATATCCAAGGATTTATGTATTACTATCCAGCTAATGTCTATGCTCAGGTGTAGATCATTCAAAATTCTGAGGGTTTTTTGTTTTGTTGTTTTACGGTTGGCCTAAAACTCACGTCTCAGCCTCCTGAATTCCTGGGATATTAGTTAAGAGCCACCAAGGCTGATTCGTTTTCAGTTAATTTTGTATTGAGCTTGTTAAGGTTTGGGCTAAAATTACTTATTCAATCCTTATTACATACGGATATCCATTGTTTAGAATTCTTTGACTGAAAAAAAAAAAAGATGTTAAGAAGCCAGAGAAGCCAGGCAGTGGTGGCACACGCCTTAATCCAAGTACTTGGGAGGCAGAGGCTGGCAGATTTCTGAGTTTGAGACCAGCCTAGACTATAGGGTGACTTCCAGGATAGCCAGGACTATACAGAGAAAGCCTGTCTTGAAAAAAAAAAATTCTTTGACTGAAAACTCGCCTTTTGCCCCCAAATTTCCCCCGACTCTTTATCACAAGTCACTCGTCTTTCTGCATATAGAGAGACTTCTCTTAAGACACCTAGTTTGAGACAGGTGGTAGCCACTGAGGAATGCAGTGAGGTCCAGAATAGTGATGGAGCACAGACTGAGCACAGCCTCAGAAGGGCAGCTTAAGAGCCCTTGTGTGAGCATGCAGTGAGGAGAGCAATGGCATGCCACTCTCGGCTGGAGGAGGAGGGAGTCCTGCCTCCCTGTTGTCATAGTACTTAGTCAAAGGAGGCTGGAAAGTAGTCCCCAGCCAGCACTCCCATAGAAGCTCAGGACCAGTGTTCATCCATGGCATTGAGTGAGCGCTGGCACGGAGGGATGCTGTGACAGTGGTGGCACTGAGATGGACCCAGGGAGCTTTTAGGCCAGCCTTTGTCTGATGGGAATCAAGGGTAAGTCCTGGCAGCCACCACAGCCAGGAGCCACTGTTCCCGTCTGAGAGCAGGAAGGTGTGGGCCAGGATGGGGCCTTCTTACGGCTGGGCAACTGTGGGGTCTCTTCAAGCTCATTTGGTCTCTCACCTGTTGTAGAAGGTTCTTGCCCAGCCTTACCAGCCTGGCAAGAGCCTTCCTAGGTCTAGCCTGAGCCCTTTCTCAAGGAGTAGGAAGGTGGAACAGGTTGGCCCTCAGATGCTACTGTTTTGTTTGTAGCATGTTCCTGTCTGGCAGAGTGTTTTGGACCGGGAAGCATTGACCTTGGGTGTTCTGTGCCGTCCGAGCCCAGTGTAGTGCGGCAGATCAGAACACACACCTAACTGCACAATGGTCTCTGTTTCTTAGGCACTCCTGGCCGGCATGCGCTCCCGTGAGAACAGTTCACCCTGCCAGGGGAATGGAGAGCCTGCCAGCAGGGGCAGGAGTGGAAGCTGTGCGTGGCCCGCAGAAGAGGAGCCTTCCACTGAGGCCACTACCCCTTCCTACAAGAAGCCCCTGTATGGAATCTCCCACAAGATCATGGAGAAGAAGAACCCGCCCGCGGGGGACCTGCTCAGCCCCTACGAGCTCTTTGAGAAGGCAAACTCCAGTAACAGCCCTTCTCCTCTGCGCCTGCTCAACGAGTCCCAGAAGCGGGAAAGTGGTGTCGGGGTTGCCACCGATGGGGACCCCAATATCTACTTCCTGATCCAGAAGATGTTCTATATGCTCAACACACTCACGTCAAACATGTCCCAGCTCCACAGCAAGATGGACCTGCTCTCTCTCGAGGTGAGCCGTGTCAAGAAGCAGGTGAGCCCTTCCGAGCTGGTGGCCAGGTTCCAGCCTCCCCCTGAGTACCAGCTCACTGCTTCAGAGCTGAAGCAGATCGCTGAGCAGAGCCTGTCCTGCGGCGACCTGGCCTGCCGCCTCCTTTTGCAGCTCTTCCCCGAGCTCTTCAGCGACCTGGATTTCTCCCGTGGCTGCAGTGCCTGTGGCTTTGCCACCAAGCGGAAGTTAGAGTCGCTGCACCTCCAGCTCATCCGCAACTATGTGGAGGTCTTCTACCCGTCTGTGAAGGACACGGCTGTCTGGCAGGCCGAGTGCTTGCCACAGCTGAACGACTTCTTTAGTCGCTTCTGGGCCCAGAGAGAAATGGAAGACAGACAGCCAAGCGGCCAGGTCACTAACTTCTTTGAAGCAGACCAAGTGGATACCGGCCACTTTCTGGACAACAAGGACCAAGAGGAAGCTCTGTCTCTGGACCGCAGCAGCACCATCGCCTCAGACCATGTGTTGGACACTCAAGACCTCACCGAGTTCCTAGATGAAGCCTCGTCTCCAGGGGAGTTCGCTGTGTTCCTGCTGCACCGGCTCTTCCCGGAGCTGTTCGACCACCGGAAGCTGGGTGAGCAGTACAGCTGCTACGGTGATGGGGGCAAGCAGGAGCTGGATCCTCAGAGGCTGCAGATCATCCGCAACTACACAGAGATCTACTTCCCTGATATGCAGGAGGAGGAAGCTTGGCTGCAGCAGTGTGCACAGCGCATCAATGATGAGCTGGAGGGCCTGGGGCTGGAGGGAGGCAGCGAGGGGGAGGCACCGCGAGACGACTGCTATGACTCCTCTAGCCTGCCAGACGACATCTCGGTGGTCAAGGTGGAGGACAGCTTTGAAGGCGAGCGGCCTGGCCGGCGTTCCAAGAAGATCTGGCTGGTGCCCATTGACTTTGACAAGCTGGAGATCCCACAGCCTGACTTCGAGATGCCAGGTTCAGACTGCCTTCTGAGCAAGGAGCAGCTGCGCAGCATCTATGAGAGCAGCCTGTCCATTGGCAACTTTGCCTCCCGCCTGCTGGTACACCTGTTCCCGGAGCTCTTCACCCACGAGAACCTGCGCAAGCAGTACAACTGCAGCGGCTCCCTGGGCAAGAAGCAGCTGGATCCTGCCCGCATCAGGCTGATCCGCCACTATGTGCAGCTCCTCTACCCGAGAGCCAAGAACGACCGCGTGTGGACCCTGGAGTTTGTGGGCAAGCTGGATGAGCGCTGTCGGCGCAGGGACACGGAGCAGCGCCGCTCCTACCAGCAGCAACGCAAGGTCCACATGCCTGGCCCCGAGTGCCGGGACCTAGCAAGTTATGCAATCAACCCCGAGAGGTTCCGTGAGGAGTTTGAGGGGCCCCCTCTGCCTCCTGAAAGGAGCAGCAAAGACTTTTGCAAAATACCCTTGGACGAGCTGGTGGTCCCCTCACCTGACTTTCCAGTGCCTACCCTCTACCTGCTGTCAGACAAGGAGGTCCGTGAGATCGTGCAGCAGAGCCTGTCAGTGGGCAACTTCGCCGCTCGGCTCCTGGTCAGGCTCTTCCCTGAACTCTTCACGGCCGAGAACCTTCGACTGCAGTACAACCACTCCGGGGCCTGTAACAAGAAGCAGCTGGACCCCACGAGGCTGAGGCTCATCCGCCATTATGTGGAAGCTGTCTACCCCGTGGAGAAGATGGAAGAGGTGTGGCACTATGAATGTATACCTAGCATTGATGAGCGTTGTCGCCGTCCCAACAGGAAAAAGTGTGACATCCTCAAGAAAGCCAAGAAAGTGGAGAAATGACAGGGTTGGGGCTACCCAGGGACTTGGGTCACCACAGGCTGAGCAATGGGTGCCCTTGGGACTGAGCGTTGCTCCGCGAACGGTATCCACAGACAGGCACCTTATGCCAGTGGGGAGTGGTTTCCTACATTTGCACACGTAAACACCTACCCAGCCACAAGAAAGAAGCCTTGAACTTGGTCTTTTGTATTCATGACTTTGTTCTGTGTTCCCTGGTGGCACAGCCGGAGTTTGGGGGGTAGCCAAGCTGTGAAATCAGAGAATTGGTAGGGTAGGGTCCCTTCACAGGACTGGGGTGCCCTCCCTAACCCTTACAATTCAAAATTCAAACTTAGACTAGATTTGGTAGCCCGCACCTCTAGGCAGAGGCCACTGGAGTTTGAGGCCATTCTAGTTAGTCTGCATAATGAATTCTAGCCCAGCCAGGGCTGAGCGATGAGACCCTGTCTCAAAAAACAACAAAATGCAAACCCAGCAACTTGTTGCTCTCCCCAAGTTTTACATCTATTTTTATCATTTTTTTTTTTTAATTAAAATGAAATTTTGAAAGAATCATTAGGCTCTTTGGGAGCCATTTTATTTAGAAAAAAATCTTAAAATATTTGAGATGAGATGCTGTAAGATTACTTCAGTTGCTAGGATTTTTAAAGATGATTTTAGATTTATGCTTTTTTTTTTTTTTTTTTAAGAAATGCCATATTCAGGCATTATGGGTAACTGTGGTTTCAGGTGGCATAGTGACTAGTTTTACTAATCCTGTGTTTGACATCTGATTTTTTTTTGAAGAGTCCAGAGGCCCCTTAGATTCAGCAGATGGGATGGATTATAAGTAGTGTGTAGCCCCTTTGTTACTCTATGTGAGTTTCCCTTCTGCTGTGGCCCAGCCTGTCTGCCACTGCCGCGTGGTGCTCACTGTGTAGATGAGAACACTGGAAGATGACCTGAATGTAGATAGAGCGGAGGCGTGGGTCTCTACAGCCTTCGTGGGAGCTGTGCCCTCCCGCAGCCCTGTACCCTCTCCACACAGAGGTGTTGCTCTAGAGGGTCACATTGCAACACAATGTGCAGGGCCATTTTTGTGTGATTCACGGGTGAGCTCTTGGCTTCACCGAGAACTGTTTACTTCCCATGTGTTTGTGCAGAGTCCGTCTCCCCAGACCTCAGTGTTGTTAGCTTCTCCTGTGAGCAGCATGGGCTTGAACCTCCAAAGCCCCGGCGGCCTAGGGCTCTTTTGCAGGGGTTGGAAGGACCCACGCCATCTTTAATGGAGTGCCCATACCCCTTCCCAGACCCACCACACCTTTCCCTCAAACCTTGCAGGGAGTTCTGCCGTCCTACCCTGGCCCAGCCCTAGCGTGGGGGTATACTCTCTTCCCTCCTGCACTGGGGCCACGTGCCTAAGAAGGAGAGGAAACAGTGTTTCCCAAACTCAGTGCATCTCAGCCTTGACTAGAAGATAGAGTTGCCCAGGGTAGCCATAAAACCCTTGAGGGACATTACAGATGTGATAACTTTAATGGCTTAATAGTTTGCTGCATTAGTATGCAGAAATGATAGGAGTAATCTATGAATTTTCTCATAAAGATAAGAACTTTAGTTCTAGTAGACCACATGATATAATTTTGCATGTACCCAATGGGCATTTAAAAGATAACAATTTTCAATGCTATAAGGCTTCTATCCACTGTCATTTTCAGATTATTTATGCTATAACAGTAAACCTAAATTATTGACATTGAGAAGTGCACAGAAACTTTGTGGCGCTCTGTTGCATACCTACCCCTGCACACACATCTCCTTATAAGAAGTGAGGTGAGGGGGCTCCACAAAGAACAAGGCAACCTTCTTGTGCCCAGGAAGAAGGTGATGGGGTAGCCAGAAGACCCTCCTTCCCCCTCACTTGGCCTCTCTCTAATGCCTTAGTCACACACACACACACACACACACACACACACACACACACGCTACCCCAAAGATGGCTGTGGCACTCTCTCTCACGGCTTCCACTAGTTTGAGAGAATTGCATGGGACTTGTTCTGGTCTTGAAGGATGTAATTGAGGATTCCAAGCCATGTGAAAATTGTCCTGCTTTCTAAAAAGTGGAGTGTGGCCCTGCAACATCAGAAGCACAATCGGTCACTGAGTTTTTACAAGTCCTGTCTACTCGCATCAGAGAAATGGCAGGCTCTAGGAACTGAGCGGGACGTTTGTAACCCAGAGCGGTCTGGAAACCTGTATTTTGGTTTCCTTAATACTTTCACTATGTAGGGCTTCTCTCCTCTCACCCTTACCCCGAGTCCCATCTTCCCTCTCAGTGAAAAGACCTGGACACCCCGGGAGCTGTTTCCTGCCCACTGGACTGTATGGTGTCCTCACTTACCCATCCATACAGGGAGCTCCAGTGGGCATTTTTTTTTTCGTGAAGCAATATAAATATGAAATACTTATTTTTTCAGAATTTAATGGTTTTCATGAAATCTGTTGTCGACTGCTGTCCCTGTCCCCATCTAAATTCTTTGTTTGTGTTTTGGATTATTTTTGCCTTGTATCCAGAGGACTAAGGATTAGCCCTGCCATCTTGGTGTTCACTAAAATAGTATGTCACAGTAGGTGGTAGTGATCTTGGTTTTCTCTGTTAGTAAGCTGTTAAAGAATGTCTGAAGATACTCTTGAATGTACAGTGTTCGAATCCTGCTTTAGTTCATGTGGCTGTGTCTGTCTGATGGCAAACGTTTGTCAGGGAATCAATGTCTAGTGTTGTTAGTGCTCGCTGCTCTCCCCCTTCAGTGTTGAACCCCCAGACCTTCCTTCCCTTTAAGTCAGGGGGTGAGGGGCTCATATTAGCAGCAATCATCAACCGACCAATGGGATCTACTTAGTGGCAACTGGATTTGGCCTGATCACACCACAGTGTGGCCATTTGGGTTCTTGTAGAGATTGCCTCGGTTTCTACCATCCCCCCCAGCAATTGCTTCCTTGCCTGATCCAGAGGGACCTGGAGACCCCTGGTTGGAGGTCACTGGATCATTCTGAAGTGGGGGAGGGGGATGAGGGCCCAGGGGTTGTCACTGCTGTGGGCAGTCCTTGCCTCTTGTAGATCCAGCCTTAATGTCTGACATCCCAGGAAGCGCAGACCCTGCACAAAGTGGATATCAGAGTGATACTGTGAGGAGTAAGTAACAAGAATAGTTTTACCAAAGAGAATGAGATACCACATCATGTCTGCCTGTTACACTGATCTGAGTGCACCCTTAGGAAACTGAATGTACCACAGACCCAGGACAGCTTTGAAACTTGTATGCTCTCTAGCAACTTTGTGTGAATTTTTATACAAGCACTGTTTTATTAATTATATAAAATATAAAAATAGAAAAACTGTGGTCTCTTTAATGCTTCATTTCTTGGGTCACTTAGGATGTGTCTGAATTTGTCTGTCCAACTGTCTGTGTGTACCTTCTTCCCAGTCCCAGGGGAGAATGTGTGTGTTGGGGACTTCAGTGCCTGGATGTAGGGTACAGCCCGCAAGGTTTTGGCCACAGACAAGTGGCAGAACTCACCAAATAAGTCCTCCAGTGCTACTTGTATACAGACCACACGATGAGGCCATTTTCCATGTTCTTCCTGGCCTGGTACCAGCCCTACCTGTACCAGCAGGACGTCACTTCCCTCTGACCTCAATTTTTCCACCCTGTGTCACATGGGATGCAATTTCTCAAAGCTAGCCTGGTGTATTAGTCAGGGTTTCTATTCCTGCACAAACATCATGGCCATGAAGCAAGTTGGGGAGGAAAAGGTTTATTCAGCTTACTTCCACATTGCTGTTGATCACCAGAGGAAGTCAGGACTGGAACTCAAGCAGGTCAGGAAGCAGGAGCTGATGCAGAGGCCATGGAGGGATGTTTCCTACTGGCTTGTTTCCCCTGGCTTGCTCAGCCTGCTCTCTTATAGAACCCAAGACCTCCAGCCCAGGGATGGCACCACCCACAAGGGGCCCTACCCCCTCGATCACTAATTGAGAAAATGCCCCACAGCTGGATCTCATGGAGGCATTTCCCCAACTGAAGCTCCCTTCTCTGTGATAACTCCAGCCCGTGTCAAGTTGACACACAAAACCAGCCAGTACAGCTGGTAACAAAAAGGTGTTTTCCCTCATGCTGGTTAAAAATCAGCAACCTTTTAAAAGTTAGCGTGTATCAAGCTGGAGAGACGGCTTCACTGTTGAAGCTACTGAAGAGATGGCTCCATGGTTAAGCGCACTGGCTGCTCTTCTAGAGGACACAGGTTCAATATCCAACACCCATATGGCAACTCAAAACCATCTGTAATTCCAGTTTCAGGCGATCCAGGGTCCTCTCTGACCTCCTTGACTGCCACATACACATGTGGGGCATAAACATACATGCAGGCAAAACACCCATACATATTAAAATATAAGGCATGTCTTGGGGGAAAAAGTCAGCTGAATTAAGTATATTCTCCTACCGCGTGCATTTTTCTGCTTGGTAACAGGCTGTCTGGGTTTCCATTGCTGTGAAATGACACCATGACCATGAACTTAAGGACAACATTGGGCTGGCTTGCAGGTTCAGTCCATTATCACCAAGGCAGGAGCGTGGCAGCATCCAGGCAGGCACAGTGTTGGAGGAGCTGAGAGGTCTACATCTTCATCCATAGGAAGCCAGGAGCAGCAGACTTGTAGGTGGCTAGGAGGAGGGTCTCAAAGCCCACCCCCACAGCCACACACTTCCTCCAACAAGGCCACACCTCCTAATAGTGCCATTCCCTGGGCCAAGCATATTCATATTCAAACCACCATACAGCCTTAGTTTAGAAAGGTTGCAGGTGGGAAGAGGCAAGTGCCATATAATTTAGCATCAGGATGCTTGGTTTTGTTTTGTTTTTGTATTTGTATTTTTGAGACAGATTGAGTGGCCTGGAGTGGCACTAGATCAGTCTGGCTTCAAACTCAGATCCTCCTGACCAGGTTATTAGGATTAAGATGTGTGCCACTGGGGCTGCAGAGCTAGCTTAGCCATTAAGAGCACTGGCTGCTCTTCCAGAGGATCCAGGCTCATAGCACCTAACATGGAAGCTCACAACTCCAACTCCAGTTCCAGAAGACCCATCCAATACCCTCTTCTGACCTCTATGGACACACGTGATGGACGGATGGACATATATGATGGACAGATGGATGGATGAGTAGATATTTTGTTTTTTATTTATTATATGTAAGTATAGTGTAGCTGTCTTTAGACACACATCAGATTTCATTATGGATGGTTGTGAGCCACCATGTGGTTGCTGGGATTTGAACTCAGGACCTTTGGAAGAGCAGTGCTCTTAACCACTGAGCCATCTCACCAGTCCCAGGGTAGATTGTTTGTTTGTTTGTTTGTTTTAAGACGCACACCACCACTTTGCTGGTTTTATTGAGACAAGGTCTTACAGACAGCAGAAGGTGTAAGCTTGAACTGAACCTCCTTCCCCTCCATAAAATAGGATAAGAGGATCCGGTTTTATAGTCAGGGGAAGGCTGAAGAGAGCGGAAGCCAGGGAAGACTGAACACACTGAGCAAGGGGCTTGGTTTGGTGGCTCTGTCTGTTGTCCATGCATTTGGGAAGCAAAGGCCAGAGTACTGCTGAGAGGCTAAGGCCTCAGAAGACAAGGGGACGGCTGTAGTAAGAGGCCTTGCTGCCTCTCAGGGTGTTCATCCACTCAGCAGATGTCTTTGGAGGGCCAGAGCTACTGGAACTGCCCCATTGCTCTGACTAGCCCTGCCCTCTGAGTTACTAGTTAAGCAGCCCATTGCAGGCTGGCGGGGAAGGTCCTGAGTTAGCAGCAGAGAACCTGACAGGTCTTGCCTGAAGCTGATTTGCAAGATGTTCATGGATATGACCAGACTGGACTGTGGCTGCTCTCTGGGCAGAAGGCTGCCAGGCCCGTTGCGGGTATTAATGAAGCTGGGCCCTGGCCTGAGGCACCACTGCAGGACTTCAGGCTTTCCTGACCCTCCTCACAGGCCAGAATGATGTTGGTCAGCATGCTAAGACCTGACAGAAGTCTGCCTGTGCTGTTTCTGCTGCAAGGCCGAAGGAGTTTCCATCCTCGGTTTTGACAAGCTGAAATCTTAGTGCAGAGCGTTGCTAAGCTCCGGAAGAGTCGATGCGTTCCAGTATGCATAAGGCCTGCGGCATTTCAGCCTTTGAGTTCTCTGCCGCAGAATCAAGAACTAAGAGGTTTTCTCTGGGAGAGGTTTTCTGTGTAGCCCTGGCTATCCTGGAATTTCCTCCGTAGACAAGGCTGGCCTTTCATTCAGAGATCTGCCTGCCTTTGCCTCCTGAGTGCTGAGATTAATGGTGTGTGCCACCACTGACCCGCGCTGCCCCCCAAAATGTATATAGGTTGTATATTGCTTAATAGTGACTTTGATTTCAGAAACAAGTATTGCCTCTCTTTAGGAACCCCTAAAGAACAAGTGTTCATTTTAGAAAAAATCTTGTTTGCCCTGGCTGCAATCTTTCACTTGTCTGTCTTGGGGAGATTGTCTTGTCAGTAATCCCAATACTTGAGAGGCTGAGGCCAGGGATCATGAGTTAAAAAGTTAAAAGGGCAGAGGCGTGCGGGGAGCTAGAGATTATCCTGGCAACAAATGAGAAAGCTGGCTAATGACGTGTGTGTGTGTGTGTGTGTGTGTGTGTGTGTGTGTGTGTGTGTGTATTAAGGTAATGGGTCTTCGAACACCGTGGAGTAGTACTCACTCAGAGGAAGGCAGCCAGCAGCGCTATTCTAATGGAGAAAGCAAGAGAGTTACCTGTGGTAAGGGAAAGTGGGAATAGTCTGGGATGGTGGCCCTCTGAAAGGAAGCTGGAGAAATGTGGGAAGATGCACTTTGGAGCAACAGTGTGAAGCAATGGGTTAGAGGGAGTGCAAGACACAGCAAGGGAAAGAGAATGCAAGGAGATGTATATAATAAAGCCTCTATAAAATTATTTAAGCGACGGGCGGTGGTGGTGCATGCCTTTAATCCCAGCACTTGGGAGGCAGAAGCAGGCGGATTTCTGAGTTCGAGGCCAGCCTGGGCTACAGAGTGAGTTCCAGGAAAGCCAGGGCGATCCAGAAAAACCCTGTTTCGAAAAACCCAAAAACAAACAAACAAACAAAAAAACAACAAAATTACTTTAAGCAAAACAGTGAAATGCATTCCACAAAAATGCATACAGGCAAAATGATACCATTAAACACGAGTGAAATGATTGGCCTAGTAGGAGAGGACGACGAGGAAATGTGTACCAAAGTTGGGGGGGGAGGGGAGTGGGGGGAGGACCTCAGGAGGACAGAGAGGGGGACAATGGGCCAAGGTGCTTCGTAAGGAAAACCTCTCATGGGCATTGGTAAATGTTTAACAGCTGTTGCTATGAGGGGGAGTAACGAACCCTGAACTGCAGCCTTTGCTAATTTCCAAAGGCTACTCTGATTGGAGCTAGCGAGCTCGCTGTGGGACTGACTGGAAAGCAGTTCGAAAGCTGTTCTCATCCTGGGAACACGATGTTCCAGTCGCTGCTCCCTGGAGCTCCTGCAGTTGGGAATTCTCCGGCTGTAAAGCAGACAGACCTCCACAGAGCCAGGTAAGGCAGACTTCCTTTTCCTCGCTCAGTACACTTTGTGAGCCCTTTTGGTAGGTTCGTGAACGTCCACTGAACTGAAATGTTTTTTTTTAAGTTTCTTGAAAGATAAGTATCCAAGCATGGTGATGCACATCTTTAATCCCAGTGTTGGGAGTCAGAGGCAAATGAGTCTTTGTGAGTTCAAGGCCAGCTTGGTCTACATACAAACTCCAGTCCATTTAGAGCTTAGGTCTTTATAGTGAAATTCCATTTCACAAAAACAAACACTCGTGGGAGCTAGAGAGATGGGGCTCAGCAGGTTAGAGCAGTGGCTGTTTTTGCAGACCTGGGTTCAAATTCCCAGCACTCATGACAGCTCATAACTATCTATAACTCAGAGGATCCTACATCCTTACAAGACACACAGGCAAAAACACCAATGCAGCTGGACGGTGGTGGCGCACGCCTTTAATCCCAGCGCTTGGGAGGCAGAGGCAGGCAGATTTCTGAGTTCGAGGCCAGCCTGGTCTACAGAGTGAGTTCCAGGACAGTCAGAGAAACCCTGTCTCGAAAAAACAAAAAACAACAATAACAAAAACAACAACAAACAAACAAAACCCACCAATGCACATTACATAAAGATACATAATTGAATAGAATAAAAATAATTAAACAAATGAATGAACAATTGCCTCCCTATCTGTGTAAAGCATAGATGGCAAGAATTTCAGTTGCCATCTTGTTTTCTAGAGACCTCCTTAAGGATTGTCATTATTGGTTTAAAAGAAAGGAAGGGAGTTAGAACAGGTCGCCCTTTGGTACCAGAAATGCTGTCCTGGGAGAGCGGAGGTGGACTTACCTTAACTATTTAGGTTGCTGTTGTTTCTTTTGCCATGTCATCCTTGATAGCCCCAGACTCTTTTTTTTTTTAAATTTATTTATTATCTATTTATTATAAGTACACTATATCTGTCTTCAGACACACCAGAAGAGGGCGTCAGATATCATTAAGGATGGTTGTGAGCCACCATGTGGTTGCTGGGATTTGAACTCAGGACCTTTGGAAGAGCAATCGGTGCTCTTACCCGCTGAGCCATCTCACCAGCCCCAGGCCCAGACTCTTGATCCTCCAGCTTCTACCAATCAAGTCCTGGGGGTTACAGGCACACACCAACAGCTGCACCCAGACTATATTTAAAATATTTTTCTCTTTGTCATCCGCTATGGGCATATAGGCCAAGATTTGCCAATCTCCTCACTTCTGCTGACATGGTGCTCTTTTGACAGTCCTTTGCTGTAGAGTTGGTCTGCTTGGGGCTTATGGGATGTTTAGCATCTGCTTGGACGTTATGAGGTGTTTAGCATCATCTTCAGGCTCTCCTTTCTTGGGGTCCCTAGCCTCCTGACTACCATGATAACAAAAATGCCAGGTATTGCAGATGCCTCCAGGGAGGGTGGGCACAGGGCCCCCATTGAGAACCACTGTGTTTGTAAGATGTCCAGAGATTGCCTTTGAACCAGGCATTACGTTGCTCACATTTTGACTGGGGATGCCCTGCCAGGACCACATTAAAAGGCAGCTGTTGTTCACCCTCAGTCATGAGTGAGTTGCAACACTGCCATGAATCATCACAAGTGGCTCTGAAGTTTCTGCTAGTTTTTGTAAATACTTTCCCATCCCTTGCACTGTGGGTAACTTGGGAGATCAGTCTTTTGCCATATGCTATGATCAGACTAGCATCATCTGTGATCAGATGTCTTGTTTTGATTTTTTTTTTTTAAAAAAAGTTATTTTTAATTATGTGTCTTTGTGTGTATGGGGAGTTTGGGTACCCACAGAGACATTGGATCCCCTGGAGTTGGAGTTACAGGCAATTTTGAACTACCTGATTAGGCTGCTCTTAACCACGGAGCCAATTTCTCTGGCCCTTAGATTAATTTTTGTTTTATTTCAAGACAGAGTCTCAGTAGCTGTCCTGGTACTCTCTCTGTAGACTAGGCTGGCCTCCAACTCACATAGATCCACCTGCCTCTGTCTCCTGAGTGCTGGGATTAAGGGTGCGTGCCACTAGGCCCAGCCCTCAGTTTGACTTTTAAAAACTATAGTTGGGCCGGGCGGTGGTGGCGCACGCCTTTAATCCCAGCACTTGGGAGGCAGAGGCAGGTAGATTTCTGAGTTCGAGGCCAGCCTGGTCTACAGAGTGAGTTCCAGAACAGCCGGGGCTACACAGAGAAACCCTGTATTGAAACAAACAAACAAATAAATAAAAATATAAATTAGATAATTGGTGTTGTACCTTTGAAGTGTGTGGTGTCCAGAGGACAAATTTGGGGAGCTGGTTCTCTCCTTCTACCACGTGAGTCTTGGGTTGAATTCATGCAGGTCACCAGACTTATGTCACTGGCTGGCAAATGTCTTTCCCCATTGAGGCATTTCCGGCTCTCGAGAATTAAAGTTTTCAAATAAAGATAAATTTTCCCTGGTCTACAGAGTGAGCTCCAGGACAGCCAGGGCTATACAGAAAAACCCTGTCTTGAA
>NW_022196909.1:9730497-9745276 GCF_008632895.1 Mastomys coucha
TTTTCCTGGGTTCTCCAAACCAAAGTGGTGAAAGGCTTCAGGCACTTGAGCCCCAAGTCTCCTCTTGGAAGCCCTCCTTCCAGGTGCTAAGGCTGGAAAGTCACAGACAGACCCGAGTGTATACACCACACATACCATGTAGTGTGAGTGTCTGCCGGGCTCTACTCTGCTTCATGTAGATTTAGTTCTTTGTGTGACACTCTCATGAGGGCTAGAACCCTTGTCAGTCTATCCTGATAAGACCCTGTGTGTTTCTTGTTGCTGCCTCACACTGAATTGTTTATTCTCTTGAACCAGGAGTCAAACATTTTCAGTAAAGGCTCAGATACTAAACAGTGCATGCTTTGTGGGTCATAGAAACAGTCTTACCTGTGTGTATATATAGATATACATATGTGTACAAACACAATACAGATATATAAAAGAACATTAAGAAACTGCATTTTGAGCTGGAGAAATGGCTCAGTGGTGAAGAGCACTGACTGCTCTTCCAGAGGTCCTGAGTTCAAATCCCAGCAACCACATGGTAGCTCACAAACACCCGTAATGAGATCTGATGTCCTGGTGTGTATTTATATATAATAAATTAATCTAAAAAAAAAAAGAAACTGTATTTTACATATGTGGGTGTTTATCTGCATGTATGTCTGTGAATCACGTATAAGTCTGGTACCTACAAAGGTTGGAAGAGGACATCGAATCCCCTAGATAGGACTGGACTTACAGTAGTGAGCCACCATGCGGGTGCTAGGAATTGAATCCGGGTCCTTCAAAAGAGCAGCCAGAGCTCTGAACATAAAATGTTAAAGCCATTCTTAGTTGGAAGGCCATTGAACCAGCCTCTCTCTCTTATCTAGCAGCCCTAAAAGAAAGCATTCCAAGCCGGGTAGTGGTGGTGCATGCCTTTAATCCCAGCACTTGGGAGGCAGAGGCAGGAGGATTTCCGAGTTTGAGGCCAGCGTGGTCTACAGAGTGAGTTCCAGGACACCCAGGGCTACACAGAGAAACCCTGTCCCGAAAAAAAAAAAGCATTCCAAATGGAATTAGGGGGACAATTTTATTCCTTCCGGACTACAGAAGACATACCAAAGAGAACCAACACAAGTGTTCACCAAGACGCCTGGTTCTCCTAGAGTTTGCCTTGTCATGACCTGAAAAGTGATTGTGCCTCTGCTGGCTTTGGCCACAAGATGCCTGAAACATAATCCCTATACTAGGGAAATACTTAAACGAACACTAAGGAGCCAGCCAGGTATGGTATTACATGTCTATTCTATAATCCTCACTCTTGAGAGTTAGAGATAGGAGCATCAGCAACCAAAGGCCAGCCTGAGCTATCAGAGACTCCATCTCAAAAAGTAAAACAGGTATGGTAGTACCTGTCTGTCTTTAATCCCAGTACTCAGGAGGCAGAGGCAGGAAGATCCGGGTGGTTTTGAGGCTAGCCAGGGTTACACAGTGAGACCCTTTGTGTCCGTCTGAATAGGTGCAGCCACCATAGATAGACTCCTACGTTTGAATGCTTGGCCATAGGGAGCAGCACTATTAGGTGTGGCCTTGTTGGAGGCCATGTATCACTGTGGGGGCAGACTTGAGACCTTATGTGCCCAGATTATGCCCAGTGTGGCTCACAAAGTCTCCGTCTGCTGATCAAGATGCAGAACTCACAGCTTCTTCAGCACCATGTCTGCCTATGTGCCACCATGTTTCCTGCCTTGACTATAATAGACTGAACCTCTGAACCTGTAAGCCAGTCCCAATTAAATGCTGTCCTTTATAAGGGTTGCTGGGGTCATGGTGTCTCTTCACAGCAATAAACCCCTAAGACACACCGTCTAACAAAAAAACGAAACAAAAATCAACAATAAAACAGAACCCACAAAGAAACAAAACCAATTTATTTTACAGCAGCTCCTGAGGTAGTTGGTGTGGGGAATGCCAGGCAAGCTGTAACGTCTTCTCTGGCCAGGGCCCCTCCAGAATCGGTCTCTGCACGGAACAAGGGGGCGCTCAGAATGCCAGGCCTAGGGAGCACAGGCCAGCGCCAGATGGAGACCCACAGACCCCAGCTTCCACAGAGTGCTCCAGTGACCCCACAAATGACAGGAGAACTTTATTTTAGTAAAAACGTCCTCTTTTTATGCCACCTGACAATTAGGAGGCAGCCTGTGGGAGAAGATGTTTATTTAGTCTTTTTAGGCAGCTTTAAGTTCTTCCACCGTCGCAGCACCACCCGATACTTGTCGTTCTCCGTCTTCTCTTCATAGACCTTTTTCAGGAGAATCCTCATCACCACCTCTGTTCCTGTCTCCTTGTTCTCTCCCGTGAGGAGATCCAACGTGTCACCCACCTTCACCTGAGGAGACAGGGAAGCAACCTTTACTCCATTCTGGGAAACCTAGGCCAATTCCAACAGCTCTGCTTTGCTTTAACGTGCTGGCTGTCAGAGAGGAAGAGCAAGCCAGACAGCCCTGACTCCTTTGAGGCTGTCACCCTGGTTCTGAACTGCATGGTGGGGTTGGCACAGAGGCCAGATGGCAGGCAGCAGTGGCCTTCCTTCGTGAGACTGGCCTGAGGATCATCTAGGCTGAGAAGGCCAACAGTCAGGTAACTGAGGGAGTTCTGGGACGAACCTGTCTGTCTGGGCGACACTGGGAAAACACTGAAAAGTGGGCACAGCCTTAGTAAGAAGATGCCAAAGAAACCGGCACTGAGTTGTAGCCAGGATGCCCTAAAATGGGATGGGACGGTTTCAGAGACACCAGTCACCATGGTTGACTGCAGAACATTTAAAGTGGAGCCACAACTTTTCAGTGTTGGCTGCCCCATGAGAGAGACGCATGGAGAGACCAGCTTCAGACCACAACGGTGACCAGCACACAAGAGGAGAGTTGGCTCCAGGGGCTGAGGTCAAACTAACCTTACCAGAGGGCTTGCTGCTAAAGCTTGTTACCTCCAGGGCCCGCTGCAAGGACTCAGTCTGTGCTGAGCACATGGGAACACCTGGCAGATACGTGATCTACATAGCTCATTAGAGAATATGGCCAGGAACTCAGGAGGGGCTCAACACAGCCTGGCCACATGCTGCTGTTTTCTGCCAAAATATAAGCCAGAAAGAGTATGGTGCTGCCCCCCAACTGCTTCTATTGACCTAAAGCAACTCATAAATGGGACTCTGTTGAAGGGACTGCTCGGTGGTTAACAGGGATCACTGACCTTGCTGCCTGTAACTGCATTTCCAGGGGACATGGCACCCTCAGCTGGTCTTCCGGGTACCAAAGCACACACATGGTACACAGACATACACGTGGACAAAACACCCATTCACATAAAATAAGTTACTTAAAATTTTTAAAATAAGTATGATAAGACAAACATTCTTGCCTTCAAGCCTCCCCTTCCATAAACAAACAAATGCACAGCTTAGAAACTAGCACATTTTGTTCAAGTTCACTTCCATCTTTTAGATTTATTTATGCGTGAGCATTTGCCTGCATGGATGTCTAGATGCCATGTGCATGCCTGGTTCCCTTGGAGGTCAGAGATAGAATGGATCTCTTGGAATTGGATTACAGGCAGTTGTGAGCCACTATGTGGTACTGGGAATTGAACCTGGGTCCTCTGCAAGAGCAGCAAGCACTTTTAGTTGCTGAGCCATCTCCAGCCCCTAACTTAAAGTTTTCTAAACCATTTATTTTGAAGTGTGGGGCACACGTGTGTGGACACTGAAATTTAACTCTGCAGAGCTGGCTCTCTCCTTCACCTACACGGGGTCCAGGGATGGAGCTTCAGTTATCAGACTTGGCAGCAAGCGCCTCTATCTGCTGAGCCATCTAACCAACCCAAACATTTACTTTGGCTGCATATGGCTGCTCATGCCTATAAACCCAGCTGAGGCAGGAGGATTGCTCCAGGTTTTTAGTGAGAAAAAGTTTAAAAAAGGAGGAGACAGGAAAGGAGGAAGAAGAGGCGGAAGAGGAAGAAGAAGAGAAACTCCAAGAGAGTATAAAGGGGAAAGGAGGTCAGGGGTGTGGGGTCCAAGAGAGGTTAATGGAGAGAGGTGAATACAATCAAAACACACTGTACGCATGCATGAAAATGCCACAATAAAATGTTATTATGAATAATTAATATGTGCTAAGAAAAATGTATTTAAAAGGGAAAGGAAAAAGAAAGTGATGGCATTTCTTCCTTCTAGGGCTCAGATAATGTTTCCTCTTAGCTCAGCTGACCCCTGCCTGAGAGGGGAGTTTAAGACAGGGTGGGTGAGTGAGCTACCATGTCAGAGCAGGGTTAACACAGCACTGGACACTCTGGACCCCGCCTAGTTTACAGAACACAAAAGCTTTGCTCAGTGGCAGTGGGGGAGCAGGGGGACTGAGTGCAGCACCAGACATGCTGGACCTCAGGGCCTGTAGCCAGGCACTGGCGCCGTGGAGCAGGGTAGGGAAGCAGGTGTGCTTTATTTAGTCCCATCCAAAGCCTGGTCCTCTCAGACACAAAGCAGAACTGGCTGGGGTTAGGGGGCTGTTCCAAATATCTACATTTCAAATCTCCGCTTAGCTGCAGTTTCTATGGCTACCAGGCCTTCTGGTAACAAGGCAGTCGAGTGTTAACACTAGCCCCTGCCTTTGCTGACCCCCAGGAGAGTTCTGGAAAGTGGCTGAGACAACAGAACACCCACGGCAAGATGGAACGCGCAATCAGGCTGCAGTTAACACCACCTCAGAGCAGGGAAGACAGGCTTCTGGAGTTTGCAAATGAGGCTCCAGCCAGGACAGGTGTCCAGAGGCAACGCAGTAGAGAAGGCAGCCCAGCACAGTCCAGAAAGAACAGAGGAGGGTGGAGAGGCCCATCTGGAGCGCCATTTTTGTGCAGTTCGCTGAACAATGGCTGGCGGCCGGTCATCCTGCACCTGCCAGCCCAGCCTAGGTTATCAGAGCTCCCTGGCCTCCACTAACGGTTGAGACAAGAACGGAGGCCGTCTCCCTCTGACTGTCCACGCAGGCAGCAGCAGTGGTCTGCACGATTCCCCAGGAGCAAGCACTGAAAGTCTCAATGCTCACCGATGCACACGTGACACACTTCACGTTCCACACACCAAGGCAACTAGAGGCAGGGAGCTCAAATCCTGCCCTAGCAGGCCTTTGGAATATGAAAGGGAAATACCAACCACCCTTCAAAACTGTCTGCCTCCTCAGTACCCCTCAGTGCTAATAGGTTACGCTTCTAAGCCAGGGCCATAGGGTTTAAGCCACCCTCTATCCCCACACAGGTATCATGTATCTCAGGCTGGCCTCAGATTCTCTTGGTAGAAGGGATGCCCTTGAATTTCTGACCCTTCTGCCTGCTGGGGTTAAAGTTTTGCTGATGCTGAACCCAGGGCTTCTTTCACATGCTCGGCAGGCACCCTACCTGGGGAGCCACGTCCCTAGTCCTGCTTTCAAACTTTAATTAAAGATTTCTTACATCTTCCTTATTGAGTTTTGTTAAGTGATAATCTCATGGTTAAGAAACAGGGTAGAACATCCTTTAATCCCAGCATTCAGGAGGCAAAGGCAGGCAGATCTCCCTGAGTTCAGGCCAGCCTAGTCTACATAGTGAGACCCTGTCTCAGACACACAAAAACCTCATTATCTGTATCTCAGAGGGATGGTGAGGCAGCCCAGGCAACGCCTGATGACCTGAGTTCCGTCCCTGAAACCCACGTTGCGGGTTGGAGGGAAAGAAGCCACTGCTTCACACTGTCCTCTAACCTCCTCCTACATCCATGCTGTGATGTGTATGTCCCTACACTCCCCGACTACATACATACATACATATATACATATACATATGTATATATATATACATATACACACACACACACACACACACACACACACACACACACACACACACATTTTTTTTTTGGTTTTTCGAGACAGGGTTTCTCTGAGTAGCCTTGGCTGTCCTGGAACTTCTATCTATAGACCAGGCTGGCCTCGAACTTAGCAATCTGCCTGCCTCTGCCTCCCAAGTGCTGGGATTAAAGACGTGCGCTACCACCGCCCGGCTAAATATATTTTTTAAAGGTGGAAAATAAAAGGAATGAAGGAAATGAAAAGAGGAGAGCCGGAGAGGAGGCTCAGCAGCAAGGCGCAGCTGTTGCTCTTGCAGACTTGGATTTGGTTCTCAGCACTCACACAGCAGCTCACAACCATCCTTAAATCCAGCTCTGGGAGACTTGGTACCCTCTTGTGGCCTCTGTGGGCAGCAGGCACAATTATGCACATACATATTTACAGGCATTTATATACATAAATTAAAAAAATAAAATTCAAAATTTAAAAGATATGAAGAAAGTTACTACAGGCTGGAGAGGTGGCTCAGCAGCTAAGAGCATCCTCCTGCCAGCTGCCTGTGGCTATGGCAGGACTGTGGTTTGGTTCCCAGAAAGCACTGTGGCTCACAACCAACCACCTCAACTCTAGTACCAGGGGATCTTCTGACTTCCATGGGAACTGCATGGGCATGTGCACACAAGCAAGACACTCAAACACAAAGAATAAAATACATTTGAAAACTTAATTATCCCATAATAATCTATTCAAAATATATGGAACAGATACTAACATATGAATACATTATTTTGTTTTACTAAGATATAGTCTCGGCTAGCCTGGAACTAAATGAGCTGAGCAGACTCGGCAGGCTGAATCTGTGGCAGTCTTCCTGACTCTGCCTTCCTGTGTGTGTGTGTGTGTGTGTGTGTGCATAGTTTATTTTAGAGACAGGGTCTCATGTTGCCCAGGCTGACCCAGAACTCCTGACCCCCATTTCTCCATTTTCCATGTGCTGGTTTACATATGTGCACTAAAAACTGTGTTTAACAGAATTTTACTTTTACATGAGTGTGTATATATATATGTGTGTATCTGTGTATGTGAGATAGAAAAAATGAGAGATACACAGACAGACAGACTTGTTATAAAGCAAATATTGAAAGTACATCCTTTTATCAGCTGGGGTTTTGTGTGGTTTATTTTTTGATGTGGTCTCACTGTGTAGGCTTGGCTGACCTGGGACCTATGTTCTGGCCTCAGCCTTACACGAAGTGCTGGGATGACAAAGTGTCACCACCCTGGCTCGACATCTTTCAATCAGTAGCGTGAATATGGACTTTTTGGGAAATATGAGGCATCTTTTTTGCCGGCTGCCGGTCAGAAAGCAGAGCTCCAGGGAGAGCAAGCTTCTGCTGAAGTGACTGGAGCCACACTCCTGCTCAGGCGACGCCACTCAGCCAACCTTCCTCTTTGTCATCTACTTGCCATGATTCCATGGGGCTAATGTTAATACCGCAGACATCTGAGTAAGAATGGCTGCAGTCCTGAAGGAGGCTAATTCCAAATTCTGCTCAGATCTCAATGGCCGAGAAGAGACAGTAGCCTGTAGGTGGTTCCCATCAGCATGACCAGGACCTCAGAGGACCTCAGAGAAGGCGCCAGGGCCCACAGGGAATCAGGGGACCTCGGAGAAGGTGCCAGGACACCCGGAGACTCAGAGGACCTCAGAGAAGGCACCAGGGCCCACAGGGAA
Source organism: Mastomys coucha (assembly GCF_008632895.1). Taxonomy (NCBI): domain Eukaryota; kingdom Metazoa; phylum Chordata; class Mammalia; order Rodentia; family Muridae; genus Mastomys; species Mastomys coucha. The sequence goes on from NW_022196909.1 coordinate 9,738,076, forward strand.
TCAGAGGACCTCAGAGAAGGCACCAGGGCCCACGAGGAAGCAGGGGACCTCAGAGACGGCAGGCACCAGGGCCCACGGGGAATCAGAGGACCTCAGAGAAGGCTCCAGGGCCCACGAGGAAGCAGGGAACCTCAGAGACGGCAGGCGCCAGGGCGCACGGGGAATCAGAGGACCTCAGAGAAGGAGCCAGGGCCCATGGGGAATCAGGGGACCTCAGAGACGGCAGGCACCAGGGCCCACGGGGACTCAGGAACAGCACTAAGTAGCAGAGAAACAGGCAGGGTCGTGGGCTGTCATGGTAGCAGAGTAGCTTACCGTTCTGCTTTTCTTCCACAATTTTTCCCCATTCAGTCTGAGTTCACCTTTGTAGAATGCATCTTCTATTTTGCTATTAAAAAGAAAAAAAACACTTACGATTGAAATACACTCAACGATCACATCACACAGCTTTGAGAAAAACAGCTGCTGTTAGCGCATACTCAGTGAGTCCCCACAGCACCCTGCACTTGAGAGAGTCACAAGGTGAAAGCGGCCATCACTGTTAGATGCGTGTGCATCTAAACAGGGGAGACCAAAGGGGACTCCTGATTCTGCAAAGGCTTGCTGCTTCTCAGGCAGGTGGCTGTCGCTTGGGGTTTTATGCTGGTTTTGGAAGCAACTGCATGGCAGTAGTTCAGTGAGTCACAATGTTCAGAATGAGTGGATATTTCACTTGGCACTCAGAGTGAAAAACCAGGCACCACACCTATGGAACTGCCCATGTGCACCAAGGGCAGAGTGATTCCCATCTGACAGCCATTCGCCTCTGACTTTAACCCCCTGGTGACCAGAGGAAGATAACAGATGCGACCTTTCCTTCTGGTGACCTGACTCCAGATGACCGCCGTCTGGCTCAGCTTAACACAGGGAGCAGCCAGCATTCAGGCCCTAGAGGAGTTAGTCAAATGTTAGCCAGCGACCAGCAACCCCATCAGGATGCTCAAAGCAGGGGCTATAGTCTTTTATGTTCTGTGGATTCAAACAGTAAAGTACACAATTAATGATGCCACAAAAGATACAAATTACATAAGGAAATCTTGAATTTGCTCTTACCTCATATAGACCCCATCAATGACAGAGAACAGAGAGTGAACAAGCCACTGGGTCACTACCAGCACCCAGCAGAGAGGTGCACTAAAGGACCCCAACATCCACCCTTCCACCTCTGTGCAGGTGCTGCATGTGACACGGTGTTTGTCGCAGCTCAACTCCACACACGCAGAGCCTACTGAACACTAGGCCTAGGCACAGTGCTCTACACAGACCTTAATCCTACCTGCTTAGACCTGTATCTGGCACTTGGGAGGCTGAAGCAGGAGGATTCCAGTGAGTTGTAGGCCCGCATGGGCTGCAGAGTGGTAGTGTGGCTTTAAAGGGTAAAAGAGGGGAGGGGGTTCAGAGGTGGAACCCACAAAGCTGCAAGGACAGAAGCAACTTCACAATGCAGTCTTCTGATCTACACGACAGGGTCTGAACACCCCGCCTGTCACGTGGTACCTTTTAAAAAGGACAGCTGTTACCATCTTCAGAACCTGCAGAAGGCTGCTCACTAGGAGTCTGAAACAAGAACCCAGCCTCTCGGTATAGAGTTCAGGTCGGCTTAGAACTCTGTCTCCTGACGCAGTCCCACATATGCTGGGACTGCAGGCATGGCCCAGAGCTCTAGGTCGGACTGCACTCTTTTGTGTGCATCTTTGAGAATGCGTGGTCATAGTGAGTCTGTGTAGGCCAGAGGACCTCAGGAACCCGCTCTCTCCCGCTCCTTTCTGGGATCAGGCACCAGAGTCAAGTCAGCATGTCTATATGCAAGCACCTTTATCCACTGAGCCACCTCAGTGGCCCAGAGACTGCCTTCTGGTTTATAGTGTGAGTATGTGTGTGTGTGTGTGTATGAGTAAGTGACTATGGGTCCAAGTCTGCCATGGCACATGTGTCTGTGACAACTGTGTGAGTCACTTCTTTCCTTATTCTCTGTGGATCCCAGGAATTGTCAGACCTGATGACAAGTACTCCCTACCCACTGAGCTAACATGCTAGCCCCATGACCTTCGTTCTTAACAATCGACCACCTCCTACTCCTCCGGTTGATTCTGGTATGGACTTTCTCATGCTGCAGTATACAGGAAATCCCAGTAGTTTTCTGTAGCTATGTATTCTCTCTCTCTCTCCCCCTCTCTCTCTTTTGGTTTTTCCAGACAGGATTAAAGGTGTGCGCCACCTCCCAGGGGCATGCTTTCTCTTTAAGAGGTTATTATACTGGGCGGTGGTAGCGCATACCTTTAATCCCAGCACCTGGAAAGTCCTTTCACATCTGTGGTTATTACTCCCCATGACAGAGGCCAAGTGACTGGCACATGGCATCACACCAGGCAGGCAGGTCATTCCCAGCGGCATGTGAGGATACTCACTTTCTCCCAGTATCAAGGCCCGTCTTCAGGATGACGTCGTACCGGAAGGACTGCACCACTTTTTCCAGGTCTTTGTAGTCCTTGACCACACCAGGCTCACCCTCCAGCTCCTCCTCCTGCTCGCTCCTCTCAGGGTGACTGGTCTCCTCATCCGAGTCCTCTTCGTCTGCATCTTTTTGCAGGGTCTTTTTAGTAGACTTTTTGGAGTTTATATTGCTTTTGAGTCGTATAGAAAATGGCAAAGTACATTCTGGAGATACTAAAAGCTCTGGGAGTCGCAGAGAGAAAATGTTGCGGAAAAGTGTTTTATAATTTGATGTGTTTAACTTGGTACTGGAAAAATACAAGTACTGGTTCCAGGAAGTGCAAAGTTTGTGTGACGATGTCCCCCGAATCGCACCCCAGAGTCTGGCCCAGGCATCTGGCTTCCTCAGAGCACCTGTGAGCAGTCTGACACTGGGCACGGCCATGCTGCTCAGGACCTGCAAAGCAAAACAGTCGAGCATTGTCACAGTGCGGTGCTGTGGAGCTGCTCTTAGCACAACAGCCACTAGGTAACTAGCACTGCGCCTCCACCACCCCGTGCAGGGCTGAGAGCCATGCACACTGCAGGGAGCGTCCTAGCTGCAATCAACCTGCTTGCTAGCACGACTGTCTCAGGGGTCCCTCGAGGCACAAAAACTACGGAAAACACTGGTTCTTCCTCCTCACTCCAAATAACTCTGGGTATTGATTACGACTGAAAAATATTAACAGTAGTTATTAATGGTTTGTTTAAAAAAAAAAAAGGCTGGACAGGTGACGTACACCTTTCATCCCAGGACGCAGAGGCAGGAGGATCTCTAAGTTTCTGAGTTCCAGGCCAGCCTGACCTATGGGCAAATTCCAGGCCAGCCAGGGCTACACAAAGGAATCCTGTCTGGAAAAACAAGAACACAAACAAACAAACAAACAAACAAAGGAGTTCATGGTCTCCGATGAGGAGACCAGTTACCCTGAGAGGAGCGAGCAGGAAGAGGAGCTTGAGGGTGAGCCTGGTGTGGTCAAGGACTACAAAGACATGGAAAAATCTACAGTGACTCTCCCAACCTTATTTCCACCTAGATCCCAGTAAATCAGAGCTGGCAACGTGAGCAGGACAGACAGCTCTGCACATCCATGGTTCGCATCTCCTTGCTACTGTTTAGTAGAATTCTACAAGAGGGGGCGGAGGAGTCTGAAGCCCACAAACCAGGCAGTCATTTCTAGATACCCTAGAGAGCAATCAAATCCTAGTTACTACAAATGCAACAGAAACCATCTTATTACAGCACTGGCAGGTCTCCCAGAATAATCACAATGTAAATGGCTCGCTCACTCTTTTCTTTCTTTCCTTCCTTCTTTCTCCTCTCATCCATCCATCCATCCATCCATCCATCCATCCATCCATCCATCCATCCATCCATCCATCTATCTATCTATCTATGTGAGACAGAGCCTCTCTACTTAGCCCTGGCTGTCCTGGAACTCCCTACATAGACCAAGCTGCCCTCAGATAAAGAGACACACCTACCTCTGCCTCTTGAGGGATGGGATGAGAGGCATGTGGGACCACATCAGGCCAAGATGGTTTTAAAGACCATGATTTTCTAATGAGAAAGGATTTCATAAGCTTAAACACATACACATATAAAACCTGACAAACTGCTCAGCATTCTCCTCACATTTGGGGTCTGAGACTCACGTCCTTTACTTCTTTGATAATGTGCCTCATGATTTTCCTTCCTAATTTCCATTAATTACAAGGCTGATAACAATGTCTGTGTGGCTCACAGACCACACACAGGTCACTACTCCTTCTAGCTTTTGTTACTCTTTAGAGTGTAAAGTCAGCAAGCAGCCCAGGCTTGGCTGATTCCACCATCCCTGGCACCCCAACTAAATCCTAAATGACAAGAATTTCAGGGCTCATGGGGTTTCTGGCATTTTGCTTTGTTTTGTTTTGCTTTTTTTTAGGTACTGTCAAAGCCAGTTGGGTCTTCTTTTTTGAATTTTTCTAGCTTTATTTATTTTATGTGTCTGAGTGTCTTGCCTGCATATATTTATGTGTACAATGTGTATGCCTGGTGCCCTCAGGAGTCAGAAGATGCTGATGGATCTCCTGGAACTGTGAGCTATCATGTGCATGCTGGAAACCCAGCCCTGGTCCTCTGCAAGATCAAAAAGTGTTCTTAACCACAGAGCCAACACTCCAGCCCCTTAATAAAGGAAAAATAGAGAGAAAGATAAAAATAAAATTGAAAAGTTAAAAAAGAAAAACTAGACACTATATATTACTTTATTTATGCATCTATTTTGGCTGCGTGTGTGTGCACCTACTGCATGCCTTGGACCAGTGGCAGTCAGGAAGGTGTTCCATCCTGGAACTGGAACCAAGATGACTGTGAGCCATCCTATGGGAGCTGGTAATGGAATGGAGACTCTGTAAGAGCAACGAATGCTCTTTTTTTGTTGTTTTGGTTTTTTGAGACAGGGTTTCTCTGTGTAGCTCTGGCTATCCCAGAACTCATTTAGTAGACCAGGTTGGCCTTGAACTTAGAGATCTGCCTGCCTCTTCCTCCCAAGTGTGGAGATTAAAGGCGTGTGCCACCACACCTGTCCCTCAACAGTGTTCTTAACCACTGAACCATCCATTCCCAGCCTCTTGTTTTGGCTTTTGAGACAGGGTCCCCTACTGAAGTGCAGGCTGGTCTGGAACTCACTCATAGACCACACTTGTATCAGATGATGAGTGATCCCTTTGCTTCAGCTTCAGAGTGCTCAGATTACAGGCACAGGCACCGCGTCAGGCAAGAAACAATAATCCAATGCATTCCCATTTAATAGAGACTTACCCAAAAAAGAACTTTAACTTTGTTGACTTAGAATAAATAAAGGAGGAGGGCTGGAGAGATGGCTCAGCAGTTGAGAGAACTGACTGCTATTCCGAAGGTCCTGAGTTCAAATCCCAGCAACCACATGGTAGCTCACAACCATCCGCAATGAGATCTGACACCTTGTTCTGGTGCATCTGAAGACAGCTAAAGTTACTTACATATAATACTAAATAAATCTTAAAAAAAAAAAGAATAAAGAAAGAAAATGGCATATTTCTACACTGGGGATGCAGCCAGTTGCGGACGGTTTGCCTAGCATGTACAAGGCCCTATTTAGTCCTAGCAATGTAAACTAAAAGGAAAAGAAAGTAGTGTATTCTCTGTGCCAGAACAGCAGGAGCTTGAGATGTTGCGTTCATGGACACCCCGCGGAGAGCAGATGTCTAAAAGGAGGGCCTAAAAGGCAAGGGAGTGGGAGGAACTGCCACTTCACCTGAAAGTCCCCAGCAGCACCTGGGTGGGCCAGGTGAGATGGCTCAGCAGTTAGGGGTTACACCAACCTGGCCTGACAGCCAGAGTTCAATCCCCAGAACCATGTCACCCGGCCAGCCTAGTGATGATGGTGAGCTTCAGGTTCAGTGGGAGACCAGTGTCAAGGCACTGGGGTAGACAGTGATGGAGTTCTAACGACCTCACCTAGTTTCCATCTCTCTCTCTCTTTCTCTCTCTCTCTCTCTCTCTCTCTCTCTCTCTCTCTCTCTCACACACACACACACACACACACACACTCATTTTGTTTTCCTTTGGTATGGCCTCCTGACTGTCCCAAGTCCTCTGCCACCCTTACCATTTGTCCCGTTCCAGATTCTGGTAGCCCCAATACATCCTCTGCCTTCGCCACCCCACGCCTCCCTTTCGAGGTAAGGTTCCATGTATTCTAGGCTGCTTTCAAGTCACCAGATTAGCAAAGGCTGCCCTGGAGCTTCGGGGCCTCCTGCCTTGGCCTCTAGTACTGGACTTTCAGGTATGGATTACTATACTTGTACACCTGAGCGGAGCTAGCCCAGAGGATGCACGCTTGCCGTTTGTTAGAAAGGCCTACTGCCAAGCTTGTGCCCACGTGTGTCTGCGAAACTGGACTTCAGCAGAGTTCCCCCACATTCTCCAAACTTGGAGAAGTGACCCGCTATACTGAAACTGTGATCTTATTCACACTGAACACCTACCTAGCGTTTCTCCTGGAAGCCTGTCATAGTTGTTGGGGAGGAATTACACGCTTCCTGCGTGATGCCAAGGTAGACCTGTAGATAACACCAGGCCTGGTTTCCTTCTTTTTGTCCAGGTGTCTCCCTTTTCCTCATTTTGCTTTATAAACCCATGTTATAATGAATCACAGCTGTGGGCATGGCTATACGCTGAGGCCTACAGACACAATGACCATACCCAGAACCAGACTCTTGATGTCAGACCTGCTGAACCTGGAGCCTCCCTCATTTGTTAACGTAACGTCACCTGTCTGGTGACTTGAAACAGAAAGAAGCGAGTGGTTTTTCATTCTTTCTTTTCAAGGCAAGTTCTCGTTATATAAGTTGTCCTTCAGTTCACAGCCCCTCTCCCCAGGGCTCCCACACGCTGGAATCACAAACATGTCACGCCATGTCCAGCTTCTCATGACTTTCCCTACTGCCTTGCTTTGAGACAGGGTCTCAGGTAGCTCAGAATTCTCTAGATTGCCCTGAAACTTTTCTGCCTCCCAAGGGCTGGTGACTGGAGACTACAGGTGTCAACTCCTGGATAGTTTCTTTATTCATCTCAATTACTGTTGTGTATGTATATGGTGTGTGTAAGTCAGGGTGCCGGCATTACATGCGGAGGGTCAAGGGCATCTCTCAGCAGTCA
>NW_022196909.1:9745286-9759116 GCF_008632895.1 Mastomys coucha
GACCAGGCTGGCCTCGAACTCAGAAATCCGCCTGTCTCTGCCTCCCTCGAACTCAGAAATCCGCCTGTCTCTGCCTCCCAAGTGATGGGATTAAAGGCGTGCGCCACCGCTTTGGCAGGACTCTTTTTTGAGTCGAGGATTCTCATATCTATTATATTGTGTACTCTAGGCTAATTTTCTTGTCTCTGTCACTCATCTTGGCAACAGAGTACAAGAATCACACGCTCACACCACACTTCTGGCTTTCTGGCATGGGTTTCAGGGAGTGAATACGACTTTAGGCTTGACATGGTAAAAGTTCAGTTCGGCATGAACTACCCAGCAAGACTATAAAACCACCTCCACCCAAGCACTCAAGAAAAGAACAGTCCTGGGCCTGGTGGGGCAGGACGATGTGAAGTTCAACGGCTGCTTAGACCTCAGAGCGTGGCCACGGCCGGCATGGGTAACTTAATGAGAGCCTGTTTCAACACCAGGAGAACTGTAAACCTGGTCCAAAAGCCCATGGCTGGGAAGAACTGGGGAAATCTGTTATTGGTTTGCTACACAAATATGGTATCAAAGCGCCTTTTACATACTTGCATGTATACCCAGAAATTAGTCGGAAAAGCTTGTTTTGGCAGTGGGCATCAGTTGAAGTATAAACCGATTTAAGTATGAGGACTTAAGTACCTGTTACCCGCTCAACCCTATGAGGCAGTTACACCACACCCTCTCACACAAAATCCAGAACTAAACAAAACCTGAGCAATGACAAATGTCCTGTCTCACTTGGTCGGCTTCAGCCCCTGCCACCCTGACACTGGTCTTCACGGTCCCCGTACACCACGGCTATTCTTAGCATGCTTTCCTTGGCTACCACTGAATTGAGCTGGGGCCATTATAAAGGATAGTTTTGTTTCTGTTTTTTTGCTTTTTTACCTCAGGCCTCTAGAGTCTGGGAAATTCTACAAGCTTTTGTACCTAACCCTCTTCTCCCTCTAAACAAAGTACCCTCCCCTCCAGTGCACTTTAGAAGCTGCCATGTGGTGAAAGGGCTTCTCGCTGCATCGTAAGGCAGAAGATAAGGAGAGACATGCTAAGCATGCCAGAGAGAGCTTGTCTTCATAACGAAGCCATGTACACCCTTAATAACCACTAATCCCTGAACAGACTTGTCCATTCATCAGGAAGAACCTTCATGACCCCGCTCTTCCTAAAGGTACTGGGCCAAACTCCCAGCACAGGAAACCCGGGGCCAAACCGGGGGATTTTGTTCCAGACAGGCCTAGAACACTCTCACTTGGGTATCTGCAAGGAAACTCACCTTCAAGTCTAGACTCAAACATCCCCTCAGCCTGCCCATTCCAACCATTCCAACGCTGCTACTCCACCTTGCCAACCGGTCCCCTTTACCACACTTACCCCACCCAGAGAGCTAATCACAGGCTGCCTGGGTAATTTACCAATTGTCTGCATGTACATACACTCCACAAGACTAGACTACTTCTCTTCATCCCTGTTTTATTTATCTCACGTGCACAGAGACAGTGCCTGGTAATTAAATTAAAAGCTTGCAGAAAGCTGGAAACGTTGTTGCAAGCCTCTAATTCAAGCATCAGGAGCGCAGGTGTTCAAGGAGGACATCCTCCACTAGAAAAGTGAGTAAGATGCCAGCCACAACGGGACCATCTTTAAAAGAAAAAAAAAGCTTGTAGAGTAACAGTACGACGGGAGGACTGCGGCATTAGGCTGAGCTCAGAAAAGAACAAAGTATCCGGACTAACACTAGCTCTCCGGAAGTCTTATAAACCTAAGTTTGGAGGTGACCCAGGCAGCAGGAGAGATACAGAGTTTTAGTAAGAAAGTAACCCGGCAGGAGTCCATATTACAAAATCTCCTTGGCCGCAGTTTGCACTAGAGATGACTAGGAAAGAAAGCCCGTAAGGTTCGTTTCGGGTGAGATTTTTATAAAGCTATAATAGACGCTGGTAACGAAGGCCAAGACTGCCAGAAGAGCAGTGTTCAGGGTAGCAAGGCAAAGCTGCCCTTGGCCTGCACTATGCTGGGAGTGGATCCACGGTCCTGAGCGTGTCGCCGCTCTCAGCTCGGTAAGACCCAGGCCCGGCCTCTAATTAGTTAGATCTGCAGCTACGGAACCCTTCCCTTCTGCAGCCCTCGGAAGCGGACTTCTAAGACAAGATCGGGTACCCCCGGAGCCCTCCCATCCAGAACCTCCCCAGGTCCCCCAAGGTCAAAGGAAACTGGACACTCCCACGCCGCCCAGCCCGGAGTCGCGCGTCTGCAGCTAGCTGCACCCAAGCCCCGGGACGCACAGCCTGGGCCAGCTCCTTTCCCAGGTCCCGGGGGTCGAGAGGCGTCCCGGGGCTACCCTAACTCTGCGGAACCGGGCGCCTTCGCAGCTACGGCCGGAGCCGGAGCGCTGCAGGGCCGAAGGCAGCCGAGGGCGATCGCCCGGCGAGGGGCAGAGCCGGCGGGCCAGTAGGGGCGCACTCACCTGCGCAGTCCGCCCGTCCCTCCCCGGACCGCGCCGACCTCAGGCGGGAGCCACCTCTGCGTCTGCCCCGCCCCTTCCGCCCCAAGCCCACGCGGAGAGAGTGGACCCCCAGGCGCATCCGAGCACGGCGGAGCCCTCACAGCGACCTCTGCTGGACGCGGTGCCTCGGATGACCACACTGCCGAGATCGGGTGTGGTGGGGAGGGGTGGGGGGCGGAGAGGGGACGTGGGGGGCCCATCCCAGGGTTGCCAGCTTCGCAGCCAGATCCAGAAGAACCTTGGTTTGAAAGCAAAAGTTCTTTCTCTCGAATAGCCAAAGCCTTGGGCATCTTAGTGGGTTACAGACGTTGTGTCCAGGAAAAAACTGTCTGAGCATCACAGAATTTAGAAAGAGTTTAGTTCCAACCCATGTGTAGGTGTACCCTTGTAATCCCAACACTGGGGAGACCGAGGTAGGAAGAATGGGGGTTCGAGGTTTTCCTTGGGTACATTACTAGAAAGTTAGAGGCCAGACTGAGCTACAAAGAAATAAATAAAATTGGGAATAAACTACCTCACATTGGGTGTGATCCTATCATGGGGGAGCAGAGGCAGGAAGTCGCTTGACCTATCTTTGGCTACATAGCAAGTCTGAGGCCAGCTTGGGTTACGTGAAACCCTGTCTCAATCTATCAACCTCTGACCCCTTCCCTGTGCCCACCCACCCCCAAAAGAACTAAGTCATACCTTTGCGTTCAGTGTTCTTGCCATACCGGAAGTGATTGGAGAGGATCAGGAGTCTAGGAAAACATCCTTTCGTGGGACCAGCAGGACCAGTGGAAACAAACCTTGGGAGTCAAATGGAATATAGCCCAGACACTAGAGGACAGTCAGTTTCACAAATGATTTTTTGTTTGTTTATTTGTTTGTTTACGTAATTAATGTTATGTGTATGTATGTTTTTGCCTGCATGTGCCAATATGCCCAGGGAGGCCAGAAGAGGGCATTGGTTCTCCTGGGACTGGAGTTATAAGTGGTTGCTAGCCACCATGTAGGTATTGGGAATGGAATGTGGCTCATCTAGAAGAGCAGCCGGTACCCTTCCCTCAGGAGCCATCTCTCCAGCCCCAGGTTTAGATATGTTTACATTAACGGTTATTGGGGATATGTACTGTATTAAATGAGAAGTTGCCTTGCTGATTTTCTTCTCTTTCAGACGTGTCCCTTCCAAGTCCGTCTGAGAGCTCTGTTCCCCACCTTTTCATCAATCCTCCTTGCTCCTAGGTCCACACAGTAGCTTCTTGACTGTGTTTGTGTAAAAGGAAAGCACAATTACAAATTGTTTCAAGTGCTGAAAAGATACATTTACACAGTTGACATTGTGAGATTGGGAGGGATACACAGTTGCATTTACTTTGTAGGCCAACACCTGCAGTCCTGTTGGGCCTGGGGAATTCAGGTCTTTAGTCTTGGCAGCAAAAGCCTTTACTATCTGAGCCAGTTCACCACCCCTCGGGAGAAATTTAGAAAAAAGAAATTTAAAAAAGATTGCAGGATGTGGTAGCCCACATCTTTAATCCCAGCAGAGGCAGGCAGATCTCTGTGAGTTTGAGACCAGACCAGTCTAAAAAGCAAGTCTAAAAAGCAAGTTAGGGCTCCTTACACAGAGAAACACTGTCTCAAAAAACAAAACAAACAAACAAAAATGTTATTTCTGTGGGAGTCTGTGGGTGTGTAGGTCAGAGGACAGCTTGTAGGAGTCAATCCACTATGTGGGCCTCAGGGATCAAACTTGCATTGTCAGGTCTGGTAGCCCGTGCCTTTACCCACTGAGCCATCTCAAAGGGTGAAATCTTTTTTAAGATGACATACAGAAGGCAGGGAGAGATGGCTTAGTGGTTAAGAGTACTGGTTGCTCTTCCAGGGGATGTGGATTTCATTCCCAGCACACATATGTTGGCTTACACTATCTGTAGCTCCAGTTCCAAGACACCAATCCCTCTTTTGACATTTGAGGGCACCAGGCATGCATGCACACACACACACACACACACACACACACACACACACACAAGCAAAATTAATATTTGAATATACATTTATTTTCTTTATTAATCCTTCAGGTATTGTAGAAAAATACTTGCTCGTAACAACTAGTAATTCCATAGAAAGGAAAAATAGTTAATACAAAGGCCTTTATATGTATAATTTTAAAACTTTTTTACTTGGGCTGAAGAGATGGCTCAGTGGTTAAGAGCACCAACTGCTCTTCCAGAGATCCTGAGTTCCAACCCAGCAACCACATGGTGGCTCACAACCATCTGTATAATGGGATCAATGCAGATTTGGTTTGTCTTCTGGTTTGTCTGAAGAGAGTGACAGTGTACTCAGATACATAAAATACATAAATCTTTAAAAAATATGTATTTTATATCTATTCAAAAATTCTCTCACATAGCTTGACTCTCCTTGAACTGTTCGGTAGCCAAGGATACTCTTGAATTTCTTGCTTTCCTGCCTCCAGCTCCTGAGTTCTTCGATTGTAGGCCTGTGCCATCACACCTGGCTTTTATTTAAAATATACATTTAAAGAGCCTGGAGGTGTAGTTCAGTAGTAGGGTGCTTGCATAGCATATGTGTGCTCTGGGGTTACTATAAAGATAAATAAATAACAAATAAATTAAAAATAAAGCTGGACATACTGACTCACTCCTGCCTAGAATTCTATATCACTTGGGAGGTGAAGCAGTTGAGCCTCTGGGACTTTGGGGCCAGCTTAGGCTACAGAGTGAACCAGCCTGGACTACAAAGACCCTGTCTCAAAAAGCAAAACAGGATCGTACAGTGTGGTTCAGTTGGTAGAGTGCCTAGCATGTATGTACAAGTCTCTGATTTGAGCCCCAGCCCTACATAAGCTAGATATTGCCACAAACTGCAAGGCTAAAAGCTTACACTGGTGCGCACTGGTGAAGCCTGGAAACATCGAACGAGAAGGCAGGCTGGGTGGTCCACAGGGGAGCAGTCATCTATGAGGAGGAGGAAGCTGCAGTTGGTAGGTACTGAGTGTCAGCATCCAGGCTGTGAAAACTGCAGCTGATACTTTCTGCACACACTGACTTTAGCTAAAGGTCTGCCATGTGTCAGCATCTGTACTTGATGGATGGACAGAAGGCATTCCCATTCCCATGGGTCTGAGGTGTGAGGTCCTTGATTGCCCATGCTCATGCCAACAATATACTTACAATATACTCACTTAGGACTTCAGCTGCTATCCTAGAGTGTTGGGGTGTATGCCTCTGAGCTGTACTCTCAGATTTTGGGAAGTAGAAACAGGAGAGTCAGAAGTTCAAGGCTATTCTCAAGTAAATAGAGAGTTCTAGGCAGCCTGGGCCTAATGAGAGTTGCTTCTAAAAATAAATAAATAAGGACTACAAGTATGGCTCAGCATTTCAAACCATATACCATGCCTACAGAGGACTGGACACATAAGGCAACTCCGACTGTAACTCCAGCTCTAAGGGATCTAATTGTCCTCCCAGGGCACTGTACTCATATGCACCCCTCTCCATACATACATACATACATACATACATACATACACACATACATATGTACATACATACATACATATTCACATTGTTTTTTGTTTTTTTTTCTATTTTGTTTGTTTAGGTTTTTTTCTGGACAGGGTTTCTCTGTGTAGCCCTGGATGTCCTAGAACTAGCTCTGTAGAATAGGCTGGCCTTGAACTCACAGAGATCCACTTGCCTCAGTCTCCCTTGTGCTGGGATTAAAAGATTAAAGGTGTGTGCCATGACTGCCCTGCTTATACACATAGTTTTAAAACAAATCCTTAAGGGATGGAGAGATGGCTCAGTGTTTAAGAGCACTGGTTGCTTTTCTAGAGATCCTGAATTCAATTCCCAGCAACTACATGGTGGCTCACAACCATCTGTAACAAGATCTGATGCCCTCTTCTGGTATGTCTGGAGACAGCTACAGTGGACTCAAATAAATAAAAATAAATAAATCTTTAAAAATACCAAATCCTTAAAAATAAGTAAATATCCTTTTGCGCCTGTCACTCTCCCTTGAACATGATGAGTATTCCTACGACCCACTGGGCTTTCTGCAAGAAACATGGCAGGCACCAGCCCCACAAGGTGATGTGGTACAAGGATAGGATTCTTTGTATGTCCAGTGTTAAGGCCTAGGTAACTCTTATCTGGCTAGCCTGTCATTTTGTGCTGTTACTAATATTATAAGAAAAGTTTCTCATATGTTGTTTCTGCTGTTACTAGGAAACTTTCTAATGCCAAGATTGATTATTTATTCTGTTATGTTCTGTGCCCTTGGAAACCAATCACAATAGCAGTCAGTAGACCTGCTTTGTGTAGTTACCCACAATAAGCTTGGACCCGAACCAACCACCCAGCAGCACTTCCTGCACCTGTGCATGAGCTTTTATGGTGTTTGCTTTTATAAGCTGCCCCTGGGATGGTCTCCAACACGAGAGACACCTGCACCAATATAAGAAACTCCTCGGAATAAGACTTCCATTTTGAGTGGGGGTCGAATAAAGTATATGTTCCCAAGACCTCCCTGGGAAATGACATCTTTCTTGGCAGAGAGACACAAGTACATGGGTGACTGACGTCCTGGTTGGCAAGTTAAGACATGAATGTTAGACAAGGCAATCCCCCTGCCACAGTTACAACAATGGCATGTACCTAAGGAATCCCCTATCCCTAAATCCTGATTGATGACATAACTTGGTGCAGATGTTTGTAGATCTCAGGCTTAAAAAGCCCTATGCAATCTTGACTGAAGGTCACAAACAGCTCCTGAATTTTACCTATGTCCCTGATCAATCATTCTTGGGGTATGGTATTCAATAAAGCATCCCGGTTCGACTGAGATTGGTGGTTTACACAGTGAGTGCCAGGCTCCAACACCCAGGGAGAACAGACTATGACAGGAAACAGATGGGTATGGTGGGCAAAAATTGTTTTGTTTTTTTGAGACAGAGTTTCTCCGGGTAGCCTTGGCTGTCTTGGATCTCCCTTTGTAGATCAGGCTGGCCTCAAACTCACAGAGATCCATTTGCCTCTCTGTCTCCTGAGTGCTGGGACTAAAGGTATGTGCTGCCACTGACTGCCCTGCTAAATAAAAATTCTTTAAAATTGCCCTTTCTTGCTTGCCGAGAGAGAGGCTTGCTAATGTTGCCTAGCCTGGTTGGTTGCAAATTTCTGGGCTCAAGTGGTCCTCCTTTCTCAGCCACAGGCAGGGAGTGTGGCTTGGATTGTCTATCTGTCTGTCTGTCTGTCTATTTTAGTGCATGTGTGTTTTCTGTGCATGTGTGTCTGTGCCTAAAGTGCATGTCAGATCCTCTGGAACTGAGTTATGGATGGTTGTGAGCTACCACGTGGGTGCTGGAAATCAAAGGCAGGTCACCTGGAAGAACAGTGCTTTTAACTTCTGGGCCGACCATCTCTCCAGTCCCAGGATAGGTTTGTTTGTTTGTTTGTTTGTTCATTTGTTTGTTTTTGAAACAGGAGTTCTCTGTGTAGCCTTGGCTGTCCTGGAACTTGCTCTGTAGATCAGCCTGGCCTTAAATCCACAGAGATCCATCCACTTGCTTCTGCCTCTTGAGTCCCGGATTAAAGGCGTACACTACTGTCTCTCATCTTTCAGTTTAGATTTTTTTTTTTTTTTTTTTTTTTTTTTTTTTTGGTTTCTCAAGACAGGGTTTCTCTGTGTAGCCCTGGCTGTCCTGGAACTGACTCTGTAGACCAGGCTGGCCTTGAATTTAAAAATCCGCCTGCTTCTGCCTCCCAAGTGCTGGGATTAAAGGCGTGCTCCACCACTGCCCGGCTTCAGTTTAGATTTTTAATACTTCTCAAAGGCCCATGAATTAAAAGCTTGGTGGTATTCAAAATTTGAGGACATTTTAAAAGTTAAAGCCAGAGTGTATCGGTATAGCTCAGTGGTCAAATATACTCAGTCTGTACAAAGCCCTGGAACACTCATGGGTACACACACTTTAAATACTAAAAAATGGGGCTTCATGAGAGATCTTTAGGCTGTTGAGGCCACCCCTTCATAGGGGCTGCAAAGGGGATGTTGGGACCTGAGCATCTCCTCAGTTTATTTTCTGCTATTGAGTCAGCCGGCTTCTTCTGCCAGGCTCCTGCCATGTGGTACTGTTTACCACAGGTCCCAAACAGCCAAAACTTCAGACAAAAATGACCCTTTCCTCCTTCTGAATTGCTAACCACAGACATTGCGTTACAGTAATATAAAACAGGCTTAATATATGGATGTTGTAAGCTAATTAATACTATATTTATTTATTGGCATTTTGGAAACGGGGTCTTGCTATATAGATAGCCAAGGGTGGCTTTAAACCCATGATCTTCCCGTCTCCCAAAGTGCTAGATGTCTAGGCATGCACTATTATGCCTGGCTCACCTACTTTTTAAAGTTAAAATTTGAAGTCAAACATTATGGTGCAGGCCTGTAGTCCCAGCAATTGGGAGATACAGGAAGGAGGTTAAGGAGTTTAAGGTCATCTTTTGGTACATATCAAATTTGAGGCCATCTTGGTTTATATGAGGCCCTATCTCAAGAAAGAAACAAGGGCTGGTAACATCTCTCAGTGAGTAAAGGTGCAAACCTGGAGACCTGAGTTCAAGTCCCTGGAACCTATCTAAAAGGGAGAAAACTGACTCCACAAAGCGTTCCTCTAACTGTACTATTGAATAACCCCCCAACACACACATAAAATAGTAAATGAAATTAAAATTTAAAAAGAAATGGGGTGGGGTAGAGGGCTGAAGAGATGGCTCAGCGGTTAAGAGCACTGACTGTTCTTCTGAAGGTCCTGAGTTCAAATCCTAGCAACCACATGGTGGCTCACAACCATCTGTAAAGGGATCCGACACCCTCTTCTGGTGTGTCTGAAGACAGTTACAGTGTACAATAATAAATAAATCTTTGAACTGGAGAGAGCAGGGCCGGAGCGAGCAAATGTCCTGAACTCTCAATTCCCAGCTACCACATGATGGCTCACAACCATCTGTACAGCTACAGTGTATTTATATAGATATAAAATAAATAAATAAATCTTTAAAAAAAAAAGAGAGAGAAAGAAACACCAAGGTGGTGGTGGTGGCAGCAGCAGTACTTGCCTTTAATCCCAGTACTCAGGATTTCTGAGTTCAAGGCTTGCCTGGTTTACAGAATGAGTTCCAGAACAGCTAGGTCTACACAAAGAAACATTGTCTTGAAAAATAAAAAAAGTTGAAAGAAAGAAAGGAAGAAAGAAAGAAACAAACAAACTTTTGCTTTTTGAAATTTAAATAATTTGGGCTGGTGAGATGGCTCAGCGGGTAAGAGCACTGGCTGCTCTTCCAAAGGTTCTGAGTTCGGATTCCAGCAACCACATAGTGGCTCACAAACATCCATAATGAGATCTGATGCCCTCTTCTGGTGCATCTGAAAACAGCTACAGTGAATTACGCCAGAGTGAGTAGGGTGGAGCAAGCAGGGCCAGCAGAAGGTCCTGAGTTCAATTCCCAGCAGCCACACACATGATAGCTCATGGCCATGTATACAGCTACAGTGTACTCATACACATAAAGTAAAATAAAATCTTAAAAAAAAAAAAAAAAATTTAAATAAGTCCCCCTTTTGGGAGGTGTCCCGCTCCATGATTTTCTGCTTTCTTTCCTCAAGACAGAATGTGAAAACTTGCTAACTGAGCCACAGTGTTACCCCCTAACTAAATACTAGCAGGTAAATTACCAAGTTCTTCCTCTTCTGGCATTGGAAGTATACATTGTTTTCAGTGAAGAACTGGGGTCAGGGTTCCTGAATTGCACACGAGATAGCAAGATCTTCAGCACCGAGGGGCAGATGCGTAGTCTACCACCCTAAGTCTTGACAACTTTCCACGCAGAGAGTTGAAGCAGAAAAGGAAGGAAGAGAACAGTGTATCGTTCAAAGGAAGCTGGAATCCAGTACAGAGGAACTGGAGTCACGCCGGGCGGTGGTGGCGCACGCCTTTAATCCCAGCACTTGGCAGGCAGAGGCAGGTGGATTTCTGAGTTCGAGGCCAGCCTGGTCTACAGAGTGAGTTCCAGGACAGCCAGGGCTACACAGAGAAACCCTGTCTCGAAAAACAAACCACCACAACAAAAGAATTGATGGTGTTTCTATTATCCAAGACAAAAGAAAGAGTGCCAGGTTAACTCCATTTTCCTTTTACCCTGGTCTTTCTGCCATTTGCCGCCTTGGCACGATCCCAGTTGATGTCCCCTTAGACTTTGCTATTGGTACCTCAGCTGCAGCGGTGATCCTGATGTCTGTAGTCAGCTGGTAGTTGCTTTAAGGACATGGAGGAAGAGGCATCGAAAAGAGCTTGCCTGAGAAGTGTCAGTCACAAAGTAGACATGGTTGTTGGGCCCAAGGCAGGATCACACTTGCCTGTGCCTGAGGGCAGCCTGGATTGGCCTATTCTCTGCATCTAGAATTTGCCTCACAAAGGTGTTACCTCAGACCCAGGGGAAATCTTTGCTTCAAGAGTATTTGGCAAAAGATTAGCAATTAGGATTTTTTTTTCTTCCCCAATTACCTTCCTGTCCCAGAACACAGCATAGTCACTGTAATTTCTCCTTCCTACACCCCTTCTCCTCGATTTTGTGAGTATGTATGCATATGCATGTTAGTAAGTGTGGTATGTGTGTGTGGTGTATGTACGTGTGTGTGGTGTATGTACGTGTGTGTGGTGTATGTACGTGTGTGTGTGTGTGCAGGTATACAAAAGTGTGCACATGTGCAGTGGTCAGAGGACAGTGCTGGCTCTCCTGTTTTATCTCTCTCTTCCTTATTCCTCTCTCAATGCAGCTGGGGTTAGGTTGGAGACTGACAGGTCCCTCCTGTGTCTGCTCTCAACCTCCCTGCCCCCACAGCACTGGGATTACATGCACACTTAACCATGCCTAGCTTTTTCCATGAGTTCTGGAGATTTGAACTGAGGTCTTCATGTGTGAATAGCAAGTGCTTCCATCTGCAGAGCCCAGCCTCCCAGCCTCCTCTCCCTCTCTCTCTCTCTCTATCTCCCTCTTCCTCTCTTTCCCTCTCTGTCTCCCCCCAACCCCTCTCTTTCTCACTCTGGTGGTATGACCAGGGATCAAACCCAGGGCCTTACACATGTGAGCCAAATGCTCTGCCTATGAGCTATACCTCTTATGCCTTCTACCCTGGTTTTCAAAATGTAAACTTATGATAGGCGTATGGGATAGAAGGCAGGAGAATCACTAGTTTGAGGCCAGAGTAGGCAATATGCAGGGCGGCCCCATCTCAAAGCGCAGAACCAAACAAGAACAATTTCACGAGTATTGCATTTTACCTGACTAGTAGTCACTGCTCGAGAGTTTGGGGATGGTTTATAGGCTGTGGACTGTGGTAACCTGACTATTTCATTTTTATCAAGAGCAGGGGTGTCCCCATAGACACTGGTGTGTGGTGGATGGGTTCCAAGGTTCATTAAGACCACCCTGCCTCCTGCCTCAGACCCCGGAGGTTTCTGGGATACTTCATTAGCGCTTGCATAGGTCATTGTGCATATGCAACACTTCTCAGGCCTGTGGGTATTGCTGTGCGTGACAGTGACAGGGACAGCGGGTGCCCCTGGCTTCTGCTCCGTGCCTTTCCTGCCCCTGCTGGAGCTGCTGTGTTTACAGCAGATGCCGCCATGTCAGGGAGAAGGCCTAAATTAATTTCTTGCCCTGTTTTGATAAAATTCCCTGACAAAAGCAGTTTAAGGAAGTAAGGTGTTATTTCGGATCACAGTCCAACATTCTGTTGTAGTCTGCTTTGTAAAACAAATTACTTACTCTAGCTAGCCCATATAAAAGACACACAATCCAGGTATTTTATTTACAAGCTGTAAGCCTAGATTGGGCAGGTTTGGAGCTCCTCTAACTCACATCCCAGCCATAATGTCCCTTGTTACTTGTTCTTTCTCCTGGCCATGTGCTCATGGTCCATCTCTCTTGGAGACCTTCTTTCTCTCTCTCTTTCTTCTTTTCCCCTCTCCTGAGACCCTTTCACTCAATCCTCAAGTCCCGCCTTTCTCCCTACTGCCCAATCACAGGCCTTAGCCTTTATTAACCAATTAACTTTAAATTGGGAAGCAAGGTTTACCTAGCATCGCTGGGTGAGGATCTGCTTGTGGGATGGGGGGCAGGCAACCAGATCTTAGGAGCCGGCCTTTAGCATTTGAATACACAGCAGCACCGGACCAACCCCCAACTCTGCTTTCAGTTGCAGTGATAAAACATTTCCCAAAAGCAGTTTGAGGAAGAGAGGGAGTTTATTTCACGGTACAGTCCATCAGCGAAGGCAGGGGAGGCAGGAGCTGTAGCAGAGACCACAGTGCTTGCGAAATACCTTTGCAGAGCTTCTCTGCCTTGCTCAGCTACCATTTTTTTGTTTTGTTTTGTTTTTAATTTTTAATTACGTTTATATGGTGGGTATGTGTGTGTAAATTAATGCATATTTCTTCAGAGGTCAAAGGCATCATATCCGCCAACCACACAATGTGGATGCTGGGAATTGAACTCTGGTACTCTGGGAGTCCCATGCATGCTGTTAACTGCTGAGCCATCTCTCCAGACCCCCAGATAGCTTTTTTCTACATCTCAGGCCCACCCACCCAGGGATGTCGTCATCCACAGCGGGTTGGGCCCTCATACATCAATGAGCAATAAAAAAAAAAAAAAATGCCCCACAGACATGCCTACAGACCAATCTGATGGAGATAATGCTCAGCGGAGGTTCCCTCTTCCCACATGTGCCTAGTTGACAGCCAAGATGAGCCATCGCACAGCCCCTCATGGTGGGTGCGTTAGTTACAGTTCTATTGCTGTGAAGAGATACTATGACCAGAACAAGGCCACTTATAAATGAAAGCATTTAACTGGGGACTTGCTTCCAGTTTGAGAGGGTAAGTCCATGATCATTGATGTGTTAGAGCGGCGGGTCAGATCAGAACATACCACACACTAGGCCCAAACAGTTCCACGTGTAAGAGGTTTAATTCAGAGGGAGAGAGGGGGCAGTAGCGGAAAAAGAGGAGGGGAAGAAAAGAGAGGAAGATGGAGGAATGGGAGTAGCTGGCTTTCACCATGGGGATCCACTTGGTAAACGTTTGCATCAGGTTCCTTTGTGGACAGTGGCTGGTAATCCTGTAACAGGAGCTGATTGATAGTTTGGTTAGAGATTTTTTTGTATTTGTCGTTGAAGAAATGTAGAAACAAGATTAATGAGGCAGGGAGCAAATAATAACA
>NW_022196909.1:9759335-9764292 GCF_008632895.1 Mastomys coucha
AAATTTTTTATGTCTGACTGTAGCTCCTGGATTTTATTTCTTACTATCCCGGATTGGTTGATGTAGAAACATCATTCTTCTTGGAGGAACAGGCAAAGACCACCTTCTTTAGCTGTCAGGACATCTATTCCCCGTCTGTTCCAATCCTTTGGAAGCACCATGGCTGCCAAAGAATTGATCTGTTTTTGGATAGTAAGCACAGTTTCAGACATTTTTTGAAAATTGCTTTGTTATCCCTGCAACTCCAGTACCAACACCTATGGCTATTCCTGTAGCAACCAAGAGTGGCACAGCCTGAACTGCCCTCTTATGCTGGGCAGCTATCATATCTACAACTGGGATTGGCAGGGGCTCGTTTCCCTGGATTACTCCCAGTTCAGGGAAAAGTACTAATGTGCAAACTCCTGACCAGCTAGCAGGCAGGTGACAATATGCCTGAGTGCCACAAAGAATTGACATGTTTTGGATTGTAGGGCATTGTGGCAGAGATGATATATCAAGGGTTATGGTTCTATTGCAGTCCAGGGAGCTCAGCATTCCTACTGAATGAGTCCCAGAGGCCTTAAAAGAGGTTGCCACACCAAAGAGAGGGACAGAGGTAAGGTATGGAGTCATGGCAACATTGGAGACAGGGCAGCTGACAAAGGGTGAGGTACCGTTACTTGGCAGTATCACTGGAGATGCTGTAAGTGACAATTGTGAGTTAGTTCCAGGGGGTACACATAACCAGCACTCCTTAAAGCGTCTAGGTCTGGTGACATTAAGGAGTTGGTATGCCAAGGTCAAGGTCTGAAGTAAAAGGTGAAATGACAAGTTAGTGCCATTTATGAGGGGTGATGTCAAAGAGATAAGAACCTCAGAAGAGTGTTTGATTATCTCCCCTACTTTTTCAATATCCAGGGGTTGGGCAATTGAGACATATTTTCTCTGAATATGGATGGTACTTACTGGGCCCTGGGCTGATTTTTATGATAGAGCTTACCAAGGACTCCTGTCTCCCACCTGGAATCCCACGGATCTTGTGTGTAGAAAAAGAGTGTCTTGCGATGTTGATAGAAGAAATCCGTGATCCTAGCATATGTATTTGACAAGACCAATATGGGCAGCCCCCATATTGGTCTGGCCATTTTCTACAATAATCTTCTGTCTAGTCAAAGAGAGAGCAAATATAGAGATCATAAGATTTAGATGAGATTACAGATACCAGGATGGTAGCAATTTGGATTGGTTCCTGGCATCCGGCTATGGAGCAGTTTCCTGACCCTATTTGGAAAGACTGTTTGTTATCTGTGGGGGTTTCTTGAACTTCGAATCTCCAGATATAAGGGCTACCCTGGATAGTAATGAACAGTAGGGGGAGGATGAAAAACCCATGTCTAATCCAGTGAGGTCGAGCTTGGCTGCTGGAGTGGAGTCTCATTTTCTGGGATTGGGGACAAGGTAGGTGGTCTCATTGTCCTCTGGAGCTTAATAGAGCATGGTCCTGTTAAGATTGCTGTGTATGAAGAAGAGTCATTTTTAGGTGAAGGAATGAAAGGTTTGAGGTGAGACAGATGGACCCAATGAGAGAATCCCTCAAGTTTAGCAGCTGTAGGGGTCACAAGAATTACTTTAAAAGGGCCCTGCCACTTGAGAGAGAGAGGTGAGGGCCGATAACCTGGAGGGGGATAGAAGGACTTGGTCTCAAATGTTGATAGGTAGTGGACAGGAGACAGTAGCTACAGGTGCAAAAGAGGGCCCCAGTTGATGACCTAAGACTCCAAGGGCAAATCCCTCTTTTCCAGTTACATAGAGGGAAAAAGGATGAGTCAGGTCAGGGACATGTAAAGTTGGGGCCTTAAGGGGAGCCTGTTGAAGCCTCTGAAAGGGCTTGGTAATAGGTTTGAGAAGAGGCCTATGGGTGGGGCCTAAGGCTGTTTCATATAGGGGACGAGAAAGGAGGGAAAAGGAAGGGACCCATGAACGTAAAAAGCTAGTTATCCCTAGGAATGATAAAATCTCTTCCTTTGTAGAAGGAACAGTTAGAGACTGAATGAGATTCTTTCTATCTAAGGTGGGTTGGGGTAATTGTTAGACCCAAATAGGTGACCTGAGGGGTGGACAGTTGGACTTTAGAAGGTGAGACCTTGTAGCCTTGACTGGAGAGGAAATTTAGAAGAGTAGAGAGGTGTCAGCTTGGCTAGTTTCTAGAGAAGGGCTACAGAGAAGTACATCATCTACATAAACCATAACCTTAGATTTAGAGAGAGACAAGGAGAGTAAGTTGGAAGCCAAGGCTTGACCAAATAGATGTGGGCTATCCCGGGATCCCTGAGGTAGAACAGTCCAGGTAAGTTGGATAGAAAAGTGGGTATCAGGATCTGTCCAGGTAAAGGCAAATATGTTTTGTGACTGGGCATCTAGAGGGATAGAGAAGGATGCACCCTTGAGATCTAAGACCAAGAAATGGGAAGTCCCTGAGGGGATAGTGGAAAGAAGTGTGGAAGGGTTAGCCACAATAGGATGGAGAAGAACCACTGCAGAATTAATGCGCCTGAGGTCTTGAACCAGGCGATAGTTACCATTAGGCTTCTTAACTGCTAGTGTAGGAGTGTTAAAGGGAGAAAAGGTGGGACAAAGGAGTTTTTTTTTCAAGAGGTTGGAAATAATAGGCTTAAGTCCCCTGAGGCTCTGGAGAGAGAGAGGGTATTAAGCTTGGGTTATGTACCTGGTAGAGTCCAGTAATTGGATGACAACAGGAGAATGGTGTTTAGCAACAGAGGGGTTCTGGACGTCCCAGACTCAGGGATCTACTTGAGAAGCTGGTAAAGGAAATAACTTGGTAGTGTTAGTAGGTTGCCTGGCTAGGAGAAGGAGCAGAGGAACCTCTGGCAAGCCTGGGTTTAGGCGAATGTGGGGCACAAAGGAAATAGAGGCTCCCAGCCTAGTTAGAAGATCCCTTCCCAATAAGGGAACAGGACATGTTGGCACTACGAAAAAGAAATGGGTGAAGGGTACACCCCTAAAAATGCAACTAAGTGGTAGGGTCTGGAGAGGGAAGTAAGGTTACCCTCCTACCCCGACAATAGGAGAACCAGAAGGAGAAGTGGGTCCCCAAAACTCCGTCAGGATTGAGTAAGTGGCTCTAGTGTCCAAGAGGAAGGAGATGGACTGCCCACATACTACGATATTTACCCGGGGCTCCCTGCTTGTGATAGCTAGCAGTGGTTGGGTCAGGGGAGCTTGGGTCTCCTCAGTCAGCCAAGCCTAGGAGATCAGTTGGAGGGTTATCTGGGAGTGATGTCCCTTTGTTTTGCGTAACATGAGGGCAATCAACAGCCCAATGTCTCTCTTGATGGCACCTAAGGCATGGCCCTCTTGGCTTGCGGAAGTTAGGGCAAGATTTTGCCCAATGACCTTTTTTACCACATTTGTAGCAGGTACCTGATGGTCTCTGAGTCTTAGGAGACCATGAGTCCAGGATAGTGGCTGGGGCTGGTCAGACAGCCTTTGCCAACATATGGTATTTTTTTTTGTGGATTTTATCATCTCTCCCATGGTACACTTTGAAGGCCAGCGCTAAGACTTCTGCCTGTGGAGTTAGGGGTGCCCTCTCCAGTTTTTTAAGTTTAGCTCTCATGTTGGGGTAGCTCTGGGAAAAGAAGTAGGTCATCAGAAGTTGCTTACCTTCTGGGTTTTCAGGGTCCAGTTTGGTATGCTGTAATAAAGCCTTCGTAAGGCGTTCTAAAAATTGAGATGAATTCTCCTGCTTGTCCTGGACAACCTCTTGGAGTTTTTCAAAATTTACTGGCTTTAAGGTCGTTTTTCTTTTTTTTTTTTTATTTTTTTTATTTATTTATTATATGTAAGTACACTGTAGCTGTCTTCAGGCACTCCACAAGAGGGCATCAGATCTCATTATGGATGGTTGTGAGCCATCATGTGGTTGTTGGGATTTGAACTCACGACCTTCGGAAGAGCAGTCAGTGCTCCTAACAACTGAGCCATCTCTCCAACCCCCAAGGTTGTTTTTCTAAGACTGGCCAGAAGGCATGTAACAAATCTGTCCCTGGCTAAAATACCACCTGTGGATCTGTAATTCCACCGGGGATCCTGGTCCGCACTGTCTCAGAGCCAGTTGGATATGTGTTATCTGTTTGGTGAATTCCATCTGCATGCACTCTTGCTGCTTCCCAGACTCATCTGCATTCCTCAGGAAGTAAGTTGTTAGTAAGGATCATATGAACATCATGGAAAGTCAAGCTGTAAAATTGAGTGATATACTGGAACTCTTTAATAAACTTGGAAGAGTTAGAAGTATAGAACCACATCCTGTTTTCTATTTGGGAAAGTTCACTAAGCGAGAACGGAACATGTACTCTGACAAGACCATCTACTCCAGCAACTTCTCTTAGAGGTAGGACCGTTGCTTGGTCAGGTGTCTCTGGGGAGGAAGGACTTGAAGGTTTGGAACCTTAGAGCGGGTAACAGGAGGAGTGAAGGTAGCTGCCAATGTGGGGCATTTGGAGCTGCCCACAGCTGGCACAGAAGAAGGGGAGGGGTCTGAAGAGGGAGAGCTAGCAGGCTCTGGAGCATCCTGGTGAGGAGGAGAAACTGAGGCAGCAGTTTGGGTTTTTGGCGGTGTGGAGACAGGTCTGCGGCAAAAGGAGGAGGTTCATTAGCTGGATCTAGCATTGTAGCATCATCTAGAGGAGGTTGAGGTTGTGTAGATTTCATGGCTAAGAGAAGTTTGGTTGTAGAACAAGAAGAGCACAAGGAGGGATTGGAACAGAGATAGATAAATGCTTGGACATAGGGAACCTCCTTCCATTTACCAGTTCGCTGGCAGTATGTATTGAGATCTCTTAAAATAGTTGAATCTAGGGTGCCATTAAGTGGCCATTTTGAATTCCTATCTAGTTGATATTTAATCCAGATCTTATTGCAGAGATATATTAATTTTGATGCCTTCAAGTCA
>NW_022196909.1:9764342-9765140 GCF_008632895.1 Mastomys coucha
TCAGGCATTAGCTTTAAAGATTTGAGATTTTCCAGGAGACATCCCAGTGGGGTGCCTGGAGGTACGGTCGAAGACATTCTGGAGCCCATCGGCGGGTGGTTGGACTATTCCTACCAGCGTCCTGAGAACAATCCAAGCACCAAAGAGTTAACAGCCAAAGCTAGTGGTTCAAGTCGTCACGAGAAACTCCTACTGGCTACCCAGCAGACCCCGGCGGCCTGCTGTGGAAAGCAACCCACCCTGGATCCAAGGATTTTATGGCTGCTAGAGCCCGGAAAAAAAAAATTAGGAACAAGAGTTGTTTCCGAGGGAGGGGCAACCAATGGCAGAAGTCCTAAGACATATGTCAACTGGGAGGCTTGACTGTAAACCCCGTGGTTCCCAGAGAAAGTTGGCCAGGCCATATCCAGGAAGCTGGAGGTCCTCCCCTTGACTGATCCTACCAATTACTATGGCGGTGTCTGTGCGAGAATTATAGCAGACTGGTAAATGGAAAACATGGAACTGAATGGGTAGGTGTAGACCTGAGCAGAGGCTAGTCCCCCTCCCCCATAGACCAGGCGGGGCGAGGCTCATGTGGTTCGTATGTCCCGCGGTGCATGGCTGCAGCTCCAGTGCAACTTGGTGTTGGTGTCTTCAGCCAGCAGCGGCAGTTTCCCTGATGAAAGCCTGAGATTGTAGTAGCCACCAGCTGAGCATCATGTTGGGGAGCATGACAGAAGGCAGAAGGAGCGGCAGCTCAGAGCTTACATCATCTCAGAAAGTTGGAGGCCAAGAGAGACTGGAAGTGGCACGGGG
>NW_022196909.1:9765150-9768516 GCF_008632895.1 Mastomys coucha
GGGGGGGGGGGGGTTGAAACCTCAAAGCCCACCCACCCATGACACACCTCCTCTAAAAGGCCACACCTCCTAATCCTTCCTAAACAGTGCCACCAACTAGGGTCCAAGCATTCATATTTGTAAGTCTATGAGGGACAGTCTTACCCAAACTACCACAGTGGGGAAGTTGAGGCAGCTGATGACATTGCCTCATAGTCAGGAAAAGAGAACAATGGCTATTCCAGCTCAGCTCACTTTCTCCCTTTTTTATGGTCTAGGATCCCTCTCTAGGGAGTGGCATCACTTGGTAGGCAGCTGTTCCCACCTCAGGCACGCCCAGAT
This sequence comes from Mastomys coucha, assembly GCF_008632895.1. NCBI lineage: Eukaryota > Metazoa > Chordata > Mammalia > Rodentia > Muridae > Mastomys > Mastomys coucha. Next base: position 9,765,472 of record NW_022196909.1, read on the forward strand.
GCAGAATGCTCTAGTGATGCTAGAACTCTTGAAATTGGCTCAAAACAAACAGACAAACAAACAAACAAAAAGAAATTGGCAATTGAGATTAACATGTGGTGGCTAATGGCCCATTTGACAGGATCTAAAATTAATGCAGGATTAAAAAAACAAGAAAACTATGAGATGTAGGAAGAGAAAAGATCCTCTCACTCTGGAGTCTAACTGAAGTCCCTCACCAGCTGAGAGCTGAGGATGTCAACACGATTAACATTTTAAAAAAAGACTTTATTTATAGGCTGGAGAGATGGCTCAGCAGTTAAGAGCATTGACTGCTCTTCCAGAGGTCCTGAGTTCAATTCCCAGTAACCACATGGTGGCTCACAACCATCTGTAATGGGATCAGATGCCTTCTTCTGGTGTGTCTGACAACAATAATAGTGTGCTAATATAAATAAAACAAATAAATCTTTAAAGAAAGATTTATTTATTTATATGCATATGAATACACTGTTACTGTCCTCAGACACATCAGAAGAGGGCATCAGATCTGATTACAGATGATTGTGAGGGCGGGAGAGATAGCTCAGTGGTTAAGAGCACTGACTGCTCTTCCAGAGGTCCTCAGTTCAATTTTCAGCAACCATATGGTGGCTCACAACCATCTGTAAAGGGACCCAATGCCCTCTTCTGGTATTTGGTACTTATATACATAAAATAAATAAATAAATCTTTTTTTTTTTTTTTTTTAAAAAAAAGATTATCATTTGCTTTGCTTTTTCCCAGCTGTAAACCTATAATCTTCTAGTATTCTAGTTAAAGGAAATCCCTCATCCCAAAACCAGGGCTGTAAAACAGGCCCAACCTTCAAGAAACCTGCTACCCTTGGAATTCTGGGAAGTGACCGATCTCCATCATATACCCTGGAGCGAGGATGCTGAAAAAACAAGCACCTGAAGTTTCTCTCCTACCCTGCAGTTTATCCAAAGGTGGGGGCAGGGACAGGAGCCTGTTGAGCCAAGCATTCTCCATGACAGACCCTGCATGGTACACTCTCTTCCATATCCTCAGATACTAAGCCACAGGGTTGAGAGGGGCCACCTGTCACACAGCACTCATCTACTTCAGTTGTGTCTGCATGACAGGTCTAAAAATCCTGATCATAGACCTGAGGTGTACGCTTCACAGAGAGCCAGTCTCCTGAGGTGGTCAGTCGCTGACATCTCCTAGTTCTGATGTGTTCCAGATTGGTCTCTGCTAAAGTCTGTGGAGAGAGCTACGTGCTTTCTTTATTCAGGCATAAAGGTGCCCTGAGAAATATTTCGTTATAGCTAGAACTGAGATTTAACATTGTTTCCTGGCCTCCACAGTATTTTAATGATCCTAATTGATTTCCTAGCTGTTATTAGCTTGGAATCTTTACAAGGGAAGCTGCCTTAGCAGACAGGGAGTCCCCAGAATTAGCAATAAAGGTCGGGCATTATTGCCTACTGATTCCCACAAGGAAGCTACCTTATCAGACAGGGTGTCTCCAGACTTAGAGATAGTAGCCAAACACTATTGCTATCCTTAAACATAGTTAGAACTCTAAGAGCAGTGCCACACAAGGCAGAATTGCTTTACAAACTAGAGAGTAGTCGAAAAGCTTCCTGAACTAATGTTTGTGTCACAAGCCAAACCATTCCCAGGAGCTGCTAGAATGGGACCTCCTGGTGCTTACCTGCTTCTGACCAGAGTTTGCTTAGGGCTGCCAAGATAGCCCAGCGGGGAAGAGCACTGTTGTTCTTCCGAAGGAATCATTTAGACCTGGCTGTTTGATTTCACTGACTTTGAGGAGACTGCTACCTGCCTACTGATCCCTGACATTCACCCTGGTTCTGTATACTATATAAGCCTGATTCTTATTTTGTGCAAATACACTCAGATCCCACACTTTTTTGTGTCATTTCTGTTTGTCACGTGCCGAATTCCTTGCCCACCTGGTCAAGCGGAACAAGGGGTCCCCGCAGAAACCCAGTCCGTGGCAGCCACCAACCTCTCATTTTAATAAAGTCTGCCCTTGTGTTTTTGAGGTCCCAGAGAGTCTGTTCTTTTGTTTTCTCCAGTGACTTATTTCTTACAGTCACCAGACAGATACCCCATGTACAGTACAGGCACATCCTAAACCCCTGTGCACCCCTGAACGCTCCTGGTTTTTACCTTAGCCAGATATCATCCCATTGGAGGCATCTCTAGAGCCACCTATAATCTCACTTGGGAAAAAAAAAAAGTTAGTAACTGTGTTCTAACCAGGAAGCCATTAAAATGGTGTATCTGTCTACTACTAAGGCACTGAATTTGTGACTCTCTCTCAAGAGACCCAGGTTCACACATGAGTCTATAAGTATGTCTAATTCTTTCTCTGGGAGCCTCGCTTTCTCCTCTTAATAAACTCTAACTCTGTTTCATACTGGCTCATTGTGAAACTTTTCTCTGTGTTGAAGCCAAAGATCCAGGTTTATCTGAGTTGGGGTCCCTCTCTCCCGGTGGGCTTCCACAGACCTCTCCTCGGTATGAGTGGGGGAGCAGCCCCTCCCCACAGTGGTGGGTTTCATTTGAAATGGAGACTCCCATTTTTACAACCTGTTCAGCTGATGGGGATAAAGGCCATTATTTTCCTTTGCAAGCCTGTAGGAAAACCACACTGTGTAAGAGGTTGTGCTAAGCTCGGAGTAGCTAGTCTCTTAGGTTCCAGATAAGGTAACTAGATGAGCCACCATACCTAAGTAGCTTTAATATGCATTTTTCTAAGCACTAAGGATGCTGAACATTTTTTTAAACATTTTTTTTTTTTTTTGGTTTTTCAAGACAGGGTTTCTCTTTATTGCCCTGGCTGTCCTGGAACTCATTCTGTAGACCAGGCTGGCCTTGAACTCAGAAATTCACCTGCCTCTGCCTCCCAAGTGCTGGGATTAAACGTGTGTGCCACCACCGTCCAGCTAAAGAATTTTTTAAAGTTATTTTTATTTCTTCTTTTGAGAACTCTGTTCAGATTCATAACCTGTTTTTTAAAATTGGGTCTTTTTT
>NW_022196909.1:9768526-9785774 GCF_008632895.1 Mastomys coucha
GATATATTCTGGATTAAAGGAAAGAAAGAAAAGAAGAGAGAAAGGAAAAAGAAAAGAAAGAAAAAGAAAATAAAGGAAGAACCTACCTGATAGTGTCGAGGGATTAGTCATATCCTAACTTAAGAATGACTTGAAAACATTTCCAAGATTGCTGCTTATGTTGAAAATATACAACTGCTCTCTACTTTGTCAGTAGGTTAATAAATTCTAGACAAAGGGAATAGTCAGAATTAGAAAAAAAAAAAACCTTCACACAACTGGGTTCTGGCAATTTCTTGCAGTGATTAACTTACTGAGGTCTTTCTGTGTGCTAGTTAATTTATATGGACCTGGGGATTAAAAAAAAAAAAAGCCGGATGGTGGTGGTACACGCCTTTAATCCCAGCACTTGGGAGGCAGAGGCAGGCGGATTTCCGAGTTCAAGGCCAGACTGGTCTACAGAGTAAGTTCCAGGACAGCCAGGGTTACAGAGAGAAACCCTATCTCAAAAAACCAAAAAAAAAAAAAAAATTCCTTCCTTTAAGGAGCACAGGCTAGTGAGAAGACAGCAGTCCATGGAGCAGACTCGGGATTGTAGCAGGAGCGTCGCAGAAGGCAGAACGGTTCCAGTGCAGAGGAGAGCCTCACCCCCGGCTTCCAACAGTAAACCACACCAAACCTGGGCTCTAAGGAAAGCACAGGAGGTGGGCTGCAGAGGGACGAACCTCTTGTTGTTGTTGTTATTGTTTTATTTTGTAGCCCTGGTTGTTCTGGAACTCACTTTGTAGACCAGGCTGGACTTCAAACTCAAGAGATCCACCTGCCTCTGCCTTTTGAGTACTGGGATTAAAAGTGTGTGGCCACTACTACCAGTGGAAGACACCAATTGTCCCAGCACTAAGGGAGCAGAAGTAGAGTCTCTCTGTGTGAGTTTGAGGCCAGCCTGGTCTATTTAGAGAGTCCCAGGACAGCCAGGGCTAAAGGGAGAGACCCTGTCTAAAAAACAAAACAAAACGAGCCCCAAAGCAAAAGTATAGGAGTTATCCAAGCAGAGAATGATCTTGGCTTGGGTTTTTGTTTTTCTTTTTTCCTGGAAGTTTTTCTTCCTCCTTCTCCTCCTCCCCCCCCCTTCATCATCATCATCATCATCATCATCATCATCATCATCATCATCATCATCATCATCATATTTTAAGACAGGTCTCAGGTAGCTGAGAATGCCTTTGAACTCCTGATCATCATCTTCCTCACCTCCCAAGTTCTGTGACTACAAGTGTGTACCATCTAGCCTAGGTTTTGTTTTGTTTAAGACAGATTACTGGTTCTTGCTGTGTAGTCCAAGCTGGTCTCAACTCTTGTCAACTTCCCCTCTTCTGCCTCCCATGAGACAGGAGAATGGGCCTGTGCCAGCAGGCTGGGGATTGAGCACACAATCTTGTGTAAGCTGAGCATGCATTTACCACCGAGCTACACTCCCATTCCATCTCAAGACTGTACATGGCGGAGCCATGCAAAGGTCAGATTTGCATTTCAGAATCACTCCTTGGATAGAGTGGAACAGAGGCAAAGCTGAAGGCTGAAAGAACAGCCAGTAGGTGCATCCACTAAGAACAGTCAGTAGGTGCATCCACTAAGAACAGTCAGTAGGTGCATCCACTAAGAACAGTCAGTAGGTGCGTCCACTAACCACAGTCAGTAGGTGCGTCCATTAACCACAGCCAGTAGGTGCGTCCACTAAGCTTGTCTTTCAATTTGACAGGCTCTGGAGTCAGACAGGAGTTTCTAGATTAGGTTATCTGAAGTGGGAACATGCTCTCTAACTGTGAGCTCCACTATTCCGTGGGCTGGGGTCCTCCACTGAACACAAAGCAGAAAGTGAATCCGGTTAATTTTCTTTCTCTCTCTGCTCCCTACTATGGATGCCATCACTCCTTCCCTGCCAAGATGAACTGTACCTTGGAATTAGGAGATAAAAATAAACCCTTCCTTTAAATTGTAGGTCAGTGATCATTGCAAGCAATGACACGGTGGGCTGAGAGCTAACTCCAGTGGCAGAATACTTGTCTGGGTGTGTGGAGTCCTGGGCTTGAAACTACCCCCCCCCCCAGCATCCTAGCTGGCTGAGGCAGGAGGATTGCTGTATGTACTGGCTAGTTTTGTGTGTCAACTTGACACAGGCTGGACTTATCACAAAAGGGAGCTTCAGTTGGGGAAGTGCCTCCATGAGACCCAGCTGTGGGGCATTTTCTCAATTAGTGATCAAGGGGGTAGGGCCCCTTGTGGGTGGTGCCATTCCTGGGCTGGAGGTCTTGGGTTCTATAAGAGAGCAGGCTGAGCAAGCCAGGAGAAGCAAGCTAGTAAGAAACATCTTCCTATGGCCTCTGTATCAGCTCCTGCTTCCTGACCTGCTTGAGTTCCAGTCCTGACTTCCTCTGGTGGTCAACAGCCATGTGGAAGTAAGCCAAATAAACCCTTTCCTCCCCAACTTGCTTCTTGGTCATGATGTTTGTGCAGGAATAGAAACCCTGACTAAGACACTGTGAGTTCCAGGCCAGCCTGGACCTGCAGTCCTGACCTCTGCCCCCACAGGCATGTACCGACACGCCTGGCTAACAACATGTCTTTAGCCTTTATATCTTCACACTTCTGGTTCTTTTGAGGTTGAATTCTCACACAAACACATGCTTGCTTAGTCCAGTGTTTGTATACTCCATAATCCTCACAGATCTAGGTTTGGTTGCATAGGATAGTGCGGTCCAATATTAAAGCTGCTACCCAGAGGCCATGGAGTGCTTGGATGTGGTGGTCTGAGGAGAGACCCGTGGATGTAAAATACACAGTCGATCTCAGAGACAGACTCAAAAAATGCCTCTCAACAATTCCTGCCTGTGATATTTTTCTAACTTAGAAATTTTACTCAGTGGCTGGAGATGGGGCTCAAGAGCTTGGTAGCATGCTCGTCTAGTGTGGGTGAAGTCCTAGGTCTGATTCCCCAGCTCTGCATAAACCAGGCTTGGTGGTGCATTCTTGCAGTCTCAACCCTCAGGAGGTGAAAGAAGGGTCAGGAGTTCAAGGTCACCTTCAGCTATATAGAGAGTAAGTGGCTAGCCTGGGAAACATAAGACCATAGCCTTGGTCTCTCTCTCTCTCTCTCTCTCTCTCTCTCTTTCTCTCTCTCTCTCTCTGCCCCCTCTCTCTATATATTTGTATATACATATATATATATGTGTATATATATATGTATATCAAGATTTATTTGTCTTATGTGAGTACACTGTAGCTGTCTTCAGACATACCAGAAGAGGGCATCAGATCCATTACAGATGGTTGTAAGCCACCATATAGTTGCTGGGAATTGAACTCAGGACCTCTGGAAGAGCAGTCAGTGCTCTTAACCACTGAACCATCTCTCCAGCCCAAGACCCTGGTCTTAAAAACAAAACAAAATATAAACAAAAACAACAAAACACTTTGAGATAAAATGTCAAATTAGAAGGCTCACTGATGAAAGTTAGTGAGAGAAAACACACTGTAATCTCTTTCTGCCAGAGACAACATCTGAGAATGAATTTGCTAAGCTAGGGGAGACCTCTGCAGAGAAGCAGGGAAGCTGCTGTGGCGGACTGGCGCCGACTGGCACCTGGATTAACCAGCCTGAGCCAGTGATAGTGGTGTCCATCTTCCCATAACGTGCTCCTCCTCACACACACTGGCACGTTAGGAAGACAAGTTGAGGCAGAGTGTGGGGAGGCAGAGTGAGGTAAATGGAAACCAACCACCAAGCAATGACTTGCAACCAGCTCTCCCCTCCCTCACAGACCGGTGCTGTGGAAGACAGATTGCCTCAGAAAGCCAAGGGTTTCCATATTCCTCTATACCACAAAGTACTGGCTCAGCCAAGGAAAGACGAGAGAAGACACCGGAGGGAACCAACTTCTCCACACAGTGCAGGTGCTCGCAGAAACTCACGCCAGAAGGTAGTTGGTTCAAACTCCACCAGGGCAATACATTCCCTAAGTCTAGTTCTGTTGAGAGGGTTAGCCAGAGCCAGGCTGACTCCATGACAGGCAGCAAACTGGCAGTTTGGGAGGCTAAGCCTAAGGTTCTGTTTGCCAGAAAGGAGAACCTGGATCCAGGAACCCGTGGTTAGCCAACCACAGCCTCGGGCAGCCAATCGGAGGACACCGTGTCATCTGGCCTGAAGTAAGATTAGGTAGCTAGAATGAGTAAGCCCCTCCCCCCGGAAGTCTCCAGAGACTAACCAATTGTAGGTCAGTCAGACCTCCTAGAGATAGAGCTAATTAATCAAGGTAAAAGGAGTTCCCCTCAGTGACATTAAAAGCTGGGCCCGAGAGTCCACCAGAGGCCTCCATTCCCAAATGGGGAGACCTCTGCATGTAGGAAATTCAGCTAAGCGCTCTTTGCTTCTGTATACCATGAATCCGGGGTATCATTGTTCTGCCATTCTTGAACACTAATGCTGCTATAACAGGAGAAAGAAAAGCTATGTGGTAATGACAGACTGAGGAAATCATGGTCTTACTAACCATGTACAGAGTTCCTTGAAAGAATCTTTCAGGACCGGAGAGATGGCTCAGCAGTTAAGAGCACTGACTGCTCTTCCAGAGAGGACCCGGGTTCAATTCCCAGATACCTACATATCAGCTCACAACTGTTTGTAACTCCAAGATCTGACACCCTCACACAGACATACATACAGGCAAAATACCAATGCACATAAAATAAAAATAAATGATTAAAAAAAGATCTTTCACACTGAAGAGAAAGACAAACATATCCATCAGGACACAGGAAAGAGTAAACCAAGCCAGAACAAGAGGGAGGGCTAGGAGAGCTACCAACAGTACAAAATGTACTGGAATAACAGTGATTGACACACATTTTAATAACTTGAATATAAGGGGTCAACTCCCCAATCAGAAGACAGACGACTACTGGAAGCAATTAAAATGCAAGATCCTCCTATTTATTGCCTCCAAGGAAAACACCTCATCATAATAGACAGACACTACTTTAGAGAGACAAAATGAAAAAAGATATTCTAAGTAAATGGGACCAGGAAAAAAAAAGAGAGAGAGAAGACAAAACAAACAAGGCAAAACCAGCTACTGCTGTTTAAATTTACCTGATGAAATAGACATCAAGCCAAAAGCAGTTAGGAAAGATGAAGGTCTCTGTACTGACTAAGGTTATAATCCGTGGGGCTGGAGAGATCGCTCAGCGGTTAGTACTGGCGGCTCCTTCAGAGGAGCCTGATGGGATTGTAAGAACTCCTACAGTGATTCAGTCCCAGGAGATCCAGCGCCCTCTTCTGGCCCCCACCAGTACTGCACATACATTGTTCACTGACCATACATGTAAACAAAACACCCATATACATAAAATCATAAATAATAAATCTTAAAAAGTTAAGAAAAACCCTACACACTATCGGATGATAAATGTATCACTGAAGAAATTAGGAAAGAGAATTAAAAATTCCTAAAATCAAGGCTGAGTGTGGCAGTGTACGCTTTTAAACCTAGCATTTGGAAGGTAGAGTCAGGAGGAGCTCTGTGAGTTTGAGGCCAGCCTGGTCTACAGAATGAGTTCCAGGAGCCAGGGCTACACAGTGATACCTTGCCTCAAAAAACAAAACAAAACAAAACCTTAAAAATCAAAAGATAATGAGAACACGGTACACCAAAACAAGGGAAGTGTACTAAGAGGGACATCAGAGCTCTCCTGCCTACCTACCTTAAGAAACTGGGGGAGGGGGCTGGACAGATGGCTCAGTGGTTAAGAGCACTGGCTGCTTTTCTAGAGGTTTTGAGTTTAATTCCCAGCCACCACATGGTGGCTCACACAGAAGAGCGATTTGATGCCCTCTTCTGGCCTGCAGGTGTACACACAGTCAGAACACTCATATACATTAAATAAATAAATAAATAAATAAATAAATAAATCTTAAAAAATAAAAGAAATTGGGGGAAGGTTGGTTTAGTGGTTAAAAGCTAAGCTTCTTCTTCTTCTTCTTCTTCTTCTTCTTCTTCTTTTCGAGACAAGACTTCTTTGTGTATCCCTGGCTATCCTGGAACTCACTCTTTAGATCAGGCTGGCCTCGAACTCAGAAATTCGCCTGCCTCTGCTGCCTCCCAAGTGCTGGGATCAAAGGCATGCGCCACCACTGCCTGGCGCTTATTATTCTTAAAGAGAATCCAAGTTTGGTTTCTAACACTCACATGTGGCTCACAAACATCTGTAATTCTTGTTCCAGGGAATCCAACACTCTCTTCTGATCCCCACGGGCACTAGGTAAATATGTGGTATGCATACAACAGGTAAAATAACACAGAAAAGATAAAAACTAAGAGCCAAACAAATAAGTAAAAACAACCCCCCCCAAAAAAGTGACATTTTAACTAAATTAATTTGATAATATACCTTAGGACCGGGGAAAAAGGACACTCCAGACTCAGAGCAGTAGGTAGAAAGAATAATTAAGATCAGGCAGAAATTAATGAAGTGGAAGCTTTAAAAAAAATGCAAAGAATCAATGAAACCAAAAAATTGGATTCTTTGAAAAGATAGGTAAAATTGACAAACATTTCCCAGAAACATCCAGAGAAAAAAGAAGACGTATACTTTTCCTGGGTGTGGTAGTGCACACCTTTAATCCCAGTGCTCAGGAGGCAGAGGCATGCGGGTCTCTGAGATCCAGGACAGCCTGGTCCATAGAGCAAGTTCCAGAGTTCCAGTACAGCCAGGGCTACACAGAGAAACCTCGTCTCATATGTGTTTGTGTGTGTATACATATTGTGGGGAACAGACATGCATGGTGGTGGAGCTGAGGGCTTTACAGGCTTTATAGAGACAGAGAGATCCTGGGCCTGGCCTTTTGAAAACTTAGTCCCCATGAACACATCTCCTCCAACAAGGGCACCCCTTATTCCAACAAGGCCATGCTTCCATACATCCATCTACTGGGGACAAAATATGCAAATATATGAGCCTATAGGGTCGTTTTCATTCAAACTCCCACAGTACTAGAAAAACATCAGTATCGTGCCATGGTGCACTCGTGCAGGCATGGGGCTGAAACAGTACAGTAGTTGAGAACTTACATCTATCTGACCCACAAGCACAAAGTCGAGAGAAGCAGAGAAGGAGAGAGAGAGAGAGAGAGAGAGAGAGAGAGAGAGAGAGAGAGAGAGAGAGAGACAGACAGACAGACAGAAAGAGAGACAGAAAGAGACAGAAAGAGACAGAGAGAGACACACAGAGAGAGAACTGGAAATGGCATGAGTTTTTTGGTTTTTTGTTTGGTTTTTTGAGACAGGTTCTTTCTGTATAGCTTTGGTTGTCTTGGAACTTGTTCTGTAGATCAGGCTAGCCTCAGACTCACAGAAATCCTTCTGCTTTTCCTTCTGAGTGCTGGGATTAAAGGTGTGCACCACCACCTGGAAACATGAGTCTTTTTTTTTTTTTTTTTTTTTTTTTTTTTTTTTGAGACAGGGTTTCTCTGTGTAGCCTGGCTGTCCTGGAACTCACTCTGTAGACCAGGCTGGTCTTGAACTCAGAAATCCGCCTGCCTCTGCCTCCTAAATGCTGGGACTAAAGGCGTGCGCCACCACCGCCCGGCTAACATGAGTCTTTTTAAAAAAAGACTTATTTATTTATTTTATACATAAGAGTATACTGTAGCTTTCTTCAGTCATACCACAAGAGGGCATTGGATCCCATTACAGATGGCTGTGAGCCACCATGTGGTAGCTGGGAATTGAACTCACGACCTCTGGATGAGCAGTCAGTGCTTATAACATGAGTCTTTTAATGCATCAAAGCCTGCCCATAGTAACATATCACCTTCAACAAGGCCACACCCCTTAATCCTTCCAAAACAGTTCTCCTAACTGGGGACCAAGTATTCAAGCACATGGGCCTATGGGAACATTGCCATTCAAACCACCACAGGGGGATACTGGAGATAGATTTAATCAGGAATTGGAGAAGAACTGGGTCGATGCAAGAGTCCATTAAAACTAAGGATGCATGAAAAAACCATAAGGAAACATGATGCTTGGTAAACCAATTTTAAAAAAAAGAGTTTGAGCAGAGGCAGTCTGCATTGGTGGGCAAATTTGCCCCCAGAAGCCATAGGTGACTAAATGTAAATCCATGGGGCTGGAGAGAGATGGCTCAGTGGCTAGGAGCATCTACTGCCTAGGACCTGAGTTGGGTTTCTAACATACATGTCAGGTAGCTCACGGCCACCCATAACACCCTGTTCTGGCCTCTGCAGGCAGCTTTACTCTAGTGCACACACCCACATACAGACACACAAACATACACATAAGTAAAAAGAAATATAATAGGCTGGAGAGACGGCTCAATGGTTAAGAGGCTTCTTCTAGAGGTCCTGAGTTCAATTCCCAGTACCCACCTGTTGGCTCACAGCCATCTATACTGGGATCTGATGCCCTCTTCTGGGCATGCAAACAGAACACTCATACATAAATAAATATGATTTAAAAAAGAATTACAATTGTTTTTAAAAGGGAGCCATGATGCCATGTGTGGGCTACCTCCCTATGAGCTAGCTGTCCATCAGGGAGGCCTTTGTGGTCTCCAAAACGATACAGAATCTGGCTATCATTCTTGTTGCCTTCCAGAACTGAATAGTAAGATGGCCGCTGAGGACACTCATACTATTTTTCTCTCTATTGTTTTGCTAAAGACCATGACCAAAGGCAACTTAGGGAGGAAAGGGTTTATTTCTATTACACAGTGTAGTCCATTAATGAGAGAAGTCAGGACAGAGCGCAAAGAGAGCAGGAACCTGTTGAGCACTTAGGGGGTTTATGTTTGTTTGTTTCTTTGTTTTTCAAGACCGGGCTTCTCTGTGTAGGCCTGGCTATCCTGGAACTCACTTTGTAGACTGGGCTGAACTTGAACTCAGAGATCTGTCTGCCTCTGCTTCCTGAGTGCTGGGATTAAAGGTGTGAGTGATCACGGCCCAGTGGCTACCCAAGTATGAATCTCATACTCTCACTCCTCGGTCCGTCTTTCCACACACACAGATAGTCCTTCAAAGTGTTCATTTATCACACATGTGCTTATGTCACAGTGGACATGTGGAGGCCAGAGAACAGTTTTAGGAGAGCTGGTTCTCTCCTTTTGCCACGTGGACCGGGGAGATTGAACCCGGGTTACCAGATTTAGCAGCAAGCCCCTTTAGCTAGCCCCTAAGCACATATTTCTTCAATGTTAGAGATTGAAATCTCGGTCTTGTACATTAGATATCTATCTATCTATCTATCTATCTATCTATCTATCTATCTATCCACCCATCCATGTATCTGGGGTCTCTCTATAATCCTGGCTGTCCTGGAACTCACTATGTTGACCAGGCTGGCCTTGAACTCACAGAGATCCCCTTGCCTCAGTCTCCCAAGTGTTGGGATTAAAGGCATGTGCCACTATGCCCAACAATTTATTTTATGTATATGGGTGTTTTGTCTGCATGTATGGTTATGCACCACTTGTGTGCCTAGTGCCTGAAGAGGTCAGAATAGGGTGTTAGATCTCCTGGGACTGGAGTTGCAAATGGTTGTGAGCCTCATGTGGGTGCTGGGGATTGAACCTGGTTCCTCTTCAAGAGCAACAAGTGCACTAAACTGCTGAGCCATCTCTCCAGTCCTGGCCACAGGACATATTTTGAAAAAAAGATGTATAGAGATAGGAATCAGTGAGATGGCTTAGTGGCTAAGGGCACTTGCCACCAAGCTTGATGACCTCAGTTCAATTTCTGGAACTCAATTGGTGCAAGAGGAGAACTGATTATTGAGTGTTGTCCTTTGACCTCTGCCTGTGCAGCATGGCATATAAAGCTCTAGGCCAGCTTGGGCTACATAGGAAGACCCTATCTAAAGAGCAAATGTCACTACTGGTTACCACTAGTCAGTGGGGTGGAACTGAGAGAGGGCTTGGAAAATGCTGGGAGCTAAGCCCAGGCCTTGTACATACTAAGGTCTGCTTCTACTTTGAGCTGTATCCACATATACATATACATATACATATACATATACATATACATATACATATACATATACATATATGCATACACACATATACATATACATACACACACATACACACATACATATTTATGTCTGTTTTTTTTTTTTGTTGTTGTTGTTGCTTTGTTTTGAAACAGTCTGTCTTAGGGTTTTACTGCTGTGAACACACACTAAGATCAAGGCAACTCTTATAAGGACAACACTTTTTTTTAAAAAGACTTATTTATTACATGTAAGTACACTGTAACTGTTTTCAGATACTCCAGAAAAGGGCATCAGATCTCATTACAGATGGTTGTGAGCCACCATGTGGTTTCTGGGATTTGAACTCAGGACTTCGGAAGAGCAGTCAGCGCTCTTACCTGCTGAGCCATCTCTCCAGCCCAGGACAACACTTAATTGGGCCTGTCTTACAGGTTCAGAGGTTCAGTCCATTATCATCAAGGCAGCATCCAGGCAGGCATGGTGCAGGAGGAGCTGAGAGTTCTACATCTTCACCTGAAGGCTACTAGGAGAAGACTGGCTTCCAGGCAGCTAGGACGAGGGTCTTAAAGCCCATGTCCACAGTAACACACCTACTCCAACAAGGCCACACCTCTAAATAGTGCCAAGTATGTTTAAACCATCACACAGTGTCACTATGTGGCTTTGGCTGGTCTGAAACTTACTTTGTAGACAAGGTTGTCCTTGAACTCAAGAAGATCCACTTGCCTCTGCCTCCAGAGTGATGTCATTAAAGGTGTGAGTCACCTGTAATATTCTTATATCTTTGTATAGTTTCCAAGTTGTTCTACATTTTCAGAACAGCTTAAAAGAATTAAAAGATTAAAAAACAAAAAACAAAAAACAAAAAACCCTGCATGGATGTTTTGCCTGCATTTAATTCTGTGCACCATTAGCATTTCTGGTGCAGGTGGAGGCCATCCACAAGAGGGCGCAGGATCCCCTGCAACTGGACTTAGAGAAGGTTATGAGCCATCAGGATTTGAACCCAGGCCCTCTGGAAAAGCACCCAATATTCTTAACTGCTGAGCCATCTCTCCAGCCTCTGTATTATTATTATTATTATTATTATTATTATTATTATTATTATTATTATTATTATTATTATTTTGAGACAGGGTTTCTCTGTGTAGCCCTGGCTGTCCTGGAACTCACTCTGTAGACCAGGCTGGCCTCGAACTCAGAAATCCGCCTGCCTCTGCCTCCCAAGTGCTGGGATTAAAGGCATGTGCCACCACTGCCCAGCCTCTGTATTACTTTTACCTGCAAAGAAATGTATAAGTGAACCTTGGGAAGAACTTTTATTTTTTAAATCAGAACTCCGTATGACGTGAACAGAGGCACTTTCTTCAGCAGAGATAATGAAATCCACCTGGTCCTATTTTAACGGCTCAGAACAAAGTGCTTTTTCCTTAGAGTGAGATGGTAGGTAACACTGTGTGGAACCAGATGGAAGCCAGCATCTGCTTTAGATATGCTGACTGTGATCCTGGAAGAGCCCTGTTAACAGATTTGGAAGGGATTTTACACAGATGGGAAATGTGGTCGTGTTCAGGTTCCTGTAACATCTCGTTCAACATGCTGTTGTTCCGAGTTATGAAAATATCTTAGGCAACTTTCCAGCCTACTTAAAACCTCACTAATCTCTCACAGCCTAAGAGGTGCTGTTGCTTTAGCCCCAAACAGAATAACAAAATCCGAGAAAGGAGCTCGGGTTGTAACTTAGTGACAAGAGCACATAAGCTAAATGTGTCCAGCACCAACCACCAAACGCAAGCCTCCACACTGAAGAAAACAGAAGGATGTAAAAATGGGACTAAACCACGAGGCGTAAAAGATGCGCGGAATCTTACACTCTCCGGATTTCACTGTTCCTGAGCAGAGGATCATGGGATAGACCAGAGGATTACTGGCTTCAGCCTTCAGTGTTGTGTGCCGCTGCACTCTCAAGTTCTGTAGACTCCGTTTGTGAGGTGAGAGTGGGATTTCATTTCTAGAACTTACTTATCCCCATTAGGCCTGGACACTGCCTCCTGCCCCCGGGTGGGTGGGAGCTGAAGGAGGAGCATTTTGTTTTTGTTTTTTATCAGAAAGAATGTCCAGCTCAGGCCTTCCCATGAGGCTAAGTCTGTCCCCTGAAGCTTCCACAACCTCCATAATCCCAGAAACTGCAGGGAGAACATGTGGCATCTGATGTTTGCCATGTGAGCTCTCTTTCTATAGCTCAGTTCCTTGATTTTTTTCTTCATTTTTTACCATAAACCTTGTGTGTGTGTGTGTGTGTGTGTGTGTGTGCACTCGAGAGACAGAGAGATAGAGACACAGAGACAGAGAGAGACACACACAGACATAAACAGACATCTGTACTTGAAGGAACGTAGTCTCACAATTGTTACAGGACAGGTGTGTGAAATGAGGAGAAGCTAGAATTTCTGTCCAAGAACCCGAGTGATGGATGGACAGAGAGCTCCCAAGGCAGGCTGGGAACGAAATCTGGAGGCCACAGGGAAGAGAAAGTGAGCTTCTTCTAAATGTACTTTGTGTTGCACTGCTTGTTAATTTATTCAAATTATTTTGTGTTTTGTGACTAAGTAATGATATAGCTGGTTCACAAGCTATATCATTACTGCGCTCTGGCTGACAATTCTCTCCCCGGAGGCAAGGACCAACAACAGCATCTATGTCTCTTTGGAAAGTTTTTGTTTGTTTGTTTTTGATATACTGTAGTGTACTCATTGTTATGAATTTTGTTTTTTATGTTATCCCCTTTTCAACCAGGTCTCACCAAGTCACTGGTTGGCCTGAAACATGCTAAGTAGACCAGGCTGGCCTTGAACTCAGGATATCTGCCTGCCTCTGCCTCCCAAATGCTGGGATTTGTTGAGGCCTGCTCCACTAGCCTAGCTGTTTCCATTTTGAGGAATTGAATGCAGGGCTTCATGCATGCGAAGCGAGCATTGTACCAACAGAACTATATCTCCACCATTTTAAAAATGTTGTAGTAAATCTCTAACCCCAATATGCCTGTGCAAAAAAACCACATGACTTAGTTATAATACTTATGAGCTGTATGTCTAGATTGGGCAGATTTCCCATTACACTAATCTATTTCCTATCTCATCCCAGTTTTTCTTCTAATCGCTTTTTTTAAGGCATGTAAATTTTTATCTAGGGCCCTGTCTTTTTGAGAATAAATCAAGAGAATAAATATTGTAGTAATTATAAATGACAAGGTGTCTATTTCCTTTAAATCCACTCTGTTGAACCATTCAAAATATCATCACATAAAGCCCAAAGATATTTACTGTGTTTCTCATCTTAATAAAGATACATATATATATATATACACATATATATGTACATATATATACACATATATACATATCTTTATTATCAGTTTATAATTTTTATTATCTGACCTGGAGTCTTTTGTACCTTTGTCTCCCTCTGTTGTTCAATTTAGGACACTGTAGTTCTCTCCAATTTTTTATTATTCACAGGGTGGGGCTGATTATAGAAAGATCCGTGGCTTCTGTGCTTCTGAGCCCGTTCTCTGTTGTCTTTTGTTTGGGTTGCAGCTGGCAGCATGTGCACTGATCTTAGGCAGCCTGTAGCACAAACAGTCAGGAGAGTGGGAGAGCGGGAGAGAGGGAGAGTAGGAGAGTGGGAGTGGGATAGCGGGAGAGCGGGAGAGTGGGAGAGTGGGTCTGGCTGTCCTGTGTCCTGGTGTAGACTTGGAGGATATGGGGAAGCAAGCACGGAAAGGCTCCCTGGAATGTAGATGCCCTGATCAGCTCACCGTGTCTGCCAAACTACCTCACAGGCAGTTATGCTCTAGGGTCCCATCCCTCCCTAGACTCAGGGAATCTGACACTGGTGCTGCCCAAGTTCCAGGTCCAGGCTGGGGTGCTGTCTGTCTGGGGCATGGGGAAGGAGCCTCTTTGTAGCTTTCTGTAGACCTCTCAGAGCCAGTCAGCTTTTAATCTATATATTGTTGTAGCCGTAGATTGTCACCCTAGCCATTTATTCGGGGGTGAGGTAGGGGGTAGTGGTAGTGGAATGCAATGGACTTTTATCTCAGGTTAGTTGGGTTCTAAGCCCCACTTTGAGCGCCAATTTGTTATGGTAAATCTCTAACCCCAATATGCCCATGTAAAACCACACAACTTAGTTATAATGTTTATAAGCTGTATGCCTGGATTGGGCAGATTTACCACTACACAAATCTATTCCCCAGTGATGAGATCTCTTGTTATTTGTGGCTTCTCTAGGCCACGTGGTCATGTTCTATCTTTTTTTTTCCTCTCTTGTTTTCTACTCTTCCCCCACTCTCTAGGACCTTCAGCCTCTCCTTTCCCTTCCACTGCCCAATCATAGGCTCTAGCCTTCATTTGACCAGTTAAAATGGGGAGGTTTACATGACATCTCCTGAGTATGTGAGCTATTCCTTGTTGGGGCAGTCCCTCTTGAGGAAGCAGAATTAACATCAGAATATAAACAACACCAGAGCAACCCACAACATAAAAACTTTGTTGAGTTCATATGTCTGTATGTTTATAGTGGTTTTGGAGAGGCTAGAGGTTAGGCATCTTCTTCCTCTATTAATCTTTATCTTGTTATTCCCTTGAGCCAGAGTCTGGCCCTGAACCTTGCCATTTCAGCTTGGTTGGCTGGCTAATGAATTCCTACATTCTGTCTGTAGATTTGGGCACTGAGGTCATGGTATTCCTCCTTCCTCAGTCTTCTGAGGGCTGGAATTGCACTCTTGTACTTTAAGATTTAAAAACTTAATTTTTTTTGATGTGTATGGATATTTTGTCTGTATATACGTTGTCTATGCACCTCTTGTATGCCTAGTGCCCATGGAGAGGGGGAGAAGGTGTCAGAGGCCCATGTCTGGAATGGGAGTCAGGGTGGAGAATCTAGCTTAGTGCCACAACTGGCCTAGTGTGTACAAGGCCCTGGGTTCATTCATAGTATTGGCAATTTAAAAAGACAGGAGGAAAGGAAGGGAGAGAAAGAGGACTAAGGAAGGAGGATTGTAAGGTCAGTGCTACCCTGGAATCTTAGCAAGGCCTTACTTAGAAGGTGTCTGAGTAACAGAAGCTTGTAAGCAACCAAGTAGGTGCTGCAAACTGAACCTGGGTCCTCTGGAAGAGCAGCCAGCAATCGGAACCACTGAACCATCTCTTCAACTCCAGATCTTATTTAAAAAAAAAAAAGATTTATTCATTTATCTTTTTTATTTGTTTGTTTGTTTTTTGAGACAGGGTTTCTCTGTGTAGCCCTGCTGTCCTGGAACTCACTCTGTAGACCAGGCTAGCCTTGAACTCAGAAATCCGCCTGCCTCTGCCTCCCAAGTGCTGGAATCAAAGGCGTGTGCCACCACCGCCTGGCTTATTTATTTATCTTATGAGTACTCTATCTGCATGTACACCTGAGTGCCGGAAAAGCACACCAGATCACATTATAAGTGGTTGTGAGCCACTATGTGGGCACTGGGAATTGAACTCAGGACCTCTGGAAGAGAAACCAGCGTTCTCAACGGCTGAGCCATCTCTCCAACCCTGGATTTTACTTTTTAAAACTTACTAATTTTTCATGAGCTGAGCATGGTGGTGCATGCCTTTATTCCTAGCACTTGAGAGGCAGAGGAAGGTGGATTTCTGTGAGTTCAAGGCCAGGCTGGAATATGTGCTGAGTTCCAGGAAAGTCAGGAGTACATAAGAGAAAAATCTCACTCAGAAAACAAAACAAAGTTTACTGTCGTCTTTAGCTATGCCAAAGCCAGCGTACATGAGACCCTATTTAAAACAGAAAAAGAAAAAGAAATAGAAAAAGAAAGAGAAAGTTTTGGGGGGTGGAGAGATGACTCAGCAGTTAAGAGGACCCGGGCCTGTTCACAACCATCCCCGACTCTGTGGGATTTGGTACCCTGTGGCTTCCTTGGGCATTGCACCTGTCTAGTGTACAGACATACATGCAGATAAAACACCCATTCACACAAAATAATAAAATATACACTCTGGGGTAGGCCCCATGTCCAGGAGTAACTGGCCCAGACAAGATGATCTCTGTGTGAAAACTGAGCCATCTAAAGCCCATCAGGCTTGGGTGCTTGCTGCAGGCCTGATGGCCCTGAGTTGTTCTCTGCATCCACATGTCCCCTTACCCAGTAAATAAATAAATACATGTAAAAATAAAATAGAGCTGGGCAGTGGTGGTGCACGCCTTTAATCCCAGCATGTGGGAGGCAGAGGCAGACGGATTTCTGTAGACAAGGAGTTTCAGGACAGCCAGGGCTACACAGAGAAACCCTGTCTCAAAAAACAAACAAACAAACACCAAAAAACAACAACAAAAAAAATAGGTTAAGAATTTACCATAGAGATGTCTTCATGTAACACATATACATACATACACGTATAGTATATATGTATATACACATAATATAATATGTAAAAGAATATAATGTTCTTTTGTACTCTTTAGTGACTTTATATTATTTAATAGTATAGATATGTTAATTTCTTTAGCTAGGTCTCAGTTTCTGGATAATTAAGTGATTTCCAGCCTGTTACCGAACAGCAACTAATCAGTGCACATTACTCTTTGTACAAGTCAGTTTTATTGTAGTTGATGTTTTGGGACAGGGTTTCTCTGTGTTAACCTGGCTGTCCTGGAACTCATTCTGCTGACCAGGCTGGCCTCAAACTTAGAGATTCATCTGCCTCTGCCTCCCAAGTGCTGTGGTTAAAGGGTGCACTACCACCTGGCTGTACAGCTTTATCTTTTGACTAAATTTAGCATTAGAATTGCCAGAGGACATACAATATTAACACCAATAGATGCATCCTCTCCTACAGATCTAAAAGCCTTTTCTCATATCCTTGCAGCACAAGAGTTTCTAGGGACTGGTGAGATGGCTCAGCAGGTAAGAGCACTGACCGCTCTTCCAAAGGTACTGAGTTCAAATCCCAGCAACCACATGGTGGCTCACAACCATCTGTAATGAGATCTAACATCCTCTTCTGGTGTCTGAAGACAGCTACAGTGTACTCACATACATAAAATAAATAAATACATCTTTTAAAAAAAAGGCTTTAAAAAAAAAAAGAGTTGCCGGGCTGTGGTGGCACACGCCTTTAATCCCAGCACTTGGGAGGCAGAGGCAGGCGGATTTCTGA
>NW_022196909.1:9786286-9802616 GCF_008632895.1 Mastomys coucha
ACTCCCTCCCTCCCCCCATGTACTTATTTATTTTGACAACGAGCGCCAACAATCCATGTGGCCAGCAGAGGGCAGCACATCCCCACAGAGTGTCCAGGGACTCCTGCAGAGGACTGAAGGGGCTTGAGCAGGGACTTCCCACCAGAATACTAGCCCACATCCGGGCTTGGATCTGGTGAAAGGGAGGAACAACGCTTGCCTAAAAGACCAAGATAAACGGAAGAGCTGAATGCCAGCTGAGTGCAGGGCAGCACAGAAATAGGAAAGAGGACAGCATTGTAAACCCAGCATCATTAAATAGAAGGGGATTTTAATTAAATGTGATTATTTTAGGCACTGTTTGCACAATAAAGCCCAGAAAGTAGACTTTATTGTAATAATATCTTACTTCACATCCATTTCGCTAAAAATGTCAAATAATTTAGCTCTATATTTAATCTTCTATTTTCCTAAAAATAAGACTTATTTTTTTTAATCAAAATGCAAATTAACCTTATTCTCTAATGTTAGTCCATTTATCCACTACTGAGTGCCAGGTGGAGAGGACATGGGGTGGACACAGTCTCTGCATTCCTGTCCCACCACTTCCACATACTAGGGATTGAACCCAGGGCTTTGTATTTGTTCAGCACTGGGCTGTATCCCCAGCCCTTTTATTACTATTTGAGACAGGGCCTTGCTAAGATTCCAGGGTAGCACTGACCTTACAATCCTCCTTCTTTAGTCTCTCTCTCTTTCTCTCCCTTTCTTTCCTCCTGTCTTTTTAAATTGCCAGTACTATGAATGAACCCAGAGCCTTGGACACACTAGGCCAGTTGTGGCACTAAGCTAGATTCTCCCCCCGCCCCCCGAGCCCCATTCTTTTCAGCTAAGCAGAAAGGACTGACCTGGGTCAGGAAGCTTTGTAACTTCAGAGGTGGCATCATAACCGGCTCTGTGGCTGCGGCCAAGTTTCTTAACATCTCTGTTTTATTTCAGAATAACCTCCGCCCCCCCAATACAGATGCACTGTCGACCTCACAGCCACATGAGGGCGTTTCAGGCCACGCAGCCACACAGATGGCTTGACAAGAGAGAGAGAGACTGATGGCTTGAGTTTGAATTCCAGAAATCCATGTGGTAGAAAGACAGCACAGTCCTCTGACCTTCACGTGTGTCCCGGGGCCCACGTAGACCCCCCCAACAATAAAAAGTAAGAAAGTAAGTAAGTAAGTAAATAAACGGGGCAGGGAGAGAAAAGAAAAAAAGGAACATCATATACCAAGATACCTGGAAGGAAAAGGAACATGATTTAAAGAGCCACAGAATAATGCCCATGGCAACAGCAGAGGCAGCTTGCTGTGTCCTGGGTTGGAGCCCTCTGCTAAATGTTGGAATCCGTTCAGTTAGGGCTGCATCCCCTGCACGTAGGTCCACATGACAGTGTACTCTAGGTGTTAAGAGGTGGGAATGCTCACAGGAAGTCAGACTTGAGCTTAGGAACAGGCTGGACCCAGGGTCTCTTGAGTGCTGCATCTGTCTGGTGGCCAGCCTTCCTCTCTGGTGAGCACAAAGGAATTGTATGCCTTGCCATTACAGTTTTACTCAGGACAGGGCCAGTATCCAAAATGCCCAGAATGCTGGGATCCCCAGAGTTCTGGAGGCCGAGGTAGGATTCAGAGTTCAAGGCCAGCCCAAGCTACACATCGGCCGTCAAATACCACAAGAAAGAATGTCATAGAGAATTTCATAAAAAAAGATAACTGACCCCAGTTAGCATCTTCCACCACAGATATTAATGTGTGAACAATCAGTTTTAAAACCACTCCATGCTATAGCTTCTCCATAAAATGTAAATTGGTCATGTTCCAAAGACAAACTGAGATTAACGTAAAGATTCTTCTTAGTGGAGGCTTGAGCTGACATTGGCTCAGAGAAAAGCACACTGGAAAGCTGGAGGAAGAATGCTGACCCACAGCCAGCTCAAAGCAGAGCTTCTAGAGCCACTGGCTCGAGGCTTCATGGGTCATAGGCCAGGACACCCCCTTCTGGGCACACAGAATGGCCACCATCCTGAAAACACAGAAAGTTCCAGGGGAGCTTCTACAGGAGGTGAAAAACAGAGCCTTGCTCAGAATTCTACGGAAGGAGATGAGTCCCACACACTTCATCAGTTTGGGGCTTTGGCTCAGCTTGCTGTTTACTTTCAAATCACACAGAGAGGTAAACAGGGGAGGTAAATGCTTTCGGTTTCCTGTACCTCCCTCCAGCTAATGAGCAAATACCAAGGGAGAGAGCTAAGAGGTAGGCCCTGGAGCACTTAACAGACATGACGGTCCTTTGTGTTTGCTTTTGAGATAGGGTCTTGCTTTGTAACCCCGGATAGCCCGGGAACTTGCTCTTGTCGACCAGGCTGGCCTTGAACTTGCAGTGATCTTCCCACCTGTGCCTCCTGAGAGCTTGGTTTCCAGGCATGCACTACCACAGCTGGCGTACAATAATTGTTTAATAACACATCGGTTACAGGATCACCATCGTCTCCGTTTTACAGAGGAAAAAGCCCCAGCATTTTGTCCAAAGTAAAAAAAAAAAAAAAAAAGGTCGAGGCTGTATTGTTAACTACCGCAAAAGCACTTTTCCTTAAAGCGAATACCAAGAAAGGGGAGGGAGACAAGGTCGGGAGGAAGGAGGGGGAAGGTGGAGAGCTGACGCGAGGGGCAGAAAAAAACAAGCCCAGGGCAAATAAACAAAAACAAAACACCAAATGGAGGCCAGGAGTAGTTCCATAGCCTGTCCTGGAGAAGCTCTGAAGACGGCGCCCTTGCAATTAGGCGCTATTGAGTCAGTCCTAGCGACACCCCGGGAGAGGAGCGCCGCCAACGCTGGGCACAGAAAGACCTTTCTATACAGTGTGCTAACTGTTAAACAGGAAAGTTCACTGGCGCTATACAAAAATTCCTGTGCGCCCAAGCACACCTCACACGTGGAAAGTTACTGAGCGGCTGTGGCTGACCCCGTAAGGCTCAGGCTAACGCAGCCAGAAACCAACGACTGTGGAGTCCATTGTCAGCTTGCTGCCATAAAATTTTTGTTTTTACGAGGCTGTTCTGCAAAAATTGAAATTTAAACAAATTTCCACCGTTGCTAGGTTTGCTTTGTTTTTGCTTTAAGGTCTGTAAAACACGTGGGCTAAACTTTAAACAGGAAGGTCCTAAACCCTGTGATTAAAAATTAAAAATATTCTACCACTAAATTATTTTAAATTTTGCTTTGAAGTTTTCACAAAAGAAGGATCGAAAGAAAGATTCCATTAAAACGTACAGACTGATGACTAATCTTTCTGCATCGGTTTGTCAAATTACTTAAACGGCAACTATGGGGGGGTGGAGGGTGGGGGGAGGGGGGATGGCAGGAACACGAAAGCGTTCGAACTGCTGAGCAAGTACTGTGCCACAGAGGCAGAACAAGCGCGTCCCCAGAAACGTGGAAAATATTGGGACCGAAACCCAGTCCCTCGCAGTCTCCCGCCCTGTGGCCGTGCGCAGCTGGCTGTTCCCTAGGTCGGGATGGATGCTGCGGGGGCTTGCCCCGGTGTGCTCTGCTGGATGCAGCCCTAGACGAGCTCAAAACACAAAGCAAGCAGCCGAGCGAGGGGCGGCCGCCCAGCCGAGCCTACTCACGGCAGGGTCCCGGGGTCCCGGCGATCCCTGCCGTGCCGCCGCCAAGGGACAGCGCGAGGCGGCGCCGGGTCTCCTTGCCAATCCCGCGCGCCACGGCCCAGGGACCTGCCAAGCCTGCCCGGTTCCCCTTTGCAGCGGGCACTTGAGAAAACCCAGCCCTGAGCTCGGCGCAGTCTGCGCGGCGCCCGCGGCTTCGACTTTTCGTGTTGGGGGGTAAGATGGCAGGGCCGGGGAAACAAAGGAAACTTGGGCCGGGCGGCGTGTGTGGTTCGTGTGCTCGCCCCGGGTCCCGTCTGGGAGTCACCCGCGCCCGTGCATATGCAGCCCGCTCCGGGAAACCCTAGCTGTGCCCGAACCCCGGGGCGTCCGCCCACCTGCCGCGCTGGCCGCCCCGGGACATCCCAAGTCACCCAGGGCCCGGTGCTGGGGGTTGGGGGGGAAGGGAGGGGCCGCGAGAGCCGTGCGGGGGGGAGGGCGGGGAGGCGGCGGGGGAGGAGGAGAGCACGGGTGGGCGGGCGCCGCACGTCACGGCTATTGTGGCTGTCCCGGTATATAAGGTCCCGCCGGCCGGCCGCGCTCCCCACCTTGCCTGCGCCCGCGCGAGCCGAGCCGATCTCCACGCACCGAAATCCAGAGAGTCGCGCCGCGCGCCGACGGAGCGGACATGGGCAGAGCGATGGTGGCCAGGCTAGGGCTGGGGTTGCTGCTTCTGGCACTACTCCTACCCACGCAGGTGAGACCCTGCTCTTGATGTGGCACTGGGAGCATGTCCTGGGGCGTGTGTGTGTGTGTGTGTGTGTGTGTGCGCGCGCGCGCGCGGGCGCTCGTGTTTGGAGGGGTAAAAGTCCCTACCTCAGGCCACCCATTGGGGTAAAGGGAGAATTTTGGGTAACTGACTTGGGGAACTCGTGGTGTGGATTTCCCTCGAGAGAGAGCGCCCCTCCCTTCCCACGGAGGGTCTTCGCGCTCCCTGCGAACCACACAAAGAGAGGGGACGGTCCCCTTCGGGGGAGCGTGGCACACGCCCATCCTCCACCGTCCAAACTGGTTTGGAGATCGCCCAGGAAGGTTTTGGCTCTCCCACTGGAGTCCTGAAGCTTAGCTAGGGACCTCCCGACGCCACCAACTCCCGCGACCCCATACCTCCATCCCTGGCCACAGTAGGGGCCCCATCTCAGCCTAGACTCACTGGCACTACAGAGACGTAGGGCACGACTTTTAGTGTCCCTATTCTCCGTCAGGCTTTGTCCTAGTCCACAGCCGCTTCCTTTCTTAGGAAGATCTGTCCCGGGTACAGATCTCGTCCCCCAGCACCATGGGTGGCGCTGCTCTAGCTGCGTTAGCGAAAGGGTGAAGGCGCCGCGCCCAGAATGAGACCTGGAGCTGAGCCTGGGAGACCGGGACGCGACTACGAGAAGACGGTGGCTTTTCACAGCTGTTGGTTCTCTTAGAGATGTCCCTAGGGCTTGGCCCCTGAAAAGTTGGGAGCGCTGGATTTTTGGTCCCTAGAGATCCAGGGTCAGGGCTCACCTGGGAGAGCAGCCCAAGAGCTGGGAGTGCGCTTCGTCTTCCCCATCTCAGGCAGGGTAACTGTACCCTATTGTCTTCTCGCTGTGGGTTGCCTGTGCCCCGGGGCCTTTCTCAGTCCTTCCGAACCCCCCATCTAGAAGGGACTCGGCTTCGTGAAACTAAAATACCCTTCTCCCCAGGCCTCTGCCTCATAGAAATATTGAGAGGGAGGTGTTGATTAAGCAAATCAAAGGGAGCTTGGTGGAGAAAAGCTGTTTAATGTCAATTTAATAATTAACATGTAAAAATTTGTTGATGGTGTTGGAGAGGACCTCTAGACTCAAATTGAACATTGGGCTCATTTTCATTATTATTAATTATTTATTATTATTATTATTATTATTATTATTATTATTATTTAGTTTTTTGTCACCTGCTGTACTAAAAGCTCTTTGTATAAATGAAGAACGGTTACTTTCCGGTACCCCTAAGACAGGCTCCCTGTATTAATATTTCCCTTTTTGTGTGAATGCCACTTCCCAATAGGACAGGCTCTGTCTTACACACAGTAGGTACCCAGTAAGTATAATTGGCTGGATCAAGATTTTGGTGTGGGTAGTCTACTTTGGACACAATTTGCACATTTCTTTAGTCAATATTTGCGTAATGGCCTTATGACTGTGGAACAAAAGGAGCTAGTGCTGGTGTGGGAGGGCTTATCTTTGGATCAAGGGGCGGCCGAAAGTACGTGTGGCTAGATTCTTTACTTGGCGCCACGTCGCTCTCCCTCTTGCTTGTAATCGGAAGCTCTAGCAAGCCCTGGCAAACCCTCCGTTCAGTGAGGGCTAAAAACTCGGATCAGCCTTTGTTCCATGACAAAGGAGAGTATCACGTGCCTCGCCGGACTGTGCATTTCACGGCTTGAAAAAGCAGCGGTGAAATGTGCCACTGGGTTGCTGGGACACAGGGGAAGCCTGGTTTCGGCCACAGCGTCTAGCTAGTCGCCAGGCAATGAGCTGGTGAAATTTAACTCCAAACCCTGCCTTTTGTGAAGGGAGGATGTTTTAACTGAAATCCTTCTGCCTTAGAGCAAGGACTCTCCAATATTTTTTGAAATGTAGATTAAATTAATCGTTATTATTAATCTCTTGTGCTGGTGGTTAGCCCCAGATCCTGTACATACTAGCAAATGTTCAGCTACTGAGTGACATCCCTAAGTGGTCAGCTCCCGTTTTTTCAATTTAAGACAAATTTTTTTGGGAGGGGGGAGTTGAGAAGGGTTATAATTTCAAGATTTCAAAGGAGCAGATAGGATACCCAATGTGCTTTTAAGTTTTAAATGTTAAGATATTTCCTTAAGGCAATGGTTTCCAGGCTGTGTGAAGCCAGAGACTCAGCACACCAGGATGGACTATGTGACTCAACAAACTCAAACTCATAGATCTCATCGTCACACAAGTGTGTGCAGACACACATCACTTACACCCCGCACACCACATACAAGGTTTTGATTGTCTTTGAGATAAGCCCTACTATATAGGGCTGCTTTTTTTTTTTTTTTTTTTTTTTTTTTGTAGACCAGAATTTAGAAAGACCTGCCTGCCTCTGCCTCCTCCCGAGTGCCAGGATTAAAGGTGTGTGCCACAATTTTTGGCCACATGCAAATTTTCTTCTCTCTCTCTCTCTCTCTCTCTCCAGGAATCAAATCTCATTACAGATGGTTGTGAGCCACCATGTGGTTTCTGGGATTTGAACTCTGGAAGAGTAGTCAAGTGCTCTTAAACTCTGAGCCATATCTCTCCAGCCCAGGTTTTATTTTCTTGAGTCTAGACCTAAAACCCAGGCTGGTCTTAAGGTCTAAATCTCTTGGGTTTCATTCTCTGGTGCTAGAGTTACAGATCAGAACCACTGACCTGGCTCAATTACAGTATTTTAAGGTTCAAAAATTTTAAGCAACTTTAAAGTATTCTTTTGTCTAGGGAAACAGGAAACCTAGCCTGCAATGGTAGCCAATCCATACAGTATCTGAAACTAGATTAGCAGAAACTTTATTACACGGCAGAATTAGAAACTTTTATGCTCTTGGCAGTTAGATAGTCTGGAGAACTCCGTTTTTTGAGACAGACGGTCTCATGTAGCCAAAGCTGGCCTCAAACTCCTGACTCTTGCGCCTCTGCTTTCCAAGTGCTGAGATGATGTATCACCACCCTAAGAACTTTTGTTGTTACTATTTGCATTTTTTTTTTTTTTAGGTATACATGGAGGTGGTTTTAAAACTAAAGAGAATCGTTTTGATGAGATTTCAAGTGAGAATGATTCAGAATTTAAAATGTGGCTAAGAGAACAATGTAGGAAAAAGCATTCTCAGGGTGGATCGGGGCCTGTAGAGTGTAGTCCAGTGGTGGAGCGTGAGGACTTCGTGTCCCTAAGACCCCGTGTTTGACTTCTACTGCAGCTCCCGAGACTATTGTCTGCTTGAGTGTTGTTAGAGAGTGTGAATGGAGACAGCTGTGGATGGTTCTGAAAATTTATCTGTGTTTTTTTTTTTCCTTATGTATTTTAGATTTACTGCAACCAAACATCTGTTGCACCACTTTCCGATAACCAGAATATTTCTGCTTCCCCAAGTCCAAGTAATGCTACCACCAGAGGGGGTGGCAGCTCCCTGCAGTCCACAGCCGGTCTCCTGGCGCTCTCTCTCTCTCTTCTACATCTCTACTGTTAGAGACTCTGGCCAGGAAACGTCTCTACTTCCCCATCTTCTAGACCCACCCCAAATGGCAACCACAAGTCCAATGTGACCAGGAAGAAACAGGTCCACCTCGAATTGGCTGTTACCATACCTCAACAGAAAACACTGAGAATTCAAAATTTGACCAGTTTAAAGGACGCGTGAAGGGTTTGAGAGAAGAGAGATACCAATATTGAATCTGCTGGAGTTTTACGTTCCAAGATGAAGACAGCGTCCAGAACTGACATGATTTCCTTGAATGTGGCTTAAGAAATGGGGGCACTTAAAGCTCTCACTTGAAGTTGGGCATAGGCTTGATGTAGAGATAAGGATGGGGTGTGGAATGGAGATCCATTTTTTCATTGGTTCATGCGACCTATAAGGCCATGAGGCAGTTAGGTGATATTCAAAAGCTTCTCTCATGCTATTTATGTACACGTTGGAAGGAACTACCAG
Organism: Mastomys coucha; assembly: GCF_008632895.1. NCBI lineage: Eukaryota > Metazoa > Chordata > Mammalia > Rodentia > Muridae > Mastomys > Mastomys coucha. Next base: position 9,794,642 of record NW_022196909.1, read on the forward strand.
GCGTTGCTCTAAATTCCCAATGTGTTGTTTTGTTATTACTAATTTAATATGCTAAGCTCTAGGTAAAGTTCCACGTGATTGAACTCTGGCTGTTCTCTTTGGAATTGAACGTTTTACACCCTCCTTCTGTGGGTTTATGTCTGACATTGTATTTGATCGACCTTTATTAGTAATTGACATGTGCCAGGCAATGATGGATTGGAACCCACCCCCAAATCCAGCCACCACTGAATAAACCTGATTTCAGTCAAACCGTAGACATTTCCCATTGTCGTTTCTCACTTACCACAAGTACCAAATTCACTTTAGTCAATTGGTTCCAGAGAGCAGAGTCATGTTGACTTCGGCTAATTTCAAAACACTGCTTTTGATTTTGGCATTACATGGAGGGCTTTTCATAATTTAAAGTGTGGTCTGTCAGCAAGGCAAAAATCATGAGTCTTGAAATTCTACAGGCAAGTATGCAAAGGAGCCAAAACTGTAAACCCAGCAATTGGGATTTGAAGACTGGAAGCTAGCTCTCACTGAATTCACAAAGTCTTTTATACAATTTCTGTAAATACTTTTTTTTTTAAAGAGAAAAACAATGGATCAGAATAGCCACATTTGGAATACTTTGGTTATCAGTTCATATTTTTAGGTAGTTTGACATTGGTCCTGTGCCTGAAAGGGGGCTTGGTTCTACCGCAAGTTTTTCCAATTTCCTTGATACCTTCTTCCTTGACACATACCTTCTAAAACATAGACATTTCCTGAAAAACATCTTTTGTTCGCATGGTCACACACTGATGCTTACCCGTACAGTAGTCTCGATAACCAGAGTCATTTTCTCCATCTTTAGAAACCCTCCTGGGATGAAGGAGAGCTCACAGACCGGAAGCTACTGTGTGTGTGAATGAACACTCCCCTTGCCTCACACCTGAATGCTGTACATCTATTTGATTGTATATTGTGTTTGTGTATTTATGCTTTGATTCATAGTAACTTCTCATGTTATGGAATTGATTTGCATTGAACACAAACTGTAAATAAAAGAAATGGCTGAAAGAGAAGTCTGTTGAATTTATTTTTTAAAAAGACATTTATTTTATGTATGTGAGGACATGGTAGTTGTCTTTAGACACACCAGAAGAGGGCATCGGATCCCATTACAGATGTTTACATATGGTTGTGAGCCACCAAGTGGTTGCTGGGAGTTGAACTCAGGACCTCTGGAAGGGCAGCCAGTGCTCTTAACCATTGAGCCATCTCTATATCCCTGGCTGTCCTGGAACTCACTCTGTAGACCAGGCTGGCCTCGAACTCAGAAATCCACCTGCTTCTGCCTCCCAAGTGCTGGGATTAAAGGCGTGTGCCAACACCGCCTGTACGCCACCACCGCCTGGCCACAGTGTCTATTTTTGAAAGGCCAGCTAGCAGCAGGTTGGGTTTCTTCCTAAAGCTGTGGTTTGTTTTCCTTCCCAAGTGCTGAGAATAAAAGCATGTGCTACCATGCCTGCCTCTAGTTGACGTCTTTAAGCCTTTAAGGCTGTACATCTACTTGCTCAGCAACTGAGAGCCAGCTGTGTGCCAAGGTACCCATGATGGATGAAGTTGGCTGGGGAGAATGTCTTTGAGATGAGAGGTGACTATGTTGCCAGGCAGTGCTCTTAGGACCACACCAGCAGGGCAGGGCTCTGGGACCATAGACTGAGAACCCACAATGGCCTTGAGCCTTAGAACTGATTCCTGAATGACATGGTGGTGGGAGAATAGGAGAAGAAACTGTCACGTGCTGTATGAACAGCACGTTCTAAGTCAGTCCCACTTCTGTCTTACTTGCCCACAGGTCTACACATCACTTTGGTTTCGGAAATTGGCTGCCCCCTCCCCTGCTTCTTCCACACATCAAACACATCCCTAGACTCCCAACATCTTTAACTGTGATTCAGGGACCACCAGAAAGGGCAGGCTGGAAACTGCTGTCTTTAGGTGGCATTCCATAAGAAACCTCAGGTCTGCACCTTAAGACTTAGATGATCTAGAGCCCTCCTCAATGGTATCTACAGACTGGCCCCCGCCATATGAAGTGTACTAGGTTGGTGTTGGGGTAACTGAGGACTACTTAAATTGACATGGAAACTGGTCACCACAGTTCGTTGTCTCAGATCACTGAAGCATGTTTTGTCTCCAGATGAACACTACCCTCTCTCTAGCATAGATGTGTCTTGCACACAAACAGAAGCACTTCCAGGAAGGGGCAGTGTTCATTCCCATCCTACTTTGGTTTAAGTGTCTGCTTTTGTTTTGGAAACTGTCTCATTCTGTATCTAGCCTCGGCTGGTCTCAAACTTAGGGTGATCTTGCCTCAGTCTCCTAAGCCGTCACACCCATCTTTTGGTTTTTTGGTTTTTTTTTTTGTTTGTTTGTTTGTTTTTGTTTTAAAACAGGGTTTTGCTATGTGACTTAGACCGGTCTTTAGCACACTATGGAGCCTGGGCTGGCCTTGAACTCAGCCCTCTGTTTCTTGAGAGCTAGAGTTACAGATGTGTGTCACCGGGCCTGGCTTGTGTCTATGTGAGTATCCTGTGCCTTATGTTAGCTATTATTGAAAATTGTTACTAAATCTTGTCAACCGAAGACACAATTCGAGATTGTAAAGCAGGAGCCACACAGCTACGGCTAGCATTTCCAGCTTTCTCCTTCCTCACCAGTCAGAAATTTCCTTTCTGTCTGTAAGCATTTCATCTAGTTGTGGATCTTAGACTGGCAGAGTGACCCTTTCATTTGAAGTTTATTGTGGCTGTCTCCTGACTTTAATCACCTGGCACAGCAGTAGTGGGGACCCCTAAGGTCTCTCCATCTCCTTCTCCTCATCTCCTTTTCCCTCCCCTCCCCCCTTCTTTCCCTTCTCCCTTCCATTTTCTGGGACAGTGTTTCACTTCCCAGGCTGGTCTGGAACTTATGGCCTCTGGTCTCTTCCTGCCTCAGCCTCCCAGGCTGTAGGAGTAAGGTGTGTGATAACTTTGCTTGGTTTAGAGGTGTGTTTTCCAAGCCTAGTTTGCCTTAACTTCTCTTGTATAGTAGCAACCTAGTTTCTCCTTGGTAACTAGGATCATTGTTGACTAGAACAAGCCCTTGGCTCATATTTTGATGCAGGAGTTTGAGAATTCCCTAAGTGACTGGAGGCTGTCTCAATGTCTCCTTCAATGGGATCGTAGCCCTGTCTCCTGATGGAAGCTTCCTCTGCTTTGTCCTTCTTCATCATTTTTCTTTTTTATTGTTACTTGCATTGTTGGGGATGGAACTGAAGGCCTCACAGATTCAAGGACCATGCTGGATCGCTGAACTAGGCCCTACTTTGGTTGGAATTTGTCTTTCTTTAGAATCAAGACTTGTAGCTGAGCAGAGCAAGGGATCTTAGACAGGAAGTAAAATTTTCCCTAGTGGATCACTAGGAGTAAGAGCGATGCCTATTCCATTTCCAGCCTTGATTCTGGGTCTGTGAGACCCCACTGGACAAATGGCACCGTATCTAGAACACGAATAGCTTCCAGGAGGACACAGCCCCTGAAAGGTGTTGCCCCTACTTGGCATGCCAATACTCTTTCAAAGGCTGTTTTTCTTCTGTTAGGCCAGCTGCTTCAGGATAATAGGGAATTTGACCACATCAGCTACTTCTTGACCATGAGCCCACTGTCACACATCAGTGGCTGCAAAGTGAACTCCTTAGTGAGAAGGAGTACTGTACGGACTTCCACGAGAGAGGACAAAGGATGGGTGAGAGTCTGGTCAGAGAAAGCATGCAGAGGAAGCAAATCCATATCCAGGATAAGTCTACGTATTCAAGTCCGGACCAAGTGCCCCTGCTCCTCCTCAGAGGGAAGAGCCTCAACATGACTAACCTTCCTCCGGGTGATGGGCCAGCCAGCCTGCGGAACGGTGACTTTTAGGGACTGGGTGCTGGCCTCTGCTGCAGCAGAATGAGCCCTGGACTGGCTCTGGCCAGGGTGGCATACAGGACCGTGTTTCCTTGCTCCTGATCCTTTGGAGACTTTGGATATAAACTCACCAGTCAGTGGTAGGGATGGATAGTACAAGAATCTGTTTGGCCTTTACAAAACGGGTCATCTGCTTTCTTGGTTACTTAAATACTTCCGAGGGTGTCTTTAAGTGAACGCTTACATGGGACAAAAAACATCACATTCTTCACATCTATGCCTTCCCTAGAACTTTTTGGTGACCATTTTTTCTACTCGTGTATCCTCAAAGTCTATCTAGTCAAATACTTGGCCATAGCCCAGGAGTCAGTATGGATGGATATTTCTGGTCATTACTCTTTCCAGAAAAGAAAAGAAACAGTAAATTCTTCACCTGTAATTCTGCCCACGGTGGGTGCTTTGATTCACCAGTGGCCATCGGGAATGTCTTAGAGATATTTAGAAAGCTGTCACTATCTGTGTTTGTGCTGTGCTAGCATATCCTGTAGAGGCAGATCCGAGTCTTTTCTCTCTTGGTCAGCTGATCACAAGGCTGTGAAGAAGAAGGGGAGACAGCCGGCAGAGGGGCCATGGAGGCATCTCAGCTCTTTCTTCATGGAAGTTATTTGTCCCTCCAGGGCCTTCTGTGTACCATGTCACAGTGGAATGCTCTTCCTGTCCATAGCTAACTTCATTGCCTGAGGGTTAAGACCACTAGGCTGGGCTAATCTTCCACTGTCAGCTGGGCTAGGTTTAAAACCATTATGGAAACAATCTTCTGGACGTGCCAATAAGAACATTTCTAGAAAAGTTTAGACGAAGGGAAGACCCAGTTTGAATAAGGGGAACACTATCCCTTAGGACTGGGTCTTGCTGAGCTCCTGGACTCATCCTTCCCTGCTTCCTCACCGTGACATGGAGCATCCCGCTGCCTCAGGCTCCTCATGCCAACTCCTCCCAGCCGCGATAGACTGTGCTCTTACACTATGAGGCTCTTACATTGTGTACCCTCCCTCAAGTCGTTTTTGTCAAGTATTGATGACTACAGCGCATAAATAAAATAACGAGTACAGGAAGCTGATACCGAGAATAGAGCTGTTGTCGCAGTACACCTGACCATGTGGTTCCCTAGGTCTTCAGAGCTGCTTTGCAGAATATGGAAGAGCTGGGAACTAGAAAAGTCCTAGCTCACTTTGTGGGCTATTCTGGGGACAGTTTGGAAAGTCAGGATGCTAAAGGGAACCCTGAGAGTCTCAGCCCACGAGGTTTCAGAGAGGAACACAGACTGGTAGTCTCTCAGAGAACTTGCCTACACTCTGCCTGGGTTCTGGGACCACAAGTGAGGTGGAACTGAAAAGTAGCTTGCTTAGTGCAGGTCTCAAGACAGGATAGAACTCAGTCGTCTCCCTGTTTCTGTCCACTGCTCTTATGAGGTGAGATAGGGAAGCAACTGGGGCAGGGAGATATGAAAATGGGCTGTTTGGCCAAGAAAGGCACTGAAGGTTGTAGACAAGGCAAGCCTGCAGGCAGCTGTCATTGTTAAAGAGATTAGCACTATGAGAAAGACCCTGTTACCTTGCGCTGGGGCAACCTGTAAAAATGCTAATTCATCTGAAAGGAGAGAGACTGAATTAACAACGCAGATAAGGGCTGGAGAGATGGCTCAGTGGTTAAGAGCGCTGACTGTTCTTCCGGAGGTCCTGAGTTCAATTCCCAGCAACCATGTGGTAATGGGATCCAATGCCCTCTTCTGGTGGTGTCTGAAGACCACCAGTGTACTCATATAAATAAAAATAAATAAACCCCTGAAAAAAAAAGAATGCAGATAAAGTGGTTCCCAGTTCAAAAATAACCACCATGGGAAATGATTCCCTAGGGTCCCCACATGGAAGTCACTGTGGCTATGCTCCTAGAGTACAGTAACAAACCAACAGCTGTTTCTGAAGGAAAGACAGAAGGGGAAGGAGAAAGAGAGAGGGGGAGGGGGAGGGGCAGTAGGAGGAGGAGAAGGAGAGGGAGAAGGTCAGGGACAGGGACAGGGACAGGGTCAGAGGCAAGCTCCCAGGCAGGCAGACACAAAGAATGGTACCAGGCCAATCATCCTAGCTACTTGGCAGTTGAGGCAGGAGGCTGGAGAGTTCAAGGCCTGCCTGTAACACAGAGTGAGTTCAAAATTAGCATGGGCAATTTAAGTGGGACTCTGCCTCAAAATCAGAAGTGCAAAAGAGGCTGAAGGTATAGCTGAGGTTGGAACAGTTGCCCGGCAGGAATTCCTAAGACCACAAAAGTCTTTTATCTGAAAAAGACAGACAGCTCTGATGTGATATATGAGCACTGACCATCACCGCAAATTTGACCCAAAATGCTTATTAAAAAGGAACCAAAATTAAAAGGAACCAAAAGTATGCCTTCATTTTAGTATATTGGTTTTGCAATGCTAGGAATCAAACCCAGGGCCTTGAGGATGACAGTAGACAGTACTTCTGAGCTACATCCCAAGTGAGAGAAAGATTTAAGAAGGGAAACATTGGGGCTAAGAGGTGACTCAGCAGTTAAGAGCTGTAGCTGCTCTTTCAGAGACTTGAGTTTGATTCCCAACACTCCCAGTTCATAATCACTTGTAATTCTAGTTCCACAGGATCAAATGTCTTCTTCTGGCCTACACACAGGCCTACACACACACACACAAACACACACACACACACACACACACACACAGACACACCCACTTTTTAAAAAGCAACAATCGGTAGTCGAAGAACTGTTTTTTGGAAGTTGTTTTAAACTACCCTGGGATCTTCTAGTTATTAGAAAAGATGCCTCTCGTCATTTCATGGCTACAGTTTAGATATTCACACTTACATTCTGGTCATGTAACTTATGGCTAAGTTGAGAAGTTGAGTAATGAATGAGCATTGAACAAGTGCTTGGTCATCCAAGTTTACATGGCACACAAAAACAGACAACAGAGGCAAGAAGTGAGCTGAATACGGTGTCATGAAGCAAAGATGCAAAAGACGTGGTTAGAATCAAACATATCCTGACCCACACCCAGGGTCACCACTGTCCTTAAACAGAACTCATACCATGTGGGCAGCTGTCAGATATGCATATTTTTTATTTTTCCTTTTTCATAGATCTCATTTGGGGTTGGGTTGGTTATCCAGTATAAAGAGTTTCTTTTCGCCGGGCAGTGGTGGTGCATGCCTTTAATCCCAGCACTTGGGAGGCAGAGGCAGGCAGATTTCTGAGTTTGAGGCCAGCCTGGTCTACAGAGTGAGTTCCAGGACAGCCAGGGCTACACAGAGAAACCCTGTCTCAAAAACAAAACAAAACAAAATTTCTTTTCTAATTTTGGTATGATGATTAAAAATTGCCATCCTGGGGTGCTCCTTGATTACCCTCTAGATTACAACTCCATTCTAAAATCAGTCTATTTTATCTCACACCTAAGAAACTTTAGGAACTTTCCATATTTATGATTTCGGAAGAGAACTATCTCCGAGACCGGCAGGGTTTAGCTGTCCTGCCTCTTGGTGACTGACAGGGAGGAAGCTTTGTGAAATGGCACACTTGCTTATCCCTCCTCTCCACAGTGAGCTCCTCCAGTCAGGCTGCGGCCTTCAGTCGCTGGTTACAGACCAGAGCTGCCTTTCTCCTGTGGCTCAATCTTCTATGAGCTGAAAAAGCTGTCATTTATGTGAGAGGCATCTAGGCGGTTTTCTCGGCCTGTCCGTCCCCATCACCGCTAGCGGTCGTGACCTTTGGGAGCCGGGTGTCTGCCTCACTCCTCTCCTTCTAGCTGTCCTTGACCCTTCTTCCGATGGATTGCTCCTTAGTTTAATGCATGGATGCCCTTTGCTTACAAGAGCTAGAAACAGGAATTCCCACTTCCAGTGCTTACGGTCCTTTCCAATCTGACCCCAGTCCCAAGCTTCAGTCCCATCTTCAGACTACTGACCATCCTTTCGTTTTCTTTTTTTCTCTCTGGTGTGCGTGCGTGCGTGCGTGCGTGC
>NW_022196909.1:9806460-9832649 GCF_008632895.1 Mastomys coucha
GTAGTACTCCATTGTGTAAATGTATGACATTTTCTGTATCCATTCCTCTGTTGAGGGACATCTGGGTTCTTTCCATTTCCTGGCTATTATAAATAAGGCTGCTGTGAACATAGTGGAGCATGTGTCCTTATTACATGTTCGAGCATCTTTTGGGTATATGCCCAGGAGTAGTATAGCTGGGTCCTCCAGTAGTACTATGTCCAATTTCCAGAGGAACCACCAAACTGATTTCCAGAGTGGTTGTACCAGCTTGCAATCCCACCAGCAATGAAGGAGTGTTCCTCTTTCTCTACAACCTCACCAGCATCTGCTGTCACCTGAGTTTTTGATCCTAGCCATTCTGACCGGTGTGAGGTAGAATCTCAGGGTTGTTTTGATTTGCATTTCCCTGATGACTAAGGATGTTGAACATTTCTTTAGATGCTGCTCAGCCATTTGGTATTCCTCAGTTGAGAATCATTTGTTTAGCTCTGTATCCCATTTTTAAATAGTGTTATTTGGTTCTCTGGAGTCTAACTTCTTGAGTTCTTTGTATATATTGGATATTAGCTCTCTGTCGGGTGTAAGATTAGTAAAGATCTTTTCCCAGTCTGTTGGTTGCCATTTTGTTCTATTGTCAGTGTCCTTTGTCTTACAGAAGCTTAGCAATTTTATGAGGTCCCATTTGTCAATTCTTGATCTTAGAGCATAAGCTATTTGTGTTCTGTTCAGGAAAATTTCCCCTGTGCCCATGTGCTCGAGGCTCTTCCCCACTTTCTTTTCTATTAGTTTTAGTGTATCTGGTTTTATGTGGAGGTCCTTGATCCACTTGGACTTGAGCTTTGTAGAAGGAGATAAGAACAGATCAATGTGCATTCTTCTACATGCTGACTGCCAATTGAGCCAGCACCATTTATTGAAAATGCTGTCTTTTTTCCACTGGATGGTCTTAGCTCCTTTGTCAAAGATCAAGTGTCCATAGGTGTTTGGGTTCATTTCTGGGTCTTCAATTCTATTCCATTGATCTACCTGCTTGTCACTGTACTAATACCATGCAGTTTTTTATCACAATTACTCTGTAGTACAGCTTAAGGTCTGGGATTGTGATTCCACCAGAGTTCTTTGATTGTTGAGAATAGCTTTCACTATTCTAGGTTTTTTGTTATTCCAGATGAATTTGTGAATTGCTCTTTCTACCTCAATGAAGAATTGAGTTGGAATTTTGATCAGGATTGCATTGAATCTGTAGATTGATTTTGGCATGATAGCCATTTTTACTGTATTAATCCTGCCAATCTACTAGCATGGGAGATCTTTCCATCTTCTGAGTTCTTCTTTGATTTCTTTTTTTCAGAGACTTGAAGTTCTTGTCATACAGATCTTTCACTTGCTTGGTTAGAGTCACACCAAGGTATTTTATATTATTTGTAACTATTGTGAAGGGTATTGTTTCCCTAATTTCTTTCTCAGCCTGTTATCCTTTGTGTAGAGGAAGGCCACTGATTTTCTTGAGTTGATTTTATATCCAGCTACTATGCTGAAGTTGTTTATCAAGTTTAGGAGTCCTCTGGTGGAATTTTTGGGGTCACTTAAGTATACTATCATATCATCTGAAAATAGTGATAATTTGAGTTCTTCCTTTCCAATTTGTATCCCTTTGATCTCCTTTTTTTGTCTAATTGCTCTGGCTAGGACTTCAAGTACAATATTGAACAGGTAGGAAGAGAGTGGGCAGCCTTGTCTAGTCCCTGATTTTAGTGGGATTGCTTCAAGTTTCTCTCCATTTAGTTTTATGTTGGCTACTGGTTTGCTGTATGTTGCTTTTGCTAAGTTTATGTATGGGTCTTGAATTCCTGATCTTTCCAAGACTTTTATCATGAAGGGATGTTGGATTTTGTCAAATGCTTTCTCAGCATCTAATGGAATGATCATATGGTTTTTTCTTTGAGTTTGTTCATATAGTGGATCACATTGATGGATTTCCATATATTGAACCATCCCTGCATCCCTGGGATGAAGCCTTCTTGATCATGATGGATGATCATTTTGATGTGTTCTTGGATTTGGTTATTTATTTTTTGTCTCAATTTTTTTAAATGAAGTTTTGAGTCAACTTATAGGAAAAGACACTATATTATGCAAGTTTACAAATAAATGAGGAATTTGAGGTACAGCATAAGTAAGGTAGAAAACTCATCAATTCATGGATTGAATTCAAGGAATTTGTCCAAAGACTCAATGAAAAGAAAAAAGGACCAGGGTTAGAAACCGAAGCTTGCTTTCTCTTTCTCTCTGCCTCTGTCTCTGTCTGTTTGTCTCTCTGTGTCTCTCTGTGTCTCTGTGTCTCTGTCTGTCTTTGTCTGTCTCTGTCGGTCTGTCTCTCTGACTCTCTCTCTCTCTCTCTCTCTCTCTCTCTCTCTTGGATAGACTGGCTGGCCAGAAAGCACCAGGGTCTCAGCCTCAGCAGAGGTGGGATCACAGGATCACAGGGTCACAGGATCACAGGGTCACAGGGTCGCAGGATCACAGGGTCACTGGGTCACATGACCACTGGATCACAGGGTCACAGGATCACAGAATCACAGGGTCACAGGATCACAGGGTCACAGGATCACAGGGTCACAGGATCACAGGGTCACTGGGTCACATGACCACTGGATCACAGGGTCACAGGATCACAGAATCACAGGGTCACAGGATCACAGGGTCACAGGATCACAGGATCACAGGGTCACAGGATCACAGGATCACAGGGTCATAGGATCACAGGGTCATAGGATCACAGGATCACAGGATCACAGGGTCACAGGATCACAGGATCACAGGGTCACAGGATCACAGGATCACAGGGTCACAAGATCACAGGATCACAGGATCACAGGATCACAGGGTCACAGGGTCACTGGATCATGGGGTCACAGGGTCACATGACCACTGGATCACAGGGTCACAGGATCACAGGATCACATGGTCACAGGATCACATGGTCACAGGGTCACAGGATCACAGGATCACAGGGTCACAGGGTCACAGGGTCACAGGATCACAGGGTCACAGGATCACAGGATCACAGGGTCACAGGATCACAGGATCACAGGATCACAGGGTCACAGGGTCACAGGATCACAGGATCACAGGATCACAGGATCACAGGGTAACAGGATCACAGGAGCCTGTCACAGCACCCTTGAGTGCTAGGGATAAAACTTAGATTTTGGGCTCAGTGGGTAAGAGTGCTTGCTATTTGTCTTAGTTAGGTTTTCTTTTCTTGTCTTTTTTTTTTTTAGATTTATTTTATTTATTTTATGTGTATGAGTACACTGTAGCTTTACAGATGGCAGTGAGCCATCATGTGTGTGGCTGCTGGGAATTGAACACAGGACCTCTGATAGCCCCGCTTGCTCTGGCCCGCTCGCTCAGGCCCCGCTTGCTCCAGCATAATACACTGTGGCTGTCTTCAGACGCACCAGAAGAGGGTGTCAGATCTCATTTCAGGTGGTTGTGAGCCACCATGTGATTGCTGGGATTTGAACTTAGGACCTTCGGAAGAGCAGTCAGTGCTCTTACCTGCTGAGCCATCTTGCCAGCCCTTAGTTAGGTTTTCGTTGCTGTGAAGAGACACCGTGACCAAGGCAAACATTTTAATTTTGCTGGCTTAGAGTTTCAAGGGTTCAGTTTATTACCATCATGACAAGAAGTGTAGTGTCATGCACACATGGTGCTGGAGGAGCTGAGAGTCCTCCATCTTGGTCCATAGATAGCAGAAGGGAGTCAGGAGGAGGATCTCATCTATACTGGGCAGAGCTTGAGCATGGGAGGAGACCTTAAAGCCCACCCCCACAGTGGCAAACTTCCTAATAGTGCCACTCTCCATGGGCCAAGCATTTAAACCCATGAGTCTATGGGGGCCAAATCTATTCAAACCATCATCGTACTCTTCCAGAAGACCCAGATTTCATTCCCAGTACTTACATGTGGCTCACAGTGAACTCTAGTTTCAGGAGATCTAACACCCTCTTCTGGCCTCCTTGAGTACCAACCATGCATGTAGTACACATATATACATGCAGCCACACGCACACACTCACACTCACACACACACACACACTCACACACAGCACCACCACTACCACCATCACCACCACCACCACCACCACCACCACCATTACCACCTAAGGTCCTTATTATGTTTTCATTGCAATCACATTACTGAGATTTCTCCAGTCCCTTGTTAGAGACATTGTCTCATGTAATACAAGGTCACTCCAAACTTTATATGTAGCTGAAAATGACCTTGAACTTCTAACTGTCCTATCCTGACTCCTCTAGTGCTGGGGTTATTTTATGTAATACCACATCTGGCACTGTGTGCATTTAAACAGTGATTTAGGCAGAAGTGTTGAGGGGTGAGATCCTCACATAGGCTCTAGAGGAACGGTTTCCAGGTAAAGTATGGTCGATGTCAATGTTGATACTGTCCCTCCTACACACACACACACACACACACACACACACACACGAGAAGGTTTCCTTCATTTATTTCTTATAATTTTCATCAAGACAAGTGAACAAGAAATAAGAATTTAACAGGAGCCAGGCAGTGGTGGTGTACACCTTTAATCCCAGCACTTGGGAGGCATAGGCAGGAGGATTTCTGAGTTTGAGGCCAGCCTAGTCTACAGAGTGAGTTCCAGGACAGCCAGGGCTACACAGAGAAACCCTGTCTCGAAAAAACCAAAAAATAAAATAAAATAAAATAAAAAAGTTTAAAAAGTTTTAAAAAAGAGAATTTAACAGAAATAATATTTATATTTTTACATTCATCTCAAATAATTATTTGTTTGTTATTTGAGCCAGGGACTCACTATGTAGCCCTGACTGGCAAGGAACTCATTATGTAAACCAAGTTAGCCTCAAATTCATAAAGATCTGCCTGCCTCTGTCTACTGAGTGCAGGGATTAAAGGTGTGAACTACTATGCCCAACATAAAAATTTTAAAAATTATTTATTTTATGTGCAAATACGTGTGTCTGAGTGTATGTGCACCGCTTGCTGGCATGAGCTCACAGAGGTCAGAAGTGAGTGTCAGATGCTCTGAAACTATATTACAGGCAGTTGTGAGCTACCACATGGATGCTGGAAAGAGGACCTGGGTCCTCTGCGGGAGCCATCTCTCTAGCTTCTAACAGAAATATTTTCATCTGCGGCTAAAATAATGCTACCATCCAAATACACAGCTTTCAGCTTGCCTATTTATAGGACCCAAACCCCTAAATATTTAGAGGCAGGAACACACAATATACAGATAGAACATGAAAAAAATGAATAGCTTTCTGATCAGGATTGGATAGACACTATTAGTGAGCAACCCCACATCTGTCCCTAACCCAAGGGCTTTTATATATTTGAAGCCACGGCTCAGTGGTAGAGCATGTCTAGCATTGGTGTGCTGGGTGTGATTTTTAGAAGTCAAAACAAAAATACCTACACACGTCACACGGAATCACTTAGTATATTTCTCTGTGGTCACTGCCATTGCTATCATGATCTCTCCATTTTATTTTATTTTATTTTATTAATCTGCTTTTGGTGCCAAGGCTTAGACTTCGAGCCTTGTCACACATTTCAGCCACGGGCTTTCATTGAGCTTCATCCATGGTTGGTCCAGGGATGGGTTAAATTTATACAAACACAGAACTCATTGAGTTACACTGCCAGTGCAGGTGCAGAAACCTGGACCACAAGCTGTTGTATAGATTGGCTGGGGATATTGTTCAGTGACCTCAGGCCATGGGACTCAGTCCTCTTCGTCACCACAGTGCAATAACGAGTGTGAGCATTTGGGTTCTTCCTGACGGGATCATGGTAGATAGTGCTAGCATTTGCTGTTAAGGAACCAGAGAGAGGCTTTGACACTTGGGCGGAGGTTAAAGGTTAAAGGTGGCATAGGAACAAAGAACCTGCTCAAACCATAAGTGTGCAAATGGCATAGTTATGGGCCGGGCTCAGCTTTGCCCCAGAAACATTTCAGATCTTCAGCATGCTCCAGAAGTGGAGGTGTAGGCTTCAGAGGTCTATGAATTCTAAGCAGAACAGAAAAGCTTCCAGGTGAAGGGTATGAGAAGAAGCCGGGGAAGATGACAAAGGAAAGAACTGAGCAGATCGCCCTGTAGCATCAAAGTGAGTGATGATGTATTTCCCTTCTGGGTTTTAATTTTAATTATACAAAAATGTCCATGGCAAATGAGCCGGACATTGTTGTTTTGTGCAGTCTCAGTCACAGTATTTCTTTAAACACCCAACTTACCATTCTGGTTATGTAATCAAGGGATGTTCATTGCTAAAATAGTAAAAAAGAAAAAAAAAACCTACAAAGAAGAAAGTAGAAGCCACATGCAGTCCTAGCACCCGGCAGTGGCTAGCTCACCTCTGGATGCTCTGCTTCCCCCCATGCATTACACATCTTTGTGCATGAAGACATGTTTCAGCAAGGCGTTTTTTTGCATCTGCTTTCCATTGAATAATACGTTCATTGCAAATCATTTCTTCAGTGTGTTTTATTTATGATATTTTTGTTGTACTAGGGATTGAATGAAGGACTGCACATTGCCAAATTCTCTGACACTGAGGTCTCCATTTTTGTTGTTTATTCTTTTAGCAACTATATGATATTACCGTTTTCAGATCCACTACACTTCCTAATCAGTTTCCCAGGACTTCATTAGAATTTTAGATTGTGCGTAATGTTCTTCCAATTATAAATAGCTTTTAACAAACATCTTTGTGCCTATCTTTTGCTTATATTTGTAATCTATATTACATTGTATGTGCACACATAATATGTACATGTAATATATATTAAATGTAATACACACATACACACACACATATCTCCAGTGCTGGGGGTCAAACTCTAGACCTTTCACATGCTAAGCAAGCATTTTAACATTGAAATAGGCCCCCAATTCTATTTCAATAAATTCTTAGGTGAGAAATTTTTAGTGGTTGTTGTAGTATGCCCAAAGATCCTCCTTTCAGGATCCAGGGACTCATTTTCCCTCCTTCAGGAGTCGTCATTCTAACAGCTCACAAAGAATATTCTCCCCAGGAATGCCTTTGTGCAAGAAAATGGTCTCCTTTGAGATTTTGTCTTATCCCAGGGCACATTACTTCCAGGGTTTGCTTAGGTGGCGATTAGCCTCCTTGTGCAGTCACTACAGGGATCCTAGCTTCGACTCCCACGTCTCCCTCGACCTGCCTTCCTCCTGTCCTTTAGGGTGTTGCTGGCAGGACATTCCAGTGACACTCCTGTCTGAGCACCTGCTTTCCCAGGATTTGACTTACAAGATGTCACAGACATCTTCATGCTATTTCCAGTATAGAAACCCTGTCTGTATGCTGGTTGGTGTTTTGAGTCTAATCTGGAGAGCTGACAAAAGATGGCAGAGTGGGAAGCAAGTGTCGGGGAGGGTGCAGAGTTCCGCAAGGGCCTGATTGCAAAAAACCAGGTAAGCTGCTATGGCTGAAGGAGAGGCCCAAGAAGAAGCACATGGAACTTTTCATTGGGTGATTTGAGGGCAAGTTTAATGAAAAGTCTATGTTTGAGGTATGAGCATGGTTCAGTTAAGGTATGGGAGATGAACACCAATGGGGAGACATCAATGACGGGGAGTAAGAAGTAGATGCTGCAAGAGTATGGAGGCTGGGCATCTGGATGCAGCGGCAGCCTTTAGGAGAGGTAGGTAGACAAGTGGCGGTGATGTGTGTGTGTGTGTCCATGCGCGCATGTACACGCATGCACGTGCATATGCACACAAACACTATAAACAAACGCAACAACAACAACAACAAAAAACTTTAACAAATTAAAGAGAGGGCACGGGGAGATGGCTCAATGGTTAAGAATACTGGCTGCTCTTTCCAGGGGACTTGGGTTCAGTTCTCAGTACCCACATGCAGCTCATAACCTTCTGCAACTCCATCTCCAGGGGATCTGATGATCTCTCTCTTTTTTTAAGATCTTATTTTTATTTTACAGTGTGTGTGCACGTGCATTACATGAGTCTACCTATATGTAGTCTTTTGCCACTTTGTGAGTTCTTCTTCCACCCTTCTCCACCCTTTTCCCACCCTTTCAACCTCCCAACATTAGATAGAAGATAACAAAGAATAGAGAGGGAAGGAGAGAGATCCCCGAATAAAGTCAGGGGCTGGAAAGGGGGTGACGTTGTCATTAGACTATTTCTGGCTAATTAGGGGCATAAAGGTCCTTGGAGAAAGTTTGGTCTTCGCTGTCAGGATATCTTATTTCTTCTTCCGTTTTTTCCTCCTTTGCACATGACTACTTAACAAACTATGCCATCAAAAACCAACCAACAAACAATCCACCCAGCTAATTGGGGATCCAGCATTTATGTACCCTCTGAAAAGTTCCCAGAATTCCAAACACCACGTAATCACAGAAACTAACCTCAGCTGGCAAAGCTATGCCTCTGCTAGAGCAAATCATAGTCATCTTCTGTGAAACAACCCCATATCCCCACACCTGGGTTAAAAGGAAAACATATTCTTATAGTATTTCTGTATTTTTAAAAGAAACCAAAATTTCAGAATTCTTACTACACCAGTGCATACCCAAGAAAGCTCGTACCAATTCCTATTTGCCTCATACGACACAATTTTAGCTTAGAAACTTTGCAATCATTCCCAGTCTAAAAGGGCACATGATCAATGGACTGCTCAACTTTGCCTGGCTTCCCTTGCAGTACACTGTTAGAGCTAAGATTATGTCAAAAAATTTTTTTTTCGTAACTGGATAAGATGAACTGTTCTGTATTGACACCAACTAACATTTACAAAACACAGATGTGAAGCTTTGAGACATTCCATCTGCAGCTCTCTTCTCTGCCACTCGTACGTTTTTGGCGATGTTTGATGCGATCGGCATCTGGGTAACCTTCTGTTTTCTCAGGGAAGATGTTTTCATTTGCTGCGTGGCACACAAGAACCATTTCCCACTTTTCTCAGCCCCGTTCCATGCCCTGCCTTGCTGACTGCCTCTCCCAGGCATTCCTGACTTCTAGCGACTGACTTGGTCAGCTCAAGGGACAAACTGGCAGAAGACAGGAGGGCTTCAGGAAGAGGGTTGGGGTACCAGCCCTGCCCCCATCTGGACTTCTAATGAGCCATGGCTGTCTGTGTGCTCAGTTTCCTGTGGGAGACCCTGCCTTCACAATTTGGTTCTCACTGGATTTCAGCATTACCCTGGCTCAGAGACCCAGGTCTTCCTTTCCTCTTTTGCAGCTTTCAGCCTGCTGACATTTTTTCAAGTGATTCTTTCCTTCCAGCCTTCTGTGAAAGCTTTGGCATGCTACCCTTGTTACAGGAGCTGTGTGCTTGGCTCATCTTGAAAATCAGAGTTAAACCCAAAGACGTAGCGCATCCTAGTAGATCATCACACAGTGTCCTAGCTTATTTCTTGTCTCGGGGATGTCTACAGTAGACTCTTCTGGCAATAGGTTCCCAGTGAGCCTCAATATCCAGAATTGAGTCTCTGGGGCCTGATGTAGCTAGAGCTGGTTCCTGCAGGTTTAGTCTGAGAGTGTTATAGACCAAAAGGAACTCTAGCCAACGCGTCCTTGATATATACACAAACCATGGTCTACGGGAGCAGATCCATCTAGGTTGTACTAACTCTGAACCTGGACCTGAGAAGCCAGGTTTCTAATTTGTTTCTAAACTCTCATGGAGTTTGAGTTTAACTTAAGAGAAAATCGGCTTTTATGTAAATTCCATTTATTATCTAAAAAAATCTTTTCAAAGTGATTATAGCATAAATTTATACCACAACTTCTCTTAACTAATTAATTAATTATTTTATGTACATTTGTGTTTTGCCTGCATGTGTGTGTCTGTATGAGAGTGTTGGATTCCTTGAAACAGGTGTCACAGCTGTCACGTGGGTGCTGGGAATTGAATCTGGGTCCTCTGAAAGAGTAGCCTGTGCTCTTAACCGCTTAGCCATCTCTCCAGCCCCATCTCTCCAACCATGATTCTTAAAACAACTTCTTAAAAAACAATTAAATAAACAAAAACTTCAAGTTATAGGGAGTAATTGTGAAGGAACTTAAATTGAATCCTTAGATATCTGAGTTTACACTGAGGGATTTAGCCAAAAACAACAGCAGCAAACCAGGATCCTGCTGTGAAGCCCAGGCTAAAACCATAGTGTGTCTGCCTTAGTGTTTGCAAGCTGGGATTACAGCATGGCACGAAGGGAGTTTTACTTATTTATTTTTTAATCTGGTATTAATTATTGTTGTTTGTTTTCTTTTTTTCTTCCTTCCTTCCTTCCCTCCCTCTTTCCCTCCCTCCCTCTTTCATTCCCTCCCTCCCTCTGTCCCTTAGCCCCCCCCCCCTCTCTCTCTCTCTCTCTCTCTCTCCTGTGGCTCAGGCTGATCTGGAACATGTCGCTAACCTTGAGCGTGTGACTATCCTACCTTTCTCTCTCAAAGACTGTGATTTAAAAATGTGAGCTCTACTTGGAGGGCTAAGGGGATTTTAGAATAAGATTTGTTGTTTCATGTGGAGATGAACAACCAGGAAAAGCAAAAATGAAACTCCAAAATGAATTTTTTTTTTGAGTGGAGAGGAAAATGTAAATCCAAGAAAGTGTAACAGCTGCTAGAACGTCCTGGGTTTTCATAATCAGGATAACTATGAATATTAACACGTTGAAGCATTTGTTACAGATGAGTGTATTTCTAGAAGCATCCACAGGCTTCTCTGGTCTCACTCTCGTCTGTGCTCCTAGAAGCAGCTGTCAGAGAGCCTGTGATCTATGCCAGTAGTGTTTATCTGCTCTGAGAATTCTCCTCTCTAATTACATGCTAGTTTGTGGCTGCATCTCTTGCTGAAAGCCTCCCCGCCTCCCTCCCGCCCCGCCCCAAGTCCTGTTGCCAAGATGGTCCTAGCACAGCTCACTGTGCCTGCATTTCCCAGTTTCTACTTAGACAAGAGGTTGCTGGATCCCGGGAGCTCTTTCCTTTGAGGCTACACTAGCTGGCAAGGAGTGGCCGCCTTAGTCAACTGATTCATTGGCTCTGCCTTCACTGAGCTTCCAGATTGCCGTTCGGAGGTTTTCTGGGGGTTTCTTAGCAAGGACGGGCATTTATTAGGCTGAGCATGTTTCTTTATTTCTGCATCCATGATTGGGCTTGGACTGGAGTAATACAAAGTCATCTGCAAGGAGAGAGTCTGACCTTTGCTCATATATATGTTTATATATAAAATATATATGAATGATACATTTGTGTAGCATTTGAAAGTAAAAGACCTTTACAAACATAATTTTTCTTGCTCTTTTAATTTATTCAAGAATTCTGTCACTGAATGTCAGAGTAAAAACAACACTTTCACGCACTTTTGGCATGAAATCATTACACTTAGTCTTAGCGAACCCCGAGACAGATGGCACAATGGCTCTAAGAACGAGTCTGCGTTGGGACAGAAGCACACGTGGCCAGAGAGTAGACAGGCTTACGTGTTTTCATTCTAAGAATCTTTCTTTAGGTGATATGTTTGAACAACTTCAGCGAGTTTGACTGCAAATGGGAACCTTTGTCAAAGCCCTAGGTCATTTCACAATGGCGCGTTTGTGTTTGTGAACCCCAGGTACACATTTAAACAGACAAGAAAGGAAGTGGTTTCCTGCTTTCAGATAGCCCCGTATTGTTAGGCTCAGTGCCCTTCATGTTCTGGACTAAGCTCTGGGCCAGAGGAAATTTTAAAATAAAGTACTTCTTGGATGCCTAGCACTAGTTAAGATTTTTTTTTTCTTCTTCTTCTTCTTTTTTTCTTTTCGAGACAGGGTTTCTCTGTGTAGCCCTGGCTGTCCTGGAACTCACTCTGTAGACCAGGCTGGCCTCAAACTCAGAAATCCTCCTGCCTCTGCCTCCCAAGTGCTGGGATTAAAGGCGCGCACCACCACTGCCCGGCCACTAGTTAAAATTTTATTACTATTATTAAAGATCTGCAGGTCCTCCCCACCCCCGCCCCTGCCCCAGGACCACAGTATGAGATAAACCAAACTACTGTTTAGTAATTACACGTGTGTTTTTCTTTCTTTCTTTTTCAGTGCTAGGAACTGAACCCAGAGCTTTACACACTTAAGGAAAGTGCCACTGAGTTCCATCTCCAGCCCTCGGCTATGCAGGCTCATACTTGTAATGCCAGCACAGGAAAGGCCAGGACAAGAGAACTGTCAGGAGCAGAAGCCAGCCTGGTTTACATAACTCGTTCCAGGCCAGCCTACACTACAGAATAAGATCTTGTCTCAGAAAATAAATGAGCAAATAAAAATAAAAAGAAAAAAAATGGGATTTCATTTTGGCAACAGATCGTATTTGAATGGAAATAATTTTACTATTTTAATCTGGAACACCTATGAGGGGTCTTTGGGTGGCCAACCGAATCCTCTCAGATTCTAGGTTCCTGGCATGCCTGAGCTGGGCCACTAGATACTTTAGGAACAACTTCTGAGGAAATGGAGTAAAATTCCAATATGGAAGATTATATCATCAGAGGGGACTTGTAATTTATAATCTGACGTCACCGCCTGGCTTCTTGTAATTGCATTTGCAATTGCCCTTACATTACATTTAATACTCTTAGGGCTCTGCTCTCTTCCTCTTCTCCTTTAGAAACAACGACTCCACATAAAAATGTTTGCCAGGCATGGTGGCAAGAGACTGGATCGCTGGGATACAGTCAGGCCGTGGAGGTGGAGCCTCTAGGGTGGGAAGAGCATCCTTATTGGACGTTTGATCATCCAGGTACTTGTCTCTGGACTTTCAGCCAATGGTTTCTTTTCTTTTATTGATGCTTATAATATATTCTATGGCCTGACAATCGCTCCAGGCTTTGGGAAAACAAACCTTTCAAATCAAGGCTAGAGAGCAAGTACTGAGTCCAGAGTGCGGCCAGTGGCTTTGGTCTGAACCCAGACCTGGAAAACTCAGTGACAGGCACATCTTTGTGTACATATACAGACACGCACACCACATACACACACACACACCACACACATCACACACACCACGCATACACACACCACATGCTCTACACACCACACACACACACACAGAGCAAACATCTCACACACACCATGCATACACACACCACATGCTCTACACACCACACATACATACACACACATACCACACACCATATGTGCACAACATGCATGTACATGCACCTCACACACACATATACATACCATACATACACATCACACACACCCCCACACACCACACACACCCTCCACATACCACATACACACATCACATACATATACCATACACACACACCCTACACACCACATACACACACACATACACACATACATCACATATACACACACCCCCCTCCATATTACATACACATACCACACACACACATATAACCACACACACACATACCACACTACACAGACACATGCACAGATAAACACATCCCATATATACCACACATACATAAAAATATCATACACACATACATACATACCACACACATCACACTAATATATACACATACCATATACATATACATATACACCAGACACACACTCAACACACACACACACACATACCATGCCACATACCGCACATACACCCCCCAACACCATACACACATACATATACACCATACACACACATGTATACACACACACACACACACACACACACACACAAGCATGCTGTTGGAACTTCCCCTGCTCTGCTTTTCTAGAAAACCCAGTGGATGGACTGAGGAGAAGTCATCAGACGGAAGCCACAGCAGATGGAAGCTCAACTGCTGCTTTGATCAGATGCTCAAATGACAGAAGAGAGCCACCTCCTCCAGCTTTCCATAAGCTCTTGCTTGCAGTGCCCATGTCAGAGCAGAGATGCTTGCTTGAGGTCAGTCAGCTGTGATTCCCTACCCCCCAACCCCAAGCCCATGCTGTAAACAGTCCTCTGGCCACTTGAATATAGGACTCATTTTAATATTTTGTTTTGCAAATGGAGCCTGACCTTTTAGCACGGTTGAAACCTTGAAACTAACCTATGCTTTGAGGGGAGAAGAGAAAAGGCTGAGTAATCATGGCAGGGCCTAACCTGCCTGCCACGGCAGGGCCTAACCACCACCTCTGGCATCCAACATGATCCACCTTACTTTTTGGTCTTCTTGATGAGTCTCTCCAGGAGAGAATGGCCTTCCTTCCGGAGGAAGATACATTCCTGAGGCTCAGAGGTAGCTGGCTCCAGATTACTTAAGTGAACAAGGCTCTAACCTCAGGCTTTGCAGTGTTTGAGACTACAAGAATTGTGGATGTTTCGTTTACTTTCTATTATTAGACACAGGTCATTATGCTTTATATATATATATATATATATATATATATAAAGTATATATATATATATATATAAAGTATATATATATATATACTTATGTACCATAATTCACCCATTCATAGCCATACATGACTAGTGCTTTAAACTTCAAATCTCAGAGCAATAAATCCCATAAAAATTCAGACTGTGTCTTAAGTTTGCAGTTATAACGAAGCAGAACAAAACACCTAGATAGCTAAGAAGCAGCACTTTCTTTCTAGGGAACGAAGCAAGCTCTAGACCACATTTGATGAGCTCCCATGGGATACACATGAGGGCCAAAAAGATGGCCTGTAGTTCTGGGCCCAGCACAGTGGCAGGATCTTTGCATAAGCTAGCTCATGACAGACTGGGCAGAATAAACTTGAAGAGGGTCTGCCAATAACAGCTGTTGGATCCAGGGTTCCAAGCCAAGTCTAACTGGCCCAGGGTCCTCTGCAGGAGGTCACAGTTTGGAAGGCCGGTCTACATTCTTTGCATCTCTTTGCAGAGTCTGCATCTCATTGCTTTAGTCGGAGGTGTTCTAGTTGCTGGGCTAGAAAAGGCTGAAGGGAAAGAGTCTGAAGGACAGGGCTGTGACCGGCTGCCGGCTCCTGGCCAGCCTCCTTCTGTTCAGCACGGTCCCTTCCTTCTCAGAGCAGACACATGGCTGCAAGGTCCCCTGCAATCTTACTGACACCCATGGGGACCGGAGCAGCAGAGCCCTCTTTCAGAACTGAGCCTCAGCTGGATAGAATTTGGAGGCAGGCTTACTTATTTTCTACTTCTGGCCTAATGCCTTATGTGAGAGACATATTACATATCCTCATCACATGCCCTCATCTTGTTTGGGGGTGCAGTTGGTTTGTAGAGAAGGTTACTAGAGACATTAGACAGTGGGTGCATCAATTAATACAGAACTTCTGCTATGCCCCAGGGGGAGCATTTTGGGTGATGCACCCGTGGCTTTCAGATGGTGGAGATGATGGATCTCATTACAGACAAGAAAGTCATGAATGCTAAGGAGGCTGCCTGGTTGTTCAGAGTCCTACAGGACAGCCCCCTTTCACAACCTTCTGTGCTGTAGAGCTTCTTCTGTGTCCACTCAGGGAGAATCAACACACCCACCAAGACCACTGTGCAAACCAACGAGTTCACAGTACAGGAAGACACCTCCAGTCCCTACACACTTGTTCCTACCTTAAAGATGACCAGAGGCATGGGTGAATCACTCAAATGTGTGAAGAACAGAGACTTACAGAGTCAAAACACAGGGAAGGGAGCCCAGGAATGCTCACTAACCTTTCTTTGCTTCTCAAAAATGCTCAAATAGCATGCAGAGCCCCGACCTCTCTGCTGTCTTCCCCAACCCTTCATCTCTGGCTTTGGCTAGTCCTGTTTACTGCGGCCCCTTCAACTCCTGCTTTGTGGGCTCTGCTCCTGTACGTAGATTCCTTGGTAGATGCCATCATTTTGTTAGCAATGTGGTTAGGTAAAGGCTAGATTTTGGATAAGCTTCAGAAACAATCTGACGTCCTTTTCTAAGATTGTTCTGATGACATAGGACAGTGACAGTCATTAATGAACACTGACTGCATAGTAACCCCTTTTTTTCCCCTTCCAATTCTGAGAGTTGAACACAGGGTCTTGTACATGCTGGGCAAGCAGTTGGCCACTGATCTACACTACTGTCCTGGGTACCACTCTGGCTTATAGCTAGAGCTAGTAAGATGGCTCAGCAGGCGAGTGCCTACTGTGCAAGCCTGGTGACCTAAGTTTGATCCCAAGAACACACTATGTGAAGGTGGAAGGAGAGGACTGCTTCTGCAAAGTCCTCTGACACGCACACGTGACATGCACACTTGAGCTATATCACATATATGTGTGTACATGTGCACATACACAGTCATACACTCACACATTCATGACACATATAAAATGTTACTGAAAAATAAAACCTTTTTAATTGGGAAAGTAGACATCTTTGTTTTGGACAAGTACATCACACACACACACACACACATACACACACACACACACACACACACACACACATTGAATAACTTGCTAGACTTTATTACAAAGATAGTGTGGTCTCTTTCTCCTGCTTACTCCTAAGATCCGAGGGCAAACACAACACTGGGTTGGAGTCTGAGGTGGTTTGAATGAGAATGTTCCTCTTAGGCTCAGATATTTGGATGTTTGGTCCCCAGATGTTGGTGCTGTTTGGTTAAGTTTAGGGGGTGTGGTCTTGCTGAAGGAAGTATGTCACTTGGGATGGGCTTTGAGGCTGCAGAAGTCATTTGACTTCCCGCCATGATGGCCTCTTACTTTTCTGGAACCATAATCCCAGAGAAATTCTTTCTTCTGTAAGGTGCTTTGGTCATGGAACAGGAAAGTGGCTAATCCTAGTATGGCATGAATTGATCATGGAATTACTCAGGAGATAGAGGCAGGAGGATCAGAAGTTCAAATCAACCTGGGCTAATAGCTAGTGAGTTTGAGGGTAGCTTTGGACACATATGACTGTCTAAAACAGGCAATCATTTTTAATATTTGAAACTGCTGGGGTTTACTACTGTCTCTTAGATTTCCAAATAACACTGGATTTTGTTTGTTTTGTGCTTGAGACAGGGTCTCACTGTGTAGTCCTGGCTAACCTGAAACTCGCTATGTAGATCAAGCTGGCCTTCAGCCCACTGAGATCTGTCTGTCTCTGGCTCCCAAGAGCTAGAATTATGGGTGTGAGCCATCCTGCCTGGCTGCTCACTGATATTTGAATGCTAGGTCTATACTGGCTTTGCTCCAGGGAAGGGGGTGTCCTGGTTCTTCTGCAGTTTCAGTTTCCATCCTATAATTCTTCTCTATCTGATATCTCAGAGGGTTGACTTGCATTTTCTTATTTAAACTATAACTCTGAGTTTAATATAGCTATGGATATGTCACTCTGCTCTAGCAAATGCGGCAGTACTGAATATATACTCCCCTCCCTCCCAGAGCAGTAATGGCTTATAGTACTTTAATAGTGTGTGTGTGTGTGTGTGTGTGTGTGTGTGTGTGTGTGTGTGTGTGAGTTTTATCTTAAACATAGTACATGGGAGATGAAATATTTAAAACTGGGCAGGTGGTGGTGGCGCATGCCTTTAATCCCAGCACTTGGGAGGCAGACAGGCGGATTTCTGAGTTCAAGGCCAGCCTGGTCTACAGAATGAGTTCCAGGACAGCCAGGGCTATACAGAGAAACCCTGTCTCGAAAAACCAAAATCAATCAATCAATCAATCAATCAATATTTAAAACTGCAGGGGAGCCAGGTATGGTGGCACATACTTTTAACGCCAGTACTTGGGAGGCAGAGGCAGGTGGATTTCTGAGTTTGAGGACAGCCTGGTCTACAGAGTGAATTCCTAGACAGCCAGGGCTACACAGAAAAATCCAACCACCGACCAACCACCACCACCAACACCTCCCTTCCCCAAATACCAACCCTGTAGGGGCCTCTCAAAACCTGTTTTCTACTTCTAATTGGTCAGAATTCTGGGTGTGATGCTAGTTTTGAAAATACTTCTTCAAGAGGTACAGTCTTTGTTCTTCATCTTCTAGATTTCAAAGCAATCAGTTGACACACAGGTTTCAAATTCCTTGTGAATTGCTTGATTGTTTCTTTTTAAAATATTCCTTATTATTATATGTGCGTGTCTTACATTTCTATTGCTGTGATAAGACACAATGATCAAGACAACTTATAGAAGACAGAGTTTATTTGGGGGCTTACAGTTTCAGAGGCTTAGTGTCTATGGCCATTATCACAGGCAGCCTGACAGCAGGCAGACAGGCCTGGGTCTGCAGCAGTAGCTGAGAGCTTACATCTTGATGCACAAACAGCTACAGAGAGGGCGCACTAGGAGTGGCTGGAGTCGTTTGAAAGCCATTCCCTAGCGATACACCACCCTGAGGCCACATACTACCTAACTCTCAAATAGTTTCACCACTGGAAACCCAGTATTCAAATGTATGAAGCTATACGAGGCCATTTTCATTCAAATCACCACAGTACATGTGGTGTATGTGTGTGTTGGGGGTGGGGAGTGCCTTTGTGTGCCTATGGAGGTCAAAGGATGGCTTTGTGGAGTCTGATCTTCTTATCTACCTTTATGTGGGTTCTGGGGAATTAACTCAGGTCACCAAGTGTTGTACTTTTTTTTTTTTGACAAGATGGTCATCTTGCTGTATTTTTTCTTTTTCTTTTTTCTTTTTCTTTGCCTTTTTCTCTTAGAAGCTTTTTAGGATTGGCTCTTTATCTTTGGAAGGACATGAGATTTATTCAAATATTTTGAACAAGTAACACACTGAAGTAAAATTTCCCTCTTAATCCTGTTCTCTAAACAGTTTCCTTTCCAGGGACAGAGGGCATTAGCTATCTCTGACTTTGAGAGGCATTCTGTGTGTAAAGGACACACACACACACACACACACACACACACACACACACACACACGCGCGCGCGCGCGCACACACACACACACACACATATATGCTTTTATACAAATCATAATACTGTCCGATGGTACTTTTCAAAAATATCTATATCTTTGAAAGCTGTATTGAAGATGATACATTCCATCCCATTTATTGTAATTATTTTATTAATAACTTTCCTAATAAGCAATGAGGCTTGTGTTCTTTCGTCTTGTATAGAGGGACTGCCTCAGTCAAAAGAAGTTTCCTGTTTCTTGGGATACCTAATCTTACAACCCAGCTGGCATGCTGTGTGAACACCCTGGACACACCCAGCAGAAGTCCTTAATGGGCGAGCTGATCAACAGCTCCAGCTGAAGTCCTAGCTAGTATCCAGAGGCAACTGCCAGATGTGTGAAGGCCTCAGATAGTGTCCACCTCCTGACGTCAAGTCAGCGCCAAGCCTTTTCAGCTGAAGTCTCAAATATAATGTGCCTTTTCAGAAAATCCTTCCCTGCAGAGTTAGAGAGCATAATAAAATGGTTGTCTGTCACATTTAGGGGGTGGTCTGTTGCACAGAGGTAGGCAATCAAAATGTATGTTACACATTCTTGTCTTTGCTTTGTTTCTCAAACTAATATATTTTCATAAGTGATAAGTATACAGTCCCCGTCTTCCCCTCTTTTCCCCTCCCCTCTCCTCTTCTCCTCTTTCTTCTCCTTTCCTCCCTTCTCCCCTGACCTCCCCTCTCCCCCTTCCTTCTCCTTCCTCCCCTCCCCTCTCCTCCTCCCCTCTCCTCTCCTCTCTTCTCTTCTCTTCCCCTCTTTTTCCCTGCTCTCCCCTCTACTTCTCTCTCCTCCCCTCTCCTCCTCTTTTCTCCCCTTTCCTCCTCTTCTCTTCTCTTCTCTTCTCTTCTCTTCTCTTCTCTTCTCTTCTCTTCTCTTCTCCTCTTCTTCCCTGCCCTCTCATCTCCTCCCCTTTCCTCCTCTGCCCTCCCCTGACCTCCTCTGCCCTCCCCTGCTATCCCCTGCCATCCCCTCTCCTCCGCTCTCCTCCACTCTCTCCTCCTGCCCTCCCCTGCCCTGCCTCTTCCTTCCCTTTCCTCTTTGTTCTCCTCTTCTCCCCTTTTTTACAGAATCATGTGTATAGCCATGGCCGGCCTTGAGCTTGCAATCTTCTTTCCTCAGCCCCCAAGTGCTGGGGTTACCAGTGTGAGCCCCACATACCTGGCTGCTCTCTTTTTTTTGTTGTTCTTATAGAACACAGCAGAACTTCTATTAGTTACACGGCAGACTTCTTGGAATTCTCTCTGGTTTCCTTATCAGTTAAAACGTCTTTTCCATTATTGTTAGAAAATTTATTAAGTCATCTCTTTTAATTTATTGATTAATATAAACTCATACTTAAAATTTATTAATATATGTGCATGCGTGATGTATGTGGGGATATGGTCAGAGGACATCTCTGTGGAGTCAGTTCTCACTCTCCACTTTTACATAGTTGTTAGAGTTTGAACTCAGGTTGCCAGGGTTTTGAGGCAAGTGCCTCTACCTACTGAGCCAAATTACCAGCCAAAATGAATGTCTTTTCAATATAACAACTAAAATTAAAATTTCTAGGCAAATGTTTTTTGTTTCTAATTTCCCCCTTTTCAAGGTATTGGTTATTTATTTGAGATAATGTTTAAAATATTTATGCTAATGTTCACAAAATTTCCCTGCTCCCTACATTGTGTTTCTCCACAATGTTTTATTCATGCCTTTATTGCTCTCTGTCTTCTTTTTAAAAATAACATTATTTCTTATGCATGGTGGTTTGACTGCATGTGGGTCTGTGGATCACATGTGTGCCTGGTATTCACAGAACCCAAAAGAGGGCATAGAGTCCTTTGGAACAGAAGTTACAGATGGTTGTGACCCACAATGTGGTCCTGGGAATTCTGGAAGAGCAGCCAGTACTCTTAACTGCTGAGGCATCTCTCCAATCCCAGTCATTTATCTTCTGGATAGTGTTTCCCTTGAACAGTTGATAATTTTTAAACAGCTAAGACACGGTGCTCAGAAGCTGGCTGGGAACTCTAGGTGTGGGAGAGAGGAAAAGATTCATTGACGAGCAGACTCCATCTATGAGAGAGGACAGCAAAGAAATGGCTTTCGTTTTTTTTTTTTTATTGTTTCTTCTTCTTCTTCTTCTTCTTCTTCTTCTTCTTCTTCTTCTTCTTCTTCTTCTTCTTCTTCTTCTTCTTCTTCTACTTCTTCCTCCTCCTCTCCTCTTCCTCTTCTTCTTCCTCTTCTTACTCCTCCTCTTCCTTCTCCTTCTTCATCTTTTTCTTTGAAGTTTTAGTTTCTATAGTAACACACTCTCCAGTCTTCCGCCCCTCAGCTTACGTTACAGAGGGACTACATTTCATTAAATTCATGACTAATCAAAAAATACCAAAAATCAAGTCACACATTTATTTTTACAATAAACTAATAGTAAACTCCAGAGACTATAAATCAAACAATGAAAGTTGGGGACTTTTGTGTATGTCTGGCTGTTGGCGTGTCACTCGCCAGAGGAGGAAAAGGGTGAGATGCTTATGCACACTCCAGCTTCATCAAATCCACGATGCCTTCACTAGGAGCAACTGTGCACAGTTTAGAGTACTCCTCATCACTCCCCTCTCTGCCTCTCTGTCTCTCTCCTCTCTCTCTCCTCTCTCTCTCCTCTCTAGCTTGCCGGAGTTAGTCTCTCCTTCCACTATGTGAAGTCTAATAAACATCAACCTCAGGTCAGGCTTGGTGGTGAGTGCCTTGACACACTGAGGTATCTTGCTAGCCCCCAAAACAGAGCCTTATATTTCAACCTGGTGAAAACCTTTCACTTTTCAATATAGAAACAGCTACTTCCTAGTCTGGTGGGGCAGGAAGGAGACTATTCTGAAATCTGGCTACTCCTTATATGGCCCTCTGGCGTTTTGCTTTTTTTTTTTTTTCAGACTGAATACTCCTACCTCCCCTTTGTCCCCAGAAATCCTTTCCATCTAGGGCAGAAGGAATTATCCTTGCTTATCCTATAGTCTCACAGTCTGTCTGTACATTTTCTTCCTTTAAAGTCTTGGCCCTTGAAATTTAGAAGCCAAGAGCTGAGATGTAGCAATAGAGTTCTTGTTTAGCATCCCTAAGATAGCATTGTGATATCCCACCAGACAGCTACTTCTGTTGTGTGTTGGAAAGACCCAGAGTGGAACCGAGAGATCTGGGATTTAGACTAGGCTGAGATTAGCTGAGAGACATGGCCAACTTCTTTCCTTTGATGTGCTTCTTGAAGCTTCCCTGTAGTCAAGGAAGGAAAGCATTGGATATAGGCTATAGGTTGTGGAATTGTCATTAACTGGCACAGGAAGGATGGTTATATGTTAAAAAATGATCATGCAAGTAATGTTATACAAGGAGCCGTGAACTGTTGTGTATAAATACCCCACACCTGAGGTCACCTTCCACCTTAGAGGGAAGCTTATTAAGACACAGGGTGCTTAAGGAGAGGTGACACAGCAAGGTACTCTAATGGGAGGTGAAATATTTCACCTTTCAGGGAAGCTAGTTAATCTTAAGAAATATACAACTCAACAGTTTCAGGAAGTCTCTGAAACTGACCAGATTTACTAGGCCTCTCCCTTCCCAAGCTTATAGAATCATTCTCAGAGAAGCTAAGCTCCTTGGTAGAGGCAGAGACCAGGCAAGCTGCCTGGAAGAGATGTTATCCAACCCAGACAGCTGCCTGCAAGTTGTGCAGGGAGGGTCCGGTGTCCAGCTTGTATGGGCTGTCACCCATACTTAGCTATGTAGTGTAGTGAGTGGCCAGCATGGGCCACCATATCTCAAAGACACACACAACAACAAAAGGATGATTCCATCTTGGGAATGCTCATGAGATCCAGTCAGGGAAAGACCTTAGCCTGTCCAAAGCTTCCGCCCCTGTGTTTCTGGTGAGTTAATCCACAGGCTGAGTTAATCCACCGGCTGAGTTAATCCACCGGCTGAGTTAATCCACCGGCTGAGTTAATCCACCGGCTGAGTTAATCCACTGGCTGAGTTAATCCAGACTCCCAGGGCTTCTGTTGGTGCTTGTTGGCTTTCTGCTGCACAGAAACAACGAGGAATATAATGGAGCTATCTTTTTTTTTTATAGTTTAATTTTTATTATTTTATTTTTATTAGATATTTTCTTTATTTACATGTAAATTTCTCCATTCCCAGTTTCCCCTCCAAAAGACAAACAAACAAACAAAAACAACAAAAACAACAAAAACAAACCCCTGTTGCCTCCCCCTCCCCATGCCTGCCACCCCGCCCTCTCCCACTTTCTGGCCCTGGCATTCCCCTACACTGGGGCACAGAACCTTCACAGGGCCGAGGTCCTCTCCTCCTATTGCTGATCGAATTTGCAATCCTCTACTATACACATGCTGCCTGAACAATCAGACCCACCATGTGCAGTCCTTGGCTGGTGGTTGAGTCCCTGGGAGCTCTGAGGGTACTAGTTACTTCATATTGTTGTTCATCCTAAGGGGCTGCAAACCCCTCAGCTCAATGGAGCTATCTTATAGAGAGGACATATCGAAAATTTGGAAAACATTATGAAGTTCTCCAGTCCCTCTGTTCTAATCGGCTTTGGTGGAACAGAAAGCGACGTATTGCCCCGTCTTTGTCACCATGTCTTGACAGCGAGAGAATCAGTGTTGTGTGGTGAGAAATAATCATGTGAGTTAGCTGCATGTAAGGAATGGCGGTGCTGAGAAACAGTGCTCTGGGGGGGAGGACAATTTTATTCCCCTTAAATAGTTTCTTCAAATGGATTTGAGATCGGAGTTGAGTCACAGAGTGGAGTGGGAAGGCCTGGAGAATAACTCGAAGATAGTTCCTAAGCTTAGGATATCAGATGAGCTATGAATCAGTGCTCACAAGCAGACTCATAACCTTCAGGAAGGATGAGCTATTTTCCCAGAGGCTACGGGCAAAATCTCACACCATAAGGACATGCTGATGGGGAGTCCCTGGGGACTGTGTCTAGTGACCTGCTGCTTGTTGCCGCTTTCTCTGCTCATAGGCAAGACTCTCTGTATCCAGACCGCTTAAAAAAAAAAACTCCATGTCCCTATTGCAACAATAACTATTATCATTGCCATGCATACAAAGCCAACTGTATTTCCAGCGAGGCCATTTAAAATGTTGGAAAATAGTTTCAAACATTTTTTTGTGGAATGATCTGTCTCAGCGCCCAGCATTGCGTGTTCTTGCCATTTTTAAAAATGAAAAAGATACCAAGGACAGGCATGTAAAACTGGGCATGCTTTATATTTAAACCTTCTATAATGTTTCTTTTTGGTGGTAAAATGTAAAACATCTCAAACATAATCAGAATAGAAAGGACACTGTTCAATTTCAGGGTGTCACTGAGTCATGAATGGGATTTAGTGCATATGTATTCTGCATTGTACTTCTATCCTGGCCAGGAAACCATGTGACAGGTTGAGAGAGTTGTTAACATCCCGCTTCTATTAAAACAATGCGGGAAGGCAGCGGACTTTAGCCAAGACAAAATAATCAGAACGACCTGTGAGGTTGCTGTAGTTGAAATCCAGGGTGCCCGAAGCTCAGAGATAAAGAGCAAGAACAGGGTGAATGTTTTCATTGAAGTTCCAACTTCAAATACCACGAGGGTCTCAAGAGGTTATCCATTCTAGCCCCAGCCTTTGGCAGGATGACAGTGAAACCAACTCTGGCAGATGGCAATCCATCCTGCGCCTGAACTCGCCATTCAAGAAATTTGATACAGCTCTCTCAACAGTGGCTCCAATAGCTTCACTTTTCTTTAAGATCTCAGGGGACTCATTTATGCTGTCTCAAAGAGCACGGGACAACATGCCTGCAGTCCTGTGTACCTAGTATGCTTGGGTTCTCCACGTCTACCATGGAGAAGACAGAATTATCTTTTAATACCTGTGACAATGCGTAAACAATACCACACCATACACTAATCCTTTCCCCTTCTCCATCTAACCTCAAAGGTCTTGTATCTGTCTAAGAGGCGCTCCCACCTGTGTGTGTGCGCGCGTGCGTGTGTGTGTGTGCGTGTGTGTGTGCGCGTGCGTGCGTGTGTGTGTGTGTGTGTGTGTGTGTGTGTGTGTGTGTGTGTGTGTGTGTATTGTTCCCCTCCACCCCCAGAAATTGGAAAAACAATTATCCCTCAGCCAGGGGGCTGTTGTCAGCACATGGTAAGTGGCTCATGAGGCCAATGCAAGTGTTTGTTGAGGATGCATACAACTTGCCAAGAAAGTGATCTTAGAAGGTCTTCCTTAACTCCTTCATCTTCTCCGTTTTCTCCATTGAGGTTCCCTCCTCTCGGATGACTTTAGTTTGAGTCAAGCGAGCATAATAAACATAGCTAGCACAATGGACCCCTTGTCAACTTGATACACAAACACATCACTGTTGATCCACAACCTTTCCTTCCTTGTTCATCCCCACGATCACACGTTAATAAAGACATCACAATATAAAACATTTTATAAACTTAAAAAAGTCCCACAGATTACAAATCCAAACACTTTAGAAGTGTTTTAAAATGTCTTTTAAAATATCTAATATCTTCTAAAATCCAAAGTCTCTTTAAAACTCCAAAATCTCTTTGTAAAATGTTTAGTCTCTCAAGTAAAATTAGCATGTACAATTAATACTTTCTTCTGCCAAGAGGGGAAAACCAGGACATAGTAACAATCTGAACAAAACAAAGTGACACTCCAACAATAGAAATAACTCAGTGTCAAATATCTGGATTCATTTGTGACCTTCTGGGCTCCTTCAAGGGGTTTGGGTCACATTTCCGGCTCTATCTTCCCCAACACACACAGCTGATCTTCTAGGCCCATGCAGATTCCACTCCACTATGGTTGCTCTTCTTGATGGTCATCCCATGGTATGGGCATCTACAAAATGCCAGGGTCTCCTACTGCAACCAGGCTGAGTTTTCATCTATAACTTCCAGGTCATTTTCATGGTGCCAACTTCAATCAGCTTCTCTTCATTATCCCTTTAATCCTGGGTCTTCAACTGCTGTTGAGGCTGCACCATCTCCAATGGCCTCACCAATTGCCAAGCCTCAGTTGATTGTTATGCCAACAAAGCCAGAATCAGTACCCATACCCAGTACCTGGGTGATTCTTAGACATTGCCAAGTTTGGCTGTCAGCACAAGACACAAGTTTGAGCACCTCTGAACACATCTAACTTCGAGCACCTCTGAACACATCTAACTTTGACCACCTCTGAACACATCTAACTTTGAGCACCTCTGAACAC
>NW_022196909.1:9833478-9844322 GCF_008632895.1 Mastomys coucha
GCCTCAAACTCAGAAATCCGCCTGCCTCTGCCTCCCAAGTGCTGGGATTAAAGGCGTGCGCCACCGCCAGGCCTTGTTCTCAACATTCTTATCTTCCAAGCTCCCAGAAAACATCCCACTCAGTTCTCAACACCTAGCAGCTTTTCTCAGGCAAAGTTCCAATGTCCTTCTACAATCCTCCCCAAACAACATGGTCAGCAATACTCCACTCTCCTGGTACCAATTTCTGTCTTAGTTAGGGTTTCTATTGCTGTTATGAAACACCATAACCGGGGGCTGGAGAGATGGCTCAGCGGTTAAGAGAACTGACTGCCTTTCCAGAGGTCCTGAGTTCAAATCCCAGCAACCACATGGTGGCTCACAACCATCTGTAATGACATCTGATGCCCTCTTTCTGGTGTGTCTGAAGACAGCTACAGTGTACTTACATATGATAATAAATAAATAAATCTTAAAAAAAAAGAAACACCATAACCAAAAAGCAAGTTGGAGAGGAAAAAGTTTATCTGGCTTACAGTTCCATATCACTGTTCATCATCAAAAGACATCAGGACAGGAACCCAAACATGGTAGGAACCTGGAGGCAGGAGCTGATGCAGATCCCATGGAGGGGTGCTACTTACTGGCTTGCTCAGCCTCTTTTTTATAGAACCCAGGACCACTAGCCCAGGGATGCCCCACCTACAATGGGCTGGGCCCTCTCCCATCAATCACTAATTAAGAAAATGCCCTACGGGTATGCCTGTAACCTGGTTTTATGGAGGCACTCTCTAAGTTGAGGTTCCCTCCTCTTAGATGACTCTAGCTTGTGTCAAGTTGATATAACTAGCCAGTACATTCTTCTACCCTCTATTTTTGGGTATGTGGAGTTAATTTCTTCAGCTTTCCAGCGCAGGTAGAAGAGCCTGAATCTCAGTGATCCTGGCACAGGTTAATAGGAAGTAGTCCCATGCAGGCTGGCACAGGAAGTAACCCCATGCAGGCTGGATGCAGTCAGTCCATCATCTGGCTCTCTGGTTCAGGGAATATGCACACACAAATGGAGTCAACAAGAACACTGACTCCTCCTACTTTCTCTGGGAGATGCTTCAGTTACATTTCATAAATGATTGGTGGCTCCCGTAGCATGCAGGCACATCTGTCTGTGTATCTCTTGTTTTTCCGGAGAAAAGATACTTGTTCTAACTTTAAATCCTTAAAAAAAAACCTAACCGTTTAATCTTGTCTCCGTTACATGAAAGTTCTATCATACAGTTAGAAGAGAAACTTGCTATGCTTGAAAACTTTTTAAATACATTAAATATGTATATCGTTTGACCCATGAATAAGGTTGCTCACTAGAAAACACGATCAGAAGCAACTTAAAAATTCATAAATATAAAACTATTTTAAAAAACCATAAAGGGTTGGGGAGGGCAGAGATTAGGTGGTCATAGGGCTTGCTAAGCATTTCCAGGACTCAGAGTTTGATTCCCTAGCCCTGAAATAGCAGTGACAATGATCGCAAGACTAATGAGGCTAACAGATCAAAGTTTATTCATAAAATATTATAAACCATGAGAAAGAGGAAGATTACTAGATACCATTGGAAACACCACCGAGGAAAACATTCAGTTCAAAATAATGCATATATCAATGTATTTATATAAAAAGAAGGGAAGCCACATGTAGCTACATACATAGACATACGGCATCTCCAGCAGGATGCACAGAGAATGGGAGGAACACTGGGCGGGCAAGGATGAGGGGAGGAGGGGAGCGATGCTCTGCAGTCATGGACTGGGTTTATGTGAGGATTTTGAAAAATGTGAAGGTCTCACCTATAGAAGAACCAAATAATTCTGAGTAGGGTGTGGCTTCCTGCATAGCAAATATGAGATTCCCGGTTTTATCTCTACCTATGACTTCCCTTCTGCAAAGTTCTGCCCACCTGATTACCCTGGGAACTGAATAGAGCTCTGTATGTAAAGCTACTTCAAGAAATGTGACTGCTCTTTCCACACAATATTTATTTCTAGCATTTTAGCCTTGTATGAGTGTCCTTGGGTTTTTTTAATGTACCTCATAAATTTGTAGTTGAGGCCTGAACATTATAATGAACAAAGAATGAAAATAGAAAGTAAATTAAACATCTGTCAAGCGGAAAGCATTTTATCCAGCACTTCCTGTCAGCTCTCTTTCTTCATGAGGTTCTCTGTAAGTGTTCCCTTCAATATTCAGTACTTCATAGCTGCCTTGCAAGGAGAAGCTGTCTCCTCCATATGGGCCTAGTGAGATTCATTAGTAACATGGAGAAAAGTGCAGCGTCAGAGAAACGGACAGCAAACAGCTGGAGCATTAGAAAGCTGGTACAACCCATGGAGACACGTGGGGGAAATTCCTTTGTTTACCATTCTGGGGAAACAAATCCTTCAGATCTTGTTACATCACATTAAAAAAAAAAAAAAGATAAATGCCAGTGTGAAAGGAATTCTTGTCAGTCCTAGGGGAAAGAAAGGTCAGGGTGGAGGTAGAACCGAGGATTCCATAGGACCGGATTAAAACAAAGAAGCCCTGCTTGCCACTGCCCAGGGATTCCCCAGAGACCAACCCACATCTCATTAGTACCTGAACAAGTGGGAGGCTCCGGGCTTCCAGCCAAGCTGGCAGGAAAATGATGAGAAACCTGAGGTATTCCTGAAGGAGAACTAGTGTGATTAATAGAAAAACGAAGAAGCACAGAGCTCCAGCTCCGAGGAGGGAAAGAAACCCACCATTTTACTTCTATTTTTTTTCACAGAGCTCCAGCTCCTAGGAGGGAAAGAAATCCACCATTTTATTTCTATTTTTTTTCCTAGTGAATTTTTTTTTCCTCTGCACAGTTTATGCCAAGAGTAATCAATCCATGTTTTTCTTTTCCTATATAAGAATATGGTAATTTTTTCTGTAAAAGGCCAGAAAGTTAAATATTTTAGGGCTTGTGGCTCCAACTGTCTCTGTTGTAGTGTAAAACGTGGACACATGTGAGCACAGCTGTATTCCACGAACTGTTTTGACAAAACCAGCCCGTGATTGTGAGCATGAAAATAAGGAATATTTTTAAAATCTGCAAACCTCACACTTTCAAAGGCCCAAAGATGGCTGAAAAGAAACCTCTCAGGACATTAGGAAAGAAAATAGGAAATTCATATGATCACCTCAAAATGGGATTCAAACCTAACTTAGATTATATATTTATTTGCTTATTCAGTCCCCCATGCTGTGTGTGTGTGTGTGTGTGTGTGTGCCAGAGGACAACCTTGGGTGTTGTTCTTGATAAGGAGCCATTCTCCTAGATTTTTGAGATAAGGATTCTCACTGGGTTTGAGGATTGGCAGTTAGTTTACATTGGCTCCCCAGTGAACTCCACAGATCCACCTATCTCTATATCTTTAGCCCTGGCATTATAAGTGAGGGCCACCATGATTTTTATGTGTGTGCTGGGGATCTGAGCTCAGGCTTTCATGCTTGTGTGGTAAGTGTTTTATCTATAAATTCAAGTTATCATCTCCATCCCTAACTAAAACTATTCTTAAAACACGATCTAACCAAAGTAAAAGATTTGCACAGAACCTACTCTAAATACATTTGTAAAACAAATGTCAAAAGACAAGTTGTGAAATATTTACCATTCATTCCAAAGCAATTTATAAAAGAAAATATTTAATTGGGGACCTTCAGTTCCAGAGAGCTAGAGTCCATGACCATCATGTCAGGGAGCATGGCAGCAGGTAGGCAAGCAATACTGTAATGGAGCAGTAGCTGGAGCTTCCATCTGTATCCACAACCAGGAAGCAGAGAGAGCACTAACTGGGAACATCATGGGCTCTGAAAAAACCTCAAAGCCCAACCCCAATGATGCACCTCCTCCTACAAGACCACACCTCCTAATCCTTCCCAAACAGTTCTACCAACTGTGAATCAAGTATTAGATACATGAGCCTAGGAGGTCATTGTCATTCAGTCCACTACAATCAATCATACATAATTATGGGCTTTATTGTGATATTTTCGTGCATATGAATGGCCTCCATAGGCTCATTTATTTATTTGAAAGCTTATTCACTAAGGAGTGGCACTATTTGAATAGATTAGGAGGTGTGGCCTTGTTGGAGGAAGTGTGTCATTGGGGGAGGGCTTTGAGGCTTTAGAAGCCCAAGCCAAGCTCAGATCTGGATGTAGAATCCTCAATTAAATGCTTTTTCTTGGAGTTGCTGTGGTCGTGTTGTCTCTCCACAGCAGTAGAGCGCTGACTTAGGCAGAGATCAGTTGTTTATATATCAGTGAGAGGATGCCAACACAGCTGGCTTGTTTCATGTACCACGATGTTCTCCAGTTCCAGCCACGTTTCTGAAAATCACATAATTTAATTTATTTAATTAATATTACCCTTCCACTGTTGTATGTACACAGTTTATCTATATTTGTTGATGAGCCATGGCTGGCTGTTGTGCTTGTCCTGTGGGAAACATGACAGTGCAGCCTTTCATGCACTGATCTCAGCTCCTTGGGATATAGCCCAGGACTGGCATATTGAGATTGGCAGCTCTAGTTTAGCTTTCGAGGCTCTTCCATACTCTGCTCCATAATGGGCAGGCAGGCCGCTCTACATCCCCACCGACAGCATAAGCGTCCTCTTTCCCCTGTTTGTCAGCCTCTGTTATCTAACCAAGCTGAGATGATATGTCCTTACGGCTTTGATTAGCATTTCCCTGACAGGTCATGACAGTGAGCATTTTCTCATGTACTTGTTTTTTTTGTTTGTTTGTTTGTTTTGTTTTGTTTTTTGTTTTTGTTTTTGAGACAGGGTTTCTCTGTGTAGCCCTGGCTGTCCTGGAACTCACTCTGTAGACCAGGCTGTCTCATGTACTTGTTTATCATTTGTATGGTGTATGCTAAGCATTTTTATTTGTTTAAGCAAGTTATGTGTATCTGTGTCTGTCTCTATGTGTGGGAATAGGAGCTACAGGCTCCAAAGGAGGCCTAACTCCTCAGATTCCCTGGAGCTGGAGCTGCAGGAGGTTCCGAACAATCTGAAATGGGTTCTGAGAATCAGATTCCTGTCTTCTACAAGAGTGACACACGCTCTTAACTTTTGAGTTCTCTTCCCAAACCATTCACAATAGAAGATATGTAAATTTAAATAATGCTCAAATATCATTTTTCTCATTTTGTACAGGCAAAATTCAGATATTTGACAAAACATTGACTTGGCAAACCACCTTTTCATTTTGCTGGTGAGATATTTATTAGTCGGTGAAACATGTATGGAGGATAACTTTGAAAACCTATCAAAATCTAAATATATATCTTTAAAAATGTGTGTGTATGTTTGTGTGTGTGTGTGTGTGCATGCACAGATGTGCAAACGCATGCACAGGCACATGCTAAGCTGGACCTGTGGGGGTCATAGGACAGCCTTCCGGAGCCAGTTCTTTCCTTCCATCGTGTGTTTTGGAGACCAAACCTGGGTTATTAGACTGAGTGACTGGCTCTTAGCTCTTTTAACTGCTGAGCCATCTTGTTGGGTCTAAGTGCCCATTTTTTGATATAGAATCACTTTATAGGTTTAATTCATAGCTAGAACAGGGCAACTCAAAATGAAATCTGTGCAATGTTAGTTATCACTGTGCTTTTCGCAACAGCGCCAAATGGAAACGACACGTGTGTGTATGTGTGTCTCCACTAACAGTGATCTAAATCTTATAGCATATCTGTGCCATAGAATATTACATAGCTATAAAGAAAGAGTAAAATGATTGCATGGGATGGTACTGTGAGATCCGAGTAGACAGGGACATCTCAGGAAAACACCGGGAGGCCAGGAATTTCCTTAATAAGATAAGCTCAGGAAGGTAGCAGAACACTCCTCAGGTCACAGGGTGAGAACCAACCTGTGGGTGGGGACACATTCCGCAGGGTGGACCTTTGCCCACCTTCAGACAAGGGAAGTCCTTGCCACCTCATTCCCTAACGACTAGTCAGTTTAAAAAGTCACACTGTTCTACCAATCACATTGTGTCTAATGGCTGCTGCCCTGAAAATTGTATAAAAGCTCACTGAAAAAGTTGTGTGGGGTTACCTCCTTTCCTGAGGGTCTGGGATGGCTCCAGTGCACAGGAATAAAAATCCTCATGCTCTTTGCATAGATCAGGCTCCATGTGATTCACTCAGGGGGTCTCCGGTAAGCTAAGGCTCAACAGGGTCTTACAGTACATGCCTTTAATCCCAGTGCTCAGAAAACAGTGGCCAGCCTCGTCTACATTGTGAGCTCCAAGCCAACCAAGACCATGTAGTAAGATCCTGCCCAAAATCAAGACACAACAAAAGAAAATCCAGGAGGGGTGAAAACAAAACTTGTCCTTGTTTTTCTATAGGGCGATCTTTTCCATACGCCATTAGGAAAAAGTTGCAGAATGTGTGTATGGCATACCTCCAGTTGTCAAAACGAGGAGGCACTACACACATCCGTGTTTCTATAGGAAAGCTTCTAGAAGGCACACAAAGTGCCAGTGCTGAGGTCCCAGTTAACGGTAGGATCAAGAACCGCAAAGGCCACCTGCCTCTGCCTCCCAAGTGCTGGGATCAAAGGCATGCGCCGTATAAGTCTATTAGAGGGGTAATTTCTATTGTTATTTTTTAGTCTTTAATGACTTGATACTTTTATTAAAGCCAGCAAGAATCACATAAACAACCTTATCACATACAAACTTCATTAGTTTCAGATTCATGGGAGCATTGCATGAGAGTCTTTTGTGTTATGCAAATAGTAGAATCGGTGAATAGTTAATATTGAAAAGCTTTCCCACTCTGTGTAGAGAGCGGACTAGGTAGGAGAATCAGCTCTGTGTCTAGTTCCTGATTAATTAGTATGGACACAAGAAGATTAGTCTGTGTGATGGAGAGAATGGTTGGGCTGCCTCAGCAAACAGCACGCTTCCTGTTGCTGACTTTGTTCAGGTACACGTGTCCCTGCAACTTGGGCACACTGTAGAGAATGACAACCTTACCATCCTTCCAAACAATTCTGAGGTTCTATAGTTACACAGACACACAGACACAGACACACGCGCACACACACAATATATGTATGTATAATATGTAATATGTATAATATAGATGGTGAGGTATGGGTCTGAGAGATGGCTCAGTTGTTAAGAGCACTGATTAGTATTCAGTTTCCTGCACCCACGTGACAGCTCACAACCATCTATAACTCCAGACCCAGAGGATCCAATGTCCAGTTCTGGTCTCTGGCAGCATGTGGTGCATAGACATACACGAAGGTAGAGCATTCATACACGTAAAGTAAAAATAATGTATTTTATAAAAAGATGAAGTAAACATCCTGCATTTTATCATAATATGATAGTGTTGTTTTAAAAACTAACCTGGTGTTTTATACACCTTCAACATTATTTTGTGGCTTATAAGGAACTAACTAACAGTGGTAGATGGAGAGCAGAGGACTCCTGGGGACGGCGGGAGGGCTGGAAGAGGCCTGCAGGCCGAGGCCACACAGGTCGCTATCAGGCTAAACCATCCAGGCAGACGCGTGCTCAGCTTTTGCCACTTTCCAGGTGGAGTAGGCCAGGCCAGGCACAGTGCTTTCTGGAACTCCATGCGCTGTGCAGACGGGAAGTGATATTTTGGGAAATGCCTAGAAGTTATTGACATTGATTTTTCAAATCATCCCTGCTGGTTCGGCTGGCTAACGCCTGGCAGCCAGTGCCTCCAAGCTCTCCGACTTGAAGTCTGCCTCAGCTGATGTCCACAGCTCGGCTGGATATAGCCATGGATAGACTAAAGGTACTTGTTAATTTTTTATAAGAACAACGCTGGGCCATATAAATGCAGGGCTTTCTCAAGAGTGGTTGGAAAGCTGACAGAGGCTGTATTGTGAGCTAGTTTAGTGAGCCCCCCTCCATGTTTCCTATTCCTACCTCGCCCTCCTCCTCCCCTTCTTTTAAAATGACTTCTTTAGGCCTCCTGAGAAATGATTGAGTGCTTTGTGGGGGATAGTGTCCCCCCCAAATCTAAAGAGTAGTGCTCGAAAAATGTAAAGACACCCATAGTCACAGGTGTTTTATTTCCCATTATGTTCTTAGTGGGAGGGAAGTAATGATAGTCTCCCTGTGTCCCTGTGTGTGTGTGTGTGCGCGCGCATGCACGCATGCTGGCTTTTTGCACGGGCTCTGGGATCCAGATTGAGCTTTGGTTAGCTTGCTTGCTCTGTAGTGGTCTCATCGACTAAGTGTCTCTGGAGCTCCTCTGATGGCCTCAGTGTGATGGCAGAGATACTGACAGGTGTAAGAAGATACCAGGCATATTTCATGTGGGACAGGGAGAGGGAAATGAGGTCCTAAGGTTTATGAAATTGCTAACCTTTAATTTTATGTGCTAACTTGGCTGGGCCACGTTGCCCAGGTCAAACATTATTATGGGTATTTTTGTAAGGTTTTATTTTTCCTTTATGATATTCGTCTTTAAACAAGTTGATTTTGAGTAAGGTAGGGGAATGTCCACTGTGTAATAGATGCCATCTAATCCTCTGAGGACCTTAATAGGTCCTTAATAGGCCAATGCCTAACTCCCTGAGGAAGAAGGAACTCAGGGAGTTCAGGCCTTCAGACTTGAGCTGACGCTCTTTCCCGGGCGCCCCCACCGTCATGAGGCCACTTCTTCAGAAAGCTCACTAGTGTGCATTCTGTTTGTTTGTTTGTTTGTTTGTTTATTTTTGTGTGCATTCTGTTTTATTGGCGGATACTGCTTTTTAAAAAGGAGTGTTATTAGGAATGGTAGCATTATGCAAATGAAATTAGTTAATTTTGTTCTTATAAATATATTGATGGTTTTCAATGTCCTCATTACAAATCGAAAAAAAAAAGATAATCATCTTGTGGACACATAATGCTACATTAACTGCCCTTCTAATAACAATTTGGAGTTCAGGATGGAAGCCGAAAAAAACTCACCAGAAGCTTTAAAATAAAAGCTTCATTTTCTGCATGTTCAGGGAACCGTCCAGTTTGGGATCTAAACCGTGTCCCCACAAGACTCACATACATTTTTGTTTTAGCAAGGGGGATCGGGGTGGCCTGTTGCATTGACTAACCATACTTTGACACAGGGGTTAAGCAAAGAAGTTAACATTGGTGACTGGGTTTTATCCTGGTTTCGGGGTCCTTGAGTCAGCTTCTGTAGTCAGGTCCCCTCCTGGACTCTTAAGAGTTTGGAATGATAAGGGAACAAAGGAATGGGCAAGGTGCACATAGTCAATGAAGTCAAGACAGGCAGCACGTTCGTGACTTGTATGCCTCAGTTTAGGTAACGGGATAACGGCATCCTCCCTCTGTACATCCTTTACTGGTTAGCAGACAAGCATGGAACATCTGAAGAAGCAGGGCAGGAGTTGGGTTCCGGGCGTGGGAACATGAGCTCAGGGTTTTTTGTTTTGTTTTGTTTTGTTTTTGTTTTCCCGAGACAGGGTTTCTCTGTATAGCCCTGGCTGTCCTGGAACTCACTCTGTGGACCAGGCTGGCCTTGAACTCAGAAATCCGCCTGCCTCTGCCTCCCAAGTGCTGGGATTAAAGGCATGTACCACCATTGCCCGGCTTGAGTTCAGTTTTGATCTTGCCAGTAAGGTGGAACCCATTCCTGAGATGACTGAACTCAGGGAGCTACCTCCTACAATGCAGCCATGTTGTTTCCAACAGGAAGTGAACGGAAGTGGCATATCGTACTTCTGGGCCTGCATTCTTCATCTGTGCCGTACTCCACTCTTGTTGGATCTGCCACTGCTTGGCCTGAATCACGAAGGGCTGTGGCAAGCACTTTGGAGGCTGAGGCATGAGGATAGATGTGAGCCTGGGCTGTAGAGTGAAACTCTTGTCTCAACAAAACAAGACAAATATAGCAACAAAAGACTCAGGAGATTCGAGGTGAGGATGCAGCAGGAGAGTTCCTAGAAGATTCCAGAGCAGGGCGACTCACAACCTGGACCAGTCACCTCATCACTGGCACATGAATGAGAAATGAGCATCTTGGTGCCACCACATGGTTAGTGTCTTTGTTGACACTGGTGGCTTATCTTTGACCTGAACCAACACGGGGTGGTGCTGG
Organism: Mastomys coucha; assembly: GCF_008632895.1. Lineage (NCBI taxonomy): Eukaryota > Metazoa > Chordata > Mammalia > Rodentia > Muridae > Mastomys > Mastomys coucha. The sequence goes on from NW_022196909.1 coordinate 9,843,619, forward strand.
CAACTGTCTTATCTCCTTGATGGGACTATTATGACAATCAGATGAAAGAAAATGGCCAGGCTCTCCACAACTGGTGAGAGTGCCACCTTTGTTGATTCCCCAGTATTAACAGTGTGTGCTGTAGAGACTCTGGACACAGGCATAGCCCAGGAACATTTTATACCTTTCCAATGGGAAAACACTGCTCTGAGAGTCTGAGCAAAGTGCCTAACAGATTTTATTAACTAGCACCAGCCTTGCCCCAATCCCATTGAGGAACCAAGAGCTAATGTAAACAGGGGGAGGGGGGGAGAATGGCCATTGTAAGCAGCTGACACATTAGCTCACCTTAGTTTTATGGCCATTTTACAAGCTGGTGGCAATTCCTAAAGTACCCATGTGAGCTGAAATATATTAAATGTCATTAGTTGTCTAGGTTTTGCCAGAAAACCAGTTTACAGCGACAGGGATTTATAGTTTCATACTCCTGTGAGGGCAAAACAGCCTCTAAACCATATTGGTGTGGTGAGAGCCAAGTATTAACCCTTAGCTGGCACTGACTTTACGTAAAATCACCCTAAGTAAGGGACAGCATATACTTAGGAAGTCACTGTGCATAGCTACTGTATCTACAGAGTGGAAGGCTCCATGGTAGGATGAGATACATCTGAAGAAGACCAACAGACATTAGGAAAGGAGGAAGGAGGGAGGGGGAGGGGGAGGGG
>NW_022196909.1:9844432-9850484 GCF_008632895.1 Mastomys coucha
AGGGGGAGGAGGAGGGGGAAAGAAGAGGAGTAGGAGAAGGAGGAGGAGGAGGAAGGAAGAAGAGGAGGAGGACAAGGAGGAGGAGGGGGGAGGAAGAAGAGGAGGAGGAGAAGGAGGAGAGGGGGGAAGAAGAGGAGGAGAAGGAGGAGGAAGAGGAGGAGGAGGTGGTGGAGGAAGAGGAGGCCACTGACCTACTGCTTTCTATGGCCAGGTATGGCCTCAGAGCAGCATTCTTGTGGGGTGAGAAAATGGAGTGTTTCTTGTCCCTTTGTGTGGGCAGAGTCAGGTCTGAGGTGTCAAAGGAACTAGGTTATTAGACCTATTTTCACAGCGTCTTTCATTTCCTTATCAAAACTTCATGCTGGAAAAAGAAAAGCATTAACAGTTCCCATCAAAAGAGCAGTCCATTAGGAAAACCTCCAGGAGGTCCTGCCAGATGGGGAGAGAGGTGCAAAGAGGAGGGGGATATCCAGCTGTGACTGAGTGTAGAGCGCCTAGAAAGGCCATCCTGGAAATCCACAGTGAAAACATACAACGTGTCAAGTTGTATGCGGGCAACCAAGTTTCTTTGGAATCGCACACACCAGCTACTCCACACACCAGCTACTTTATTCAGGCGAATTCCAAGACAACTGCTCTCCTTAGACACTGGCAGCTGCCTCTCTTGCCAGCAGTCTTAAACAGAAAACCAATAGGAGCCATTCTGACAGGAGGGAAGGGATGATCTTAGCTGCTAATAGAAGAGATCTGAGCTTGTTTGGAACAAATAAATCTTACTGGTTTAGGGCCCATTTGGGAATTTTCTTCCTAGTAACAGATGTCCGAAAAGCCTTTTTTTCTTTATTATTGGAGCCTCGATTGATTTAGCCCAACACAAAGCTGCCTTTACCAAATACAAAGATAAGAACAAAACCGAAAGAAGTGAGTAGTTAAACAGGGAAGGAAAAGAGGATGAGAGTGTACTTCACAGTATACAGATGGCTGAAGAGACCAGCTGTAATGGGCATTGATGCTGGGAGGAGCTGATGATAGAGTGATGGGCATTGATGCTGGGAGGAGCTGATAGGGTGATGGGCATTGATGCTGGGAGGAGCTGATAGGGTGATGGGCATTAATGCTGGGAGGAGCTGATAGGGTGGATTTCTGACAGAGGAGAGAGGTGGGGGTGAACATGCAGCTCATTAGACACTGTCATTCAACTGTCACTGTGTATATTATGTACATTGCTAATTTAACTACATTCTCTCCAGCCCCCTATCACAGAGTATTAAGGAGTCTCTTGAGAGATCATGGGGCTTAAAAGCCATCACAAGTGGGCGAGGTTTGAAAGCACTGGTCTACCCTTCTTGTATTTGTCTAATTTTTTTGGTGACGCTGGATTAAAGCCAGGGCCTCCTGCAGGCTTGGCAAGTGCTCTGTCACTGAGCTACGTATGAGCTCATGCAAGCACTTAAAAAAATTATTGTCTTTTATTATTGTATGTGTGGGTGTTTTCCCTGCATGTATGGTATGTCTGTGTGCCACATCTGTCCAGGGCTCTCTGAGGCTAGAAGACATTCCCTGGGACTGGAGTTATAGATGACTGTGAACCATCTGTAGGTGCTGGGAATCAAACCTGGGTCCTTTACTAAAGCAGCCAGTTCTTCTGCCCCTTTATACAGACATCTTTAAAGTACCTTTGCCATTTACCTTTAGAATACCTCACAATGTGTACTTATCTAATTGTTTTCTCATTATTCTCCTCAAGTTCAGCATTATTTTTTAAAAATAATACAGGCAAATGGAAAAAAGTCAACATATTCAAATCATGGAAATACTTAAATAGATCGCAGTATATTGATGTAATAGAGGTTTTAAGAAACTTTTCATTACTTTGTGTGTACACCACAGCAAGGGCGTGAGGTCAAAGGACAACTTGTGGAAGTCACCTCTCTATCCCATGTAGATGCCTGGGAGCCATTGGGTTTGGAACAGGCACTTTTACCTGCTGACCCATCTCTTCAGCCTGCATCTAATAGAGCTGTATAAAGTTAAACACTGTTTTAAGAAAGCTATTTTAGGGCCAGAGCGATGACTAAATGGTTAAAGGCACTTGCTGCTCTTCCAGAGGCCCAGAGTTCAGTTCCTATCTCCCACATTCAGCACCCACTTCACCAACTGAGGGACGGACAGAGAACTGGTGGGTTGTCACTCCTGGTGTGTCCAAAGGGTGTTTCCTAAGGTCAGTGAATGCAATGGAGAAGATCTGAGCCTTGGTTGGAGCAGGAAAAGAGGAGAAGGAGAAAACTCACTTCGGCTCTTCCTTGCAAAGCAGGGAACTTTTCTCCTTCTGTCCTGGACATTAGACTCGACTGCCCACTGTGGACACAGGGCTGTACTGGTGGCCGCTCTGGCTTGTGGACTGAGAACGTTTGTCTCACCCTCCAGTTTATAGACTGCTCCTCATGGCTGACTTTCCAGCCACGTGGGTGCGTGTGTGTCTCTGTGGATGTGTGTGCCTGTATGGGTGCCTGTGTGTGTGTTTGTCTGTTGTACCTGTGTGTATGTGTAGTGCTGTTTTTCCGAGTGATGTGTCTGCGAGTTACTTTACACCTTTGTTGAAAGTCAACTGAAAAGCTCGACCTGGTGGTACAGACATATCTGGGATTCCCACTCTCAGAGAGGAACTGAGTTCCAGACCAGGCCGAGCTACAAGAAAACCAAGAAATAAATGAGAGTGAACTGGGTATTTTTGTCATTCTTTTTCGGTACCTCCAGCTTCTTCAGTTTACATCAGAGACTGACAAACTTTAGTTCAAGGGCCAAATCTAGCCTACTGTCTATTTTTTAAATAAAGGTTTATTTAGAACTCAGCCAAACTCATTCATTTATGATGCAAAGCTAAATTTCAGACAGAGACTACAAAGTCAGAGGCATTTACTCTCATGATCTTTACAGGAAACAATTTCTGTCTGCTGGGTTCTGTGTCTAGCCTTTTGTGACACCACACTATTTTGGTTGCTTTGGCTTTATAGGAAATCTTAAACTCCCATGGTCTACACCCTCCACATTACTTGATTATTTCAATCTTATGTGTATGTACAGGAGTTTTTAGACCATCCTTTCAATTTCTACAAAAGATCGTCTGCAATTTTCTTAGGGGTTGTTTGAGTCTCTCAACCCAGCTGGAGAGAGTCAACATTTTAACAATGTTGAACTTTCTAGTCCTCGATGACCATGGAATGTCCCTGTATAGATGTAGGTTATCCTGAACTTCACAGAGAAATGCTTTGATGTTTTTCAGTTCAGATGTCTTGCATATATTTTGTTGAAGTATGCATGTCTTTCATATCTATACACATGGATACACACATACAGACAACCTCAAGTAGCCCAGGCTGGCGCAAACTCACTCTGTAGCTGATGGAGGATGATCCTGAACTTCTAATCTCCCTACTTGTACATACAGAGTTCATGTGCTATTATGCTATTATTAAACCCAGGGATTTACATATGTTAGGCAAGTAGTCTACTAACTGAACTACATCCCTAGCCCAGTAGTTTATAGTTTACTTCTGATCTTCTTCTTCTTCTTCTTCTTCTTCTTCTTCTTCTTCTTCTTCTTCTTCTTCTTCTTCTTCTTCTTCTTCTTCTTCTTCTTCTTCCTCCTCCTCCTCCTCCTTCTCCTCCTCTTCCTCCTCCTCCTCCTCTTCCTCCTCCTCTTCCTCCTCTTCCTCCTCCTCCTCCTTCTCCTCCTCCTCTTTCTCTTCCTCCATTTGTTTTGTTTTGAAACAGGGTTCTGTCTCCCAAGTGCTGGGATTAAAAGTGTATGCCACTACCGCCTGGCCTGATGCAGTTTTACTACACTGTTTTTAAACTTTTAAATTGTTTGTTGATAGTCTATAGACATGCAGTCAATTTTTGCATATTGTATTTTTCCATCTTTGCCATATTTATTATTAGGATGTATAAATTTCCCAGCACTGATTATGTAAGACTTTCTATAGAAGTGATCAGTGAGTGAATGTGGAATTCTTTTGGCCTGTCCAGTCTAGATACATTTTGTTCTTTCTTGTCTTGCTTCTGGCAAGGACTTGTGGTTGGATGCTGACTAAACATTCCTGATCTTCCAGGGGAAAGCACTTGCTCTTTCCCACGAAGTGTGATATAAGCTGTTCTTGAATGTGGTTTGTCAGGTCGAGCAAGCTCACCTCCAGTCCTTATCCCCTGGAGATTTCTTCATGTAAGGTGCAAAAAGATGCTGAGCCCCAGGATGCTGGGAACCTAACGAGTGCCTTCTGCAGCTCAGAGAGAACTCTTTCAGGAGAAGAAATATCTGTTTTATACTTTAATTGTCTGTTTGCTGTGTTACAAAGATTGAACCTCAAGTATGCTAGGTGAGAGTTCTGCCACTATGCTATGTCCTTGGATCTCCCCCATGGGACATACTTAGCCATTTAGAATGCTCCAAGGCCCATGGAGACAGCCTGGGCTAGCCCTTGCACAGCTCCCCTTTGAGTGGCTATTTGCTTTTGTTAAGACTTCAGAAATGAACCCCACTGGGATTCATTTTCTCCTATTCTCAATGCAGTCTCCATGATGGCCCAGAGTCAAAGCCCTGTATCCTCCAGGAGAAATGATTGTAGTTTTGTTGGGATGACCTCTGCTCCCTGTGGTCCACAACAAAGCCAGGAAGAAACAGGAAATGGTGCTGAAGTGAGAGAGAGTGGCTAGAGGAGACAGCTGCACTGCTGAGGCAAGGTAGCCTGCCCTGTGTGTCTGTAGGTGGAAACTCCCTCTTACCAAGCCCTCTAGGCTCCCACCCTCATCTCCTTGAACTTGCTGGCCAGCTCCTCTGGAGCCTGGGACTTCTTCTGCAAACCAATTCCTGGATACTATTTCTTCTACTCAAAAGTGTCCCTTTTCTACTTCAAATGTCCCTTGTGTCCTGTGACTCCAGCCAACAAAATCAGGTGGCCTTGTTCTCTAGAAGTTTTTTTTTTTTTTTTTTCCCCGAGACAGGGTTTCTCTGTGTAGTCCTGGTTGTCCTGGAACTCACTCTGTTCGAGGCTGGCCTCGAACTCAGAAATCCACCTGCCTCTGTCTCTCAAGTGCTGGGATTAAAGGCATGTGCCACCACCGCCTGGCTTCTCTAGAATTTTTTTTCCCCCATAGAACTCAGATTTACCCAACATTTAGAATTCTCCATTTTTCCTACCAATGCCTAAACAATGTCTATGTGGTGCCACATTCTAAATTAACAGCCTATGATATGAATAGACGTGAATTCTCCTGGACAATTGTGATTTCATTCTTTATTTTTTGATTTTCTTGAAACAGGGTCTTGCTGGATAGCCCAAGCTGGATAGCCTTGAACTCAGGTTTCTCCTGAGTCCAACTAAAAAAAAAAAAAAAAACCCAAACCATCAAATCCCCTTGTTAATAAACTCGCAGCTCTACTGGGCATTAGTGACTGACACTGAAGCCAAAATGAGAGCTTTATTGAAACATATGTTGTGGGAAGATTTTCAGTTTATTGAACTATGTATTATCCACGAGCCATGCTTGAACATACTAGCTGTGTGCAATGCCTATACATAGCCATGTGCGATGCCTCTAATCTCACTCTAAGAAGCTGAGGCAGGAGGATTATGAAAAATGTCCTGTCTTAAATAACAACCAGAAAAAGAAAAAAAAAAACAAATTATGAAGCGATCATGCAACTCTCACTAAACATGTTGAATACTAATCTCTAAGAAGCAGACGTGGACCTTACATGAGTGACATCTGATACAGCTAAAGGGAGGGGCCTCCCTGATGTGATATGGTGTCTGGTGTGCATGGTCTATAAGTAATAAATATGAAGAAATGAAAAACAAGGTTGCAAATGTCCACTTAGTGAATAGATCTCACACACACACACACACACACACACACACACACAGAGTTTTGTGCATAATAGTGTTTGGCAATAACATCAAAGGTAGAGCTATGGCATAGATAACCAAGTAAGACCAAATCCATCCCCATGCCCTGCTCTCCTCTCCTCTCCTCTCCTCTCCTCTCCTCTCCT
>NW_022196909.1:9850732-9860940 GCF_008632895.1 Mastomys coucha
CTCCCCTCCTCTCCTCTTCCCTCTCCCTCCCCTTCCCTCTCCTCTCCTCTGCTCCTCTGGCCCCCACCTCCTGGACCTGTCATCACTATGACAGACTCTGGAGGGAGACAGTGAAAAATCTGGTAAGTTTTTGTTGCCAGAAAATCACACTATGAATAATCAGTCTCTGGGTCTTCCCCCCTCTTCTTCTCACCAAGATTCAAAAGTCTCCAAAGTTTTAAAACCAAACCTCAATCCCTCCCTCTGTAGCACTCAGTTTCTATCCCAGACAAATAATCAGGACTAGTTATTTCTTGCTTATTCTTCTGAGTGTTTTAAAGTATGTGAGTCACTTAGATATTCTTTATACCATATCTTCTTTCTTTATACACCTGACAACTACTTTACATGTGTGGGTTATATGTCTCTATCTTTGTGAATGGCCTCTCAAAATGATTCTTTGATTCATTAAAAAAAAAATTAAAATAAATTAAAGATTTATTTATTTTTATTGAATGTATTTTATTTTATTTATTGTATGAGTATTTGCCTGCATATAGATGTCTGTGTACTACGTGTGTGTCTGGTGTGCTTAGAGACCAGAAGGTGGCAATGAATCCTTTGAAGCTGGAGTTACAGACAGTTATGAGCTACCGTTCAGTTCTGGGAATTGAACTCTAGTCCTCTGCCAGAGCTGCCTATGTTCTTAAGCACTGAGCCAACTTTCCTGCCTCTTATTTTAATAGATAAAGACTATTTGGTTGTGTGAATTTACAATCATTGATTAAGTCAATTCCCTTTTAAAACCTTTTTTACACGCATGTGTAAGGGTGTGTGTTAGGGTTCTCTAGAGTAAAAGAACACACACATATATAACATATATGTTAACATATATATAACATATATAGTATATATATGTTATATATATAACACATATATATAGGGGGCTGGAGAGATGGCTCAGTGGTTAAGAACCCTGACTGCTTTACCAGAGGTCCTGAGTTCAAATCCCAGCAACCACATGGTGGCTCACAATCACCCATAATGAAATCTGATGCCCTCTTCTGGCGTGTCTGAAGACAGCTACAGTGTACTTACATATAATAAATAAAAAAAATCTTTAAAAAAAAATATATATATAAAATAAAATTCCATCTCTAAAATCCAGCAGTTGCTCAGTACACAAGGCTAGATACCTCAGCTGGTCTTCAGTGTATGCCAAAATACTGAGGAAATAGACTCTCATGCAGACGAAGGGATGGGGCTTTCTAGGGAGCAAAGCAAGCAGTCAGAGTTCAAACTCCCTTCTTCTGTGGGCTTATGTAGGCTGCCAACAGAAGGTGTGGCCCAGATCAGAGGCAGGTCTTTCCATCTTAAAAGATCTTGATTAAAGGGGTGTCGTCCCACCTCAAAGGTCTAGATTAGAAGTGGATCTACCCATTTTTAAATTGCTCACAAGTGTGCCAGGTCATTTTTGGGTTTTAGTTGATTCCAGATGTAGTTAAGTTGACAACCAAGAATAGCCATCCCAGGGTGTTTTGCCTGCATATTTGTCTGTACATTATATGCTTGCCTGGTTTCCACAGGTGCTAAAGAGAGTGTTAGATCCCCTGGAGGTGGAGGTACAGATGGTTATGAGCTGCCATGTGGGTGCTAGAAATTGAATTTGGTTGCTCTGAAAGAGCATCAAACACTCTTAATTTCTGAGCTCATCTCATCAGCCACTCCATTCCCCTTGGATAGACATTTAGGTAATAAGTCTTTAGCTACTGTGGAGAGTGTTTCGTGAATAACTCCTGTATGATGTATGTTTTTTCATGTATGTGGATACCTGAGTGACATATTTCTAGACTTAAACAGTTGATGATGTTGAGGTCAATGGATCACATCTATTACAGTGGCTGCATAGCATTCCATCACCTCGTGATATCATAATTATCTTAGTTCATAGAAAGATACTTGAACTCATCCAGTTGCATTTCTCAATACTATCTCCATCATGTAAGCAGTGCATGACTTTACTTGTATTTCAGATAGATACTGTGAATTTACTCGTTGTATAACTCGAACCAATTTATACTCCCATCAACAATGAAAGAGAGTGGCTATTTGTATGAGGAAAAAAATTGCAGAATTTTGATTTTCATTTTTTTTCAGTAGTCTTTAAAAATATTTAAGCCAAGGCTGGTGGCACACACATACAATTACAGCTGCACAGAAGGCTGAGGTGGGAAGATATCGAATTCAAGGTTAGCCTCGGAGATTTATGGAGACCTTGTCTCAAAAATGTGTGGGGGCGGGCATTGTCAGTGGTACCAGCATTTGTAGAGTCCTAGGTTCAAAACCACGCTTTTTAAAAGAGTTAACCATTGTCTGTGGACATGCTTCAGTAGTTAAAGCATTTGCCGTACAAGCATGAAGACCAGAATTTGAGTCTTTGAATGCTGTACAAGCTGGGCAAGAGTGCCTACTGCTTGCAATCATCAGGAGGCAGAGACAGGAGATTCCTGAGGCAAGCTGGCTAGCTACTGTGTGTGACACACATGCAACCTTTACCTGCACACACACTCACACACACTATGTACATGCAAAAAGTTATCATACTTACTCTTTTTTCTTTATTAGATACTTTGCACACACACACACACACACACACATACACACACACCTCTTTATCATGGTCCTGATATTTCTGATATTTCCTATTGATTTGCTTTATTCCAGCCTGTCATTTATCTTTTGACTTTGTTTATTTCATGGGGGTGGGGATGCATGCTTATTTCTAAATACTTAATATCAAATTTATCAAATTTATTTTCCTTTAATACTCAAACTTGGGAGGCAGATGCAGGCTGATCTCAAGGCCAGCCTGGTCTACAAAGCGAGTTCCAGGACAACTAGGGATATACAGAGAAAGCCTGTTGCTAAAAATTAAATATATATGTCACATATATATGACAGGTTCTTACTGTGTACGTTTGGCTGGCCCATACCTTGCTAAGCAGACCAAGTTTGAATTGAACTAGCAGAGATCCCCCTGCCTCTGCTTCCCAAGTGGTATGATCAAAAGTGTGCATCATCACATCTGGCCAAATATTTGGATTTTTGTGTCATAGTTAACAGAACTAGATCTATGGGAGGGCCAAAAATTATTTTAAAAATCTTTCCGTGGTCTACCCTAACATTTATTTTCATAGAGATATTTTTTACTTACATATAATTTATTCTGTGTAAATGTGCTTCCAGTTGCTGACAGCAAGACTTGACTGGCTTTTTCTTCTTTCCATGTGACCCCTGTGCGGGACATGTGTGTTTACAGTGGCAGGCTCCTTTCTGAGCAGTATTAAAACTTAACAATGCAAAGCCCCGGGGCCACACTGTTGTTTCTGTGGCAATGGTGGGAGAGGCCTCTTCCCTACACTCACCCTACATAGCTACAGAGACAGTTTCCCACTCAGGGGTCGGCTTCCACAGGACCTCGGCTGTTGCCTGCCCAGCCCCCACTGTGCCAGGCTCCAGAGCCACAAATGTGGAGCGCAGCAGCTCAGAACCACCCCACTCAGGGGTGGAATTGGGCTTCGGGCCTGAATAAATAATTAGAAATTGGCTGCTGAGAGAATGTCCCTGATGATTGCTTGCTCTGGAATTTTTCTGGGTGCCACACAGAGTTTTATTACCCAATTAAAATACAGCAGATTAAGTAGTGCAAAAGGAAGATGGAGTGGGCAATAAATTTGCTGTGGAATGGGCTGTGGAGGGCCCAACCTGAGAGGCATGAATTTATGGTTCAGAGAGAATTGAGAAATAGAATAATCGAGTTTCGCCAGAAGGAATCACTAGCCAAGCATGTTCTTCAAAGGAGACAAAATGTCTGCCTTGGAGAATAGGGAGATCAGAGGCATGCATGGGCAGTGGGAGGGCAAGGCATGCCTCTGAGTGAATGGCCTGCAGGAAAGGGAAGTGATGGAGAGGGGAGATAGCCTGGACAAGGCTCCTGCCAATCTGTAGTGTTTTGAGACACACCAGCATTGAAGGAGGCGCTTGAGGTTTGGTGGTACCCAACCTTGTTCATTGTACGTGGAACCACAAGATCAAGGCAAGCCTGGGCTACGTGGTGTGATCCTGACTCAGAATACAAAAGTACAATACAACAGACACATACACACACACATACACAGACACATAGACACACATTACCACCACCACTACCACCATCACCACCACCACCAATGGGGGGGGGCGGGGGGGAAAGCCAAACCAAATCAAAGGATCAAGGAAAGGAGGGCCGGGTGGCTTGGGTTTGGACCCAAGACTGTGTAGCTCTAAATAGAATACATTCTGGAGTACTGGGTGTCTTTGTAGAGAAGAGATACCATGGCCACAGGGGTGGGGCTGGCTTACAGTTTCAGAGGTTTAGTCCATTATCATCACGGCAGGAAACATGGAGGCACACAGGCAGACATGGTGCTGGAGAAGGAGCTGAGGGTTCTACATCATGATCTGCAGACAGCAAAAGGAGACTGTGCACCACGCTGAGTGTAGCTTGAGCATAGGAAACCTCAAAGCCCGCCCCCACAGTGACGTACTTCCTTCAACAAGACCACACCTCCTAACAGTGCCACTCCCCATGGGCCAAAAACATTCAAACACAGGCGTCTATTGGGGGGGGCAGGGCATTCGTGTTCAAACCACTGGGCTTAGGTTCTCAACTCATGAATTTTGTAGGACAGCATGGACTGTCTTAGAGAATAATTTCTTTACTACACATTCCCTATCTCCTCCCCCCCCCCCCCCCCCCCCCCCCAGCTTATTCCTGACTCCTAGTCTTCCCACAGTTCCCTTGTGGTTACCACAGAGGTTGCTGTGAGCTGTGGGAATTGCGTTCTTCAGGGCATTTGGTCCTGCTCCTCAGTGAGTGGCTTGTTCTTCTCCTGAAGATGGGAAAGTGAATGTTTCTCCTCGAGCACGCCTATGGCTTCACTTCTTACCTTGCCTTAGGTAGCTGGATTATGTCTGAGACAGCCAACTTGGCACACATACCTTCTGAGGAGGACTTGAATGTGTCTACACCCAGGCTTATCATATTTATCCAAGATTTTGGCTGAAACCACCCAATTGTTTTTAGGTATCCTAGAACTTTGGGCCAGCCTTGTTGCCAGACGCTGAGCAAAAGGAAGCTCAGATACTAAAGCTCTTGTCTTTGAATTGTGTTCCCATTACTGACCCTACACAGCAGATTAATAATGAAGATGAAGACCTGTGTGTCAGGTGTCTGTACACCCCAGAGCTTAACTCTGAACCCTAGCCTGCCCTGTCAACAGGGGTAGAACTAGTTCCTCACAGGCAGATCCCCGAGTCTAGGGGATCTAGCCATTCTTGATTGCTAGTTGGTATAAATTGGTTTTGTTCATTCACCTACCCACTCTTCATTCATTCATTCATTCATTCATTCATTCATTCAGCAAATACAACCTGAGCAGCTGCTTCTCAAAACCAGTTAATCTTCCAAGAAATAAGGATGTGGCTATGAGCCCACCTCAGTTCCTGGCTGTCTCCAGGTGACTGCCATCGCCACACTTACAAAGTTATTAAATATGAACTACTTACAAGTATGTTTTAAGTTCCTCTATCTCTACTTTCTGTCAGTAGTTCATTCTCATGAATTCCCTGTTCCTTATAGTCATCAAGTTCCACACACTCTCGTAGTAGCCAGGGCCTTGTGATCCATTTCCTGTCAGCAATGCATCGTGAGACAGTTACAAACGGATGTGCCAAGCCTGTGCCAAGCATGAAGAGCAGTAGATAAAGGGGACGTAGGGTCTCAGCTTCCCGGGGGAAGTGGTACAAGGTAGTTTCAATATTCAAGGCTCCAAGGAAAGGGCCTGTTACCCAGCTAAGGAGTGGATCAATGAGACTTACCTGGGAATATGTGGCTAAAGGCATTTGAAAAACTAGAAAATCCTACATGAATCTGGGCATCATCCGAAGAGGCCATCCCCTGTTCTCAGGACTGCGGAAAGGCTCCCGGCATCCTCACTGACTCCGGGCAGCTGATTTGGGTGTGGAGCTTGGGGGGGGAGTTGTTCTGAGTGGGGTTAGCGCTACCGTCCGTATCAGGGGCATTTCTTGTTGGTGTGATCAAAGACCTGAGACAAGCGGCATGAGGAATTTCATTTTGTCTTAGTGTTTTCAGTGACTGAGGCAGGGGAGGCTTTCACTGTACCAGCCGGAGTGCGAGGTGGCTGCTCTTACATCCATGGCCAGCAGCTGAGAGCTGAATGCTGACACGTGCCCCTTTCCTCCTTTTCTTCCATTTTACTCAAGCCGCAGCTCATGGGATGGAGCCACGCTCATTCATGGTGTGTCTTCCCGCCTCACTTATACCTCCCTTCTCAGACATCCCCAGGAGTGTGTCTCCTAGGAGATCCAAACCCCATGGTGTTCACAAGGAAGATTTACCATCAGCGTCCTTATAAAAGGGGCTTCATAGGGAGTCTCAGTCCCGCCCAGGGGCTACCGTGAGCACTCATTAGTCTATAGGGAAGGGGTTCCCGAGTCCACTAGCATTTGGCGTTGGCTTTTCCAAGTCTCCAGAACTGTGAGAACTATGTCTGAGGTCACCTAGCCACCTTGTTTGTGGTAGTTTATATAACGTCTACCTAACTGTGGATTTCCCACCAGTCTGCTGATTCCTAGGGTCTAGGCTAGCCTGTCCTGTTTATCACTGTTTCCCTAGGACCCCAGTGGGCCCAGGAATCAGATAAGCCAATGAACAAACGGAAAGAGGAGCCCTTTATATTACTATTTTATAAACCCTTTATATTTAATAGTATATTAAATAGTAAAATAAGGCTGTGGTGGTTTGAATATGCTTGGCCCATGGGAAGGGGCATTCTTAGGAGGTGTGGCCTGGTTGGAGTAGGTGTGGCCTTGTTAGAGGAAGAGAGTCACAGTAGGGGTGGGCATTGAGGTTCTATGCTCAAGCTCAGCCCCGTGTGGAAGAGAACGCTTCCGTCCTGGCTGCCATCTTATCAAGATGTAGAACTCTTGGCTGCTCCAGCGCCGTGCCTGCCTGCATGTAGCTATGCTTCCTGCCGTGATGATAATGGACCAGACCTCTGAAACTTTAAGCCATCACAGATTAAATGTTTTCCTTTATAAGAGTTGTCTTAGTCATGATGTCTCTTCATAGCAATGAAAACCCAAACTAAGACAAAGACTGCGCTATCCTTTCCAGGCCCAAGGGCACGTATAAACATTTTTTTTTAAAAGGAAAGATAGTCTTTGTTTGTTTTATTAAGCAAAGCAACCATATTTTTCCATTTTGAATACTGTATAGATTCATGTAGAGAATCTAAAGGAAAACACTTGGTGTCTTTTCTTCCAATCAATTTTTAGTGTCTAGATTTTTGTTTTGTTTACATCGTGTTCATTTTAAGTAAACTTCTTATGTAATGTATTAAGAGTCAAAGCCTGGGACCACACTGGTGGCTCTCTGAAATATCTTCTAAGTCTTCTTAAAGATTTATCCAAAGAAGAAAGCTAGGCAACATAATTAAGCAAACACAGTAATGGGGTCGATTCATGGCGATAAAATCCTCCTCATGTTGGAAATAAAGCCTGAAGTCATAACCAAACAAATGGAACATGCACTTGGGTGGTTATGTCTGATCCTGAGGGGTGAAGAACGAGAGCCCCACTGGGCTTTCTAAGTGCATCAAAATGAAGGCTGAACCTTGCTAATGCATGGGCATCAGCAAGATTCCAAGACAGGGAAGGGAGGTACCCAGAGAACGATGGAACGAAGGCTGGAGGAGCTAACAATTTTCTGTGCATCACATTAATATGTGAAATTGAATTCAAATAAATCCCTAAGACCAGTAGCATTTATCTCAATGTCAGCAGGGGACCAGAAAGCCAAGAATGTAAATTGTTTCTCAAATTAAGCAATTTGTCATGGAAAATGGACTGTTATAAATTTGTTCAATTCTACACTTCTCTCTGTCAGATGCTATTGAGAGAAACCCAGGTAAGTAGCTGATAGCAGACCTTCTGTAGAGGAAAAGAAAACTATAATTTGGTGGCACACTAATCAGCGGAGCTCCTCAGATGAACTCTATCAGAATCTATTGACAATCTACCCCAAATGTTAAAAGATATTTATTTGGCAGGTGCTAAAATTACATTTAATCCTTTTGTGACTTCTGACCAAGTCAAGAACTACAAATAGCATTTTAATGCACCTTCTCACATTTGGACGAAGATCTTGTCTTCACCTTTTCCAGAGAGCTGAGACAGAAGTACAAGGTTCCATCTGTGCCCACTGAAAAGATGATGAAGGGCTAGAGAGATGGATAGTGGGTAAGAGCACTGACTGCTCTTCCAAAGGTCCTGAGTTCAAATCCCAGTAGCCATATGGTGACTCACAACCATCCATAATGAGAGCTGATGCCCTCTTCTGGGGTGTCTGAAGACAGATACAGTGTACTTACATATAATAAATAATTGTTTTTTTTTAAAATGGAAGGGTGATGAAGTTCAGGTCGCCCAAGGACACCATGAAGGCCAGCAGACTGGCAAAGTGTTCTGAGGATCCAGGAAGAGACACATCATCTCCATTGAACAAATGCAGCCGAGAAAAGGCCAATGTCACAATCGTCCACGTGGGCATCCAACCCAGCAAGGCGGCAATCACCAGGCTAAAGCTGGACCACAGAGTGAGCCTGGAGCAAGAAGTCAAGTCTCAACAAGTAGGGAAGGAGAAGGACAAAGCTGAGGAGGAAACAATTAAGCAGATGCAGGAGTAGAGGCATTTCATGCACAACTTTCCTTAAAGACTGCCTAAGTAAAAACAAGTTATTTATTTTATGTGTATGAGTGATTTGCATGCATGTATGTGTATGTATGTATGTGTACCGTGTGCCTGTAGTGCCCGAGGGTGGCAGAAAAGGGCACTAAATTCCTTGGACCTGGAGTTACAAGTGGTTTTGAGTTGCTGTGTGGGTGCTGAGAAAGGCGTCAGTCCTCTGGAAGAGCAGCTCCCGCTCTTACTCCCTGAGCCATCATCTCTCCAGCTCGTAGAACTTTTGGCTTCTGTCTGTTTTGAGACAGAGTCTAGGCTGTGCGGTCCAGGTGGGCTTTGAATTTGAGCTCATTCTGTTTCAGACTCACAGATGCTGGGATTACAGACAAGCACCACCCACCCACCCCGCGTGGCAGGATGCTGATTCACACACAGTTCCTGCCTTCCGTCTGGGGAATACAAGAAGAGTGTAGGGATGGGCACAGAAGATAATGTCCATGACCCACACAGAGGCGTGAGGAAGTCCTCTCAAAATTCTACCCCAGCTTCTCTCATGATTCACCGTGACAACATGGGGGCTCAAGTCCCGGATCTTTAAGACGTCAGCCTTAGAGGAGATTCACTCTGCTGATGACAAGGCCGCTCTTTCCATCATCTTTCAAATCTTTCTATCACCAAGTAAGGTACTCATTTCCTTTGGTGAGTGTGTTTGCTTTCTCTATCTCATAACTTAAATTCCAGTAATTCCCGTGGCAAGAGTGTGCATAGACACCAACATTCTTCCTGACAACATTGCCCTACAATATAAACACAGCACAATACAACCACCAGAATCAGGAAATTGATACTGATAGGTAGGTCAGGCGGAAAAATTTCCCTCTATCTTGCTAGGTTCTCATGGTGGAGAACATTTATCAGTAGGCAGATTAGCAAGAGGAAAGATTATGTGTAGCTCCTAAATATCTGAAGATAGGAGTTTATATATGAAATTTATGCTTCCAAGGGTGGAGGGTTTGGGTGACGGGCTGATTAGGGTTGTGTCCGCTTGAAACAAGCTAGAGTCATTTGGGAAGAGGGACTCTCACTGAGAAACTGCCTCCATCAGACTGGCCTGTGGGCAAAGTCTGAGAGCATTTTCTTAGTTAATGATTGATGTGGGAGGGCCAGGCCCATTGTGGAAGGCTCCACCCCTGGGTAGGTGATCCTGCCAAGCTAAGTGAGGTATGGAAAGAAAGCCAGGATGTCGCACTCCTCCATGGTCTCTGCTTTGGTTTGGCTTTGAGTTCTTATCCTGGAGTAGCTTAGTGGAGTGTGAGCCCAAGTTGTTTTCAGTCATTGTTTTATTACAGCAACAGACAGGTTCCCATGTGCACACAGAGAAAGAGAGAGAGAGAGAGAGAGAGAGAGAGAGAGAGAGAGAGAGAGA
>NW_022196909.1:9861233-9873834 GCF_008632895.1 Mastomys coucha
GAGGGAGGGAGGGAGGGAAGGAGAGAGGGAGAGAGGGAGGGAGGGAGAGAGGGAGAGAGAGAGAGAGACAGGGAAAGATGAATTTGTTTCTATAGTCCTTTGGGAAAGGGTTCCCACTGAGACCCAGGGACGCTTCCTATGTCTCCAAGACAGTTCCTACCTTCTAATCTCCAGCTAGTTCTCAGCCAGGATTTACCAGCTACTGTAGTAGTGTCCTTTTGAATGAAGGGTACTGGTCTATCTGGGTATGGCGGAACACACCTATAATCCCAGTACTCAGCAGACCTAGGTAAGAAGGTTACAGCCTGGAGCAAGCTCCAGCCATGTAGTGAATCTGGGTTTCAAGGAGGGCAGGGGAAGAAGAGGAGAAAGTATAGAAGGGAGAGAAGGGAGAGGAAGATGAGGAATAAGAAGAGATGGAGGAGCAAGGGGAGGAGGAGGAAGAAATGGAGGAAGAGGAAGAAATGAACTGTGCTGAGCTCAGTTAGGCATGAGGTTTGCATGTTGGCTGGCGACTTTTCCCTTAGGAGAAGCCAAGAAGCCCTCAGAGCCTCTGTGTGTTTAAGAATCCAGGTTTGGGGAGGATACCTGAGTTCAGGTCGCAGCTCTACGACGTACATTTAAGGTTTGAAGGGGCTGCTCCTCAGAGAGAGAGAGGGTGATTGTTACAGACACCTGCCAGAGCTAGGTACAGGGTTGTAGCTGTGAAGTTTTACTACAGGGGATAGAGGTAGGAGGGTTGTTAACTTTCATAGCAGCCTTAGGTCTATAGCAAGCCTTATTTTATAGAATGACCAATTGAACAAACAAAATAGAGATGATCCTATCTTTCAGAGCTGCTGTAAAGATGAAAAATTATATGCTTCCAAAGGAATTAGACACTGCTGGACATACAACAGACAACATATAGCAGATAACTCTAGTCTATGATTTGAGGACAGATGTCAGTTCAAGTTCACACACACACACACACACACATACACACACACACACACACACACACATGCACACACACACACGTGCACGCACCCCTACCTAAACCCCTATCATAGACTTTTGTTATTAATGAGTTCATGTTGCTAAATCTGATTATCAGTAATCTATGTTTGAAATTAGACATTTTTCATATGAGGATGCTAAATGGGCATCAGCTCACATTATTCTAAGAGGAAAAAGCAGTAATACATTCAGGTCAACCTCCTCTCCGCTCCCCTCCCGCATCCAGTTCCCCACAGCATAAGTGAAATGCGGTAAGCCTCCTGAGGGGCCTCCTGGTGTGCCACTGTAATGTACACCACTTTCTGTGAACATTGTTTTGAGTCGAAGGCATTTCATATCCTATGATCCCTTCTGTATCTAAGAGCAGAGGGTTTCCCCACAGAAATCAATTTCACACCCTCTCCCTCCATCAGGATCTCATCCTCTGAGACGAGAAGTCTTTGTCATACCTGGATGGACAGTGTCACTATTTCTCCTGGGTGTCATGTCTTTTAAAAAGTCCTTTGTATTTCTATACCTGTCCTATCTCTTCTAAGAAAGCTTCGTGTTCTCCCCTTTACTGTCTTCATCCCATCGAGGATGCCTCTCATCTGTTGAGCACGTGCTTAGCATGTCTGAGGCTTGGTTGTTAGGAATGGAATGAAACAGAAGAGAAAGCTGTCTGCAGGCCTCAACACTGACTTGTCTTTTAGTGTCACATTTCTGGGAACTTCCACAGACTTAAATAATTTCCTTCCTTTCCCCTTTTGTGAATTTCATTTGCTGATATTAAGTAGTCAATTTGCAAGGATAAATGCCCTTTACCCTCCCTATACTTTGGTCTTTAAGGATGACCATGGGTACCACACGTGGGGCGTGCTGATCGCTGGAGAGTTGAAGCAGTTGTTTTGTGTTTGTTGTCAGTGGTCCTATTGTAATGCCTGCTCACCTCTGTTAACTACACCCAACGCTCTCCTAGAAACGACATAGTCTTTTCTGCTTTAGCACTAGGCAAAAGCAAGGGCCGGGCATGGAAAGTACTGGAAAAGGGCATTCAGGACAAATGCAATGACAGACCATGACTCATCTGATCCAGAGGCTGTGAGGTCACCCTTAGCATCAGCAGCATTAGAAGGTCACATGCTCTCCGTGGAGCCTCACTGCACATCAAATGTCAATGGCCGGCATCCTGCAGGATAGAACTTCTGTGCCAGCTCCCTGCTTTACAGACACATGACCATTTATAAATAACAGCACCTTCCAAAGGGAACATCATTGTCACTTGACATGTTGCTGTGTTCCGTCTTTGAATTTGAGAGGTAACTGGAAAAGTTTCCCCCACATTGTTCTGCTAAAACATATGAGGCTTTGGGAGGTTTAACTAGAAAAATTTCCATCCGTCTAAAACAAACAAAAGAACCCTGTGGAGCACTACTTATATTCTGGGAAGTCTGATTTTGAGAAAACAAAAGGTGGTGTTTCCAGGAGACACTGGACATTCTACACTCACATGCAGAAAACACCTAGGCGGGTTCTAACACAAAGAAAGTCTTCGTATTATTTTACCGTATGCACAGTTCTATTGTAGAAGGCAGGTCAGTAAATACACAACAGATAAGAATGTCACAAAGGTTTCTACAGAGACTAATTACCAAGACAGCGATTAAAAAGGGAGGGACTTTAAGGAGAGGCTCAGAGTGCTCTTCTGGGGGACTTGCCCAGTGACAGGAAGCTAGGAATAAGGGGAGCCAGGCAGACCTTTCAGGCAAATGCAAAAGCAAATAAGGAGACAACAGTGACAGAGAACTGGCTGGGGCAAGCGGAGGAGGAGGGGGAAGCAGAGGAGGAGGGGGGAGAGGAGGAGGGGGAAGAGGAAGAGGATGGAGAGGAAGAGGGAAAGGAAAAGGAGAAAGAAGAGGAGGAGGAAGAGAAGGAGGAGAAAGAGGAGGAAGAGGAGGAAGAGGAGGAGGGGAAAGAGGAGGAGGGGAAAGAGGAGGAGGAGGGGGAAGAGGAGGAGGGGGAAGAGGAGAATTCTGAGAGCAGGCTAGAGAGACAGGCAGGGCCAGGAGGAATCCTGCAGGCCACAGTACAGAGTTTGGACAGCAAGTGAAGTAAGAAACTGTACAGTAAGTTAGAAACTGCTCGGTGGAGAGAGAACATGACACATGACAGGGAACCCAGGAAACCTGATTAATCAGTAGAAACCAGGTGACATTGAAGACGGAGAGGAGATGTTAAAAAATGGAAAAATTTTGGTGGGGGGAGGGGTGAGAATAACTGAACATGACGTTGAATAATGAAGAGGAGGAAGAGTCAGGGACAATCCTCGAATTGCTGGATCTGGTGATCTGGTAGAGAGTGCTGTCAAACAGAGGAGAAATAATACATGAGGATGTTGTAAGGGGGCCTGTGAACACACACACACACACATATACACACACTGGACCAGAAAATGGAGTTTCTTTTTTCTTTTTTTTTTTTAAAGATTTACTTTATTTCATTTTTATGTGTATGAGTACACTGTAGCTGTACAGATGACTGTGAGCCATCATATGTGTGGCTGCTGTTTATTTCAGGACCTCTGCTGCACGGTTCACTCTGGAGTAATTTTCTGCAGCTGTCTTCAGATGCACCAGAAGAGGGCGTCCGATCTCATTATGGGTGGTTGTGAGCCACCATGTGGTTGCTGGGATCCGAACTCAGGACCTTCGGAAGAGCAGGCAGTGCTCTTACCCGCTGAGCCATCTCGCCAGCCCGAAAATGGAGTTTCTATATGCTCAGTCAGAGAAAAGTGAAACAGAAATTAGCTAAATAACGGTACTGTTTCCATCATGTGTAGGCAAATGTACTTTTGTTTTGTTTTTAGACAGTGTTACTGTGGAGTCCCGGCTGGCTTGCCATTAGCTATGTAGACAAGGGCCCTGAACACACAGAGGTATGTCTGATTTTTGCCTTCCATATACTGGGATTAAAGATGTGTGCCATCAAGCCTTGCAAGATAAATGTATTTGCTAAAACATTACCGTTAACTTTCTCTGGCAATAATCAAAGTAGAAATGGAAGATAGTAGTAGGCAAATGGTATAAATGAGCTACCAGATGAAGACCCACTCTGAGTCGTTGGGAAATAACTGCCTTTTAGGAGATGCGTAAGAGAGGCCTAAGGAAGGAGGGGGACTGAAAGACTGGGGACCTGAACAACATAAAATATTGCAGGGGAATTATATGCCCAAACCTGACCAAAGACAGAATAATGGGAAAAATGCACAGAGCTTGGTGTTAGGATTTTTCCCTGGGGCTGGGGAGTATAGCTAGGTTGGTAGAGTACCTAGCACATTCAGGGAACTGGGTTCAATCCCCAGAGCAAAATGAACTGGGCCCAGTGGTACACATGAGGAGGTAAAGGCAAGAGGATCAAGAGTTCAAGGTCACCTTCTACTACATAGTGAGTTCAAAGTCAGCCTGGGTTACAAGAGACCTTGTCTTAATAATAACAATAATAATAGATGTTAAATTTATTAAAAACAAAACAAATTTACTTGACACAGAGAACATTGTAGAAAAGAAATGAAAATTTCAAAGAAGTTACTAGGATAAAGCATTTACATATGTTTTCAGCAATATGTAACACATACAGAAATAGCTAGACACAAGGAAAGGGACATGGGAATATGAATGGGAAATATACAGGGGAAGCTGATGGGACATAAGTCTTGTGTGCCTAGATTCTTCTTGGCTCACACTGCCTATCTCTCCAGATAAGAACGTTTTCATCCAGGCAGGCAGGCATCTTTCTCACGGGGGATTTATGCCTCCCCCAAAGGGGAGGAAAGAGCATCTACCTTGTGTTTGCTTCTTCTCAAGTACTTTCAGCTCAAAATGATCAATATGCCAGAGCAGTATATCTTAGGGTGGCATGCCATGCTCTCCTCCAATGATTTCATGAAAGTGGCTGCCGGAAAAAGCTTTGTTTAGATTAAGAGCAGATACCTTTTCGGTTTTCCAGAGTGAACAAATTTCTCTCCCCTTGGTCTGAAGAAGCAGGGTCTCACTATGCAGGCCAGGCTGCCTGGAGCTCACTCTGTAGTCCAGGCTAGCCTTGAACTCCTGATCCTCCTGCTTCTGCCGACTGACAGCTGGCATTCCAGTTGTATGCCATCACGCATAGTTAAGGGCTGGAGGACTTCAGTTGCCTAATATGCCCAAAGCTCTGAGTTTGATTCCTACCATAGAAACAACAAACAAGCAAACTGGGAACTGGAGGGGTGGTTGTAGCCAGCAGATAGTTAAAAATTTCTGCATTCTTCTGGAAACAGAAATCTAGGAAGAAAGGTTTATTTTATGTGGTGCTGGGCAAATGCTCTGTCATCTAGTTGAGCTATCTGCCCAGCTCCTGGCTTTTGAAGACGTGGTCAAGACAGTTCAGGCTGAAGTTGAAATTCCTATATAGCTTGGACTGGCCTCAAATGTATGACTCCAGGGTTCTAGTTATGGCCTAATATTTGGTTAATGAAGTTCTTTCACATTAATAAAACAAAAAAAGTGTATTTCTGGAAAGTATTTCCTAGTTAAATACTAAGGAGGGAAGATGGTAGCCTTTCCACGATGACTTTTGTACATTAGGAAAATTAGATGAGCTCTCCTGGGCACATGGGGCTTGCACTCTGCATTCAAGGCTGTTTCCCAAGGTGTGACATTTTCCACAGCAAAACCCATTTTGACAAGCAATAGGAAGGGAAAACTAGGGTCTTTGCAGTGTCCTGTAAGGAATTCTGTTTTTCCGCCAACCTGCTAACTTCATTCCACACACATGTGGGCCTTTGCCAGTGCTTGGAAATTCTCGATACACTTTGAAGCAGGCTAGACAGGCAAAGAAGAGAACATAGAGAGGCCGACAGTTAACGAGAGGCGTAGGGGTTAAAATCTGCTCTTGCAGAGGCCAGAGATACAGAGCCAAGTTCAGTACCTAGTACCTATGCCGGAAGCTCATAACCACCTGTAGTAGCAGTTTCAGATGTGTCTAACACCTTCGGTCTTCTCAAGCGCGCGCGCACACTCACACACACACACACACACACACACCCTCACATGCATGCACACACTTGAAAAGAGGCATACTGAGTAATTAAAAAGAGGCAGACTCGAGCACAGAGCTGCTTTTCAGCAGGACATCCTATGAATACTCAAAACTGTAAAAAGCAAGACCACTCCCGACCAGCTGAGACCAACATGGCTGAGGCCACTGCTAACTGACCTTTGCTTCATGCTAGAGGAACCTTCAAATCATTTGCCTTGCAAAATGCCAGCTCACGCCACATATCTGATGCCACCATACAGCAAGGGCAGAAAGATAGAGTAAACCCTGTTCCAGGAAAATCCTTACCTGGAACTCCTCACCCCTGTCCTACCTTAACTCCTGAATACTCCACACCTTCAGTTAAGTTTGCTCCCAAGAGTGATCTACCTTTCAGAATCCCACACTCGCCCCTTGGGTATGTGTTTTTTACTCTATAGAAAAGTTACTAAACCAGCACATTCCCTGTCAGTAATCTATAAACATTTGTCCCCATACCCACATGCGTATGAGTTTAGTCTTCACCCTTCATCCAGGAGACCTTTCTCTGCAACAGATGGAGACTGCCATAGAAAATCACAATCTACCACAATACCGAAGAGTGAATATATCTACAAAATATTCCCACATCTGAGGCTCAGGGAATATTGCAGAAGAGGGAGTGGAGAGATTGTAAGAGCCAAGGTCAAGGACTTTGCAGTGAGATTGGGACATTCAGAAAGTATGTCTACAAACTCTCACCAAATGTGAGCTGAGCAGGGACAGCTATAGTGGACATGCCAGACTGGATGGGGTTAAGCCCAGACTGGACAGGGTTAAGCCCAGGAGTTGTGTAGGGTTAGCCCTACACAAAAACCTACAGGAAACTGAGTAAAGCTGGACAGGAGAGGTGGTCCTTCCAGGGACGAGCTCACCAACTGGTCATCCAGGGCTAAGTGGTCGGCCCAGAAAACATACATACAAGTAACATTATATGGACTGAGCAGGTTATATTCATGAATATATATATGTGTTTTTACACATATGCCATATAGCAATAATATTAAAATAATAAATATAAATAACAAGTAAAACAGCAATAAAAATAAATATATGAATATATAAATAAAAATAATAAATGAATGAAGAAATAGATTAATAATAATAATAATAGTAATAATAAAAGAGGTCATGAAATTGAAGGAGATCATGGAAGGGTCTATGGGAAGCTTCAGAGGGAGGAAAAGGAAGGAAGAAATGATATAATTAAATTATAATCTCAAAAAATGCTTTCATAAAAATTACACAATTTACTCCTGATTCCTTATTGCATCATTGGTGAATTTTTTTTTCTTGATGGTAAAAGGAACCTGGAAACACTGGGGAGAGGACTGTGTCTGGGGAGAGGGCTGTGTCTGGGGAGAGGGCTGAGTCTCTGGGGAGGGGTCTGTCTAGGGAGAAGGCTCTGTCTGGTTTCTGTACTGTAGTGATGTACGTCTCTCACCTCCCCTACAGAAACATACTTGCCTGTGGTTTCACTAATGTTCCAGCAGTGTGGACAGCTGCCCTGGGATGGAGTCTCTCTGTCACCTCTCAGCTTTTCAATGACACCTGTTTCTGAGTACCTCTCCCCTCTTGCCGGGCTGTTCTCAACCTGTGGGTCATGAGCCCTTTGGGGGTTGAATGATCCTTTCCCAAGGGTCATCCAAGACTGTTGGAAAACACAGATATTTACATTACGACTTATAGCAGTAGCAAATTTACAGTTATGAAGTAGCAGCAACAACAATTTTATGATTGGGGGCTTAGCACAACATGAGGAACTGATTAAAGGGTTGTAGCATTAGGGAAGCTGAGAACCAGAGTTCGAGCACCATCCTTGTACAAAAGAGTATGCTCACAGTGTTCATTGTTCACCCAGTGATTTCTGTAGGAAGACCTTCATTGATACATTGTAAATACTGGTAGACAGACCAAGTATTTGTCAAATTCAATCTATCACACAAAGTCTAATTGGCTCCTAATAGGCTTCATAGAACAAAGGTTTGTTTTCTTCTAAAACAACTGCTGAGTTCTTCTGAGAAACTGGAAGATAGGTGAGAGGACCCAGCAGCAACATTTGAAGGGTATTTATCTATGCATGGTTGATTTTGTATTTGAGATAGTCACTAATGGTATTAATGCTATTTAAGTCACAATCCATAGCTTTAGTTTATTTTTATTTTGAGGTTTTATGTGTACGGGTGTCTTGTTTGCATGTGTGTCTGTGGAGCATGTGTGTGCCTGGTGCCCACAGAAGTAGAAGACCCCAGAGTTCCTGGAGCTGGAGTTACAGATGGTTGTGAGCCTCTAAGTAGATTCAGGGACTTGAACTCAGGTCCTCTGGAAGAGCATCCAGTGGTTTGTCTTTTTCTTTTTTTCTTTCTTCTTTTTCTTTTGCCATTGAGCCATCTCTCCAGCCCCAGTTTTTAGCTTTCAAAATAGTTTCTGGGCTGAGGTAGTGGCTCAGTGGTACCACAGTCAGTTGCCTTGTGTGTGAGGTCCTGGGTTCAATTCCCAGGGAATTGTTTTTTCTTTTTTTAATTTTGTAAAGGAAGTTCTTTAGATTGTTTCTCTTTCCTTTTCTAGTGCTGAAACAAATGAACTCTGTCAAGAATACACACTTAAGTTTAAGATAAAAACCTTTGGGTGGAGATAAACTAGACACTGGAACCTCCATTCAGTCCTTCCCTACCTGCCCTGGTGGAGAGGTCTGTGTTTGGACAGCCAGTGCTTAGTGGGGGCACAGATTATTACCCCCTTTGGGGCTTAGGAACTTGAACATTTAAAAATACTTTTTCCAAAATGGAGTGCAGAGTTTCAGTTGTTTTGATGGGGGGGGGCAGGAAAACAGCACAAAACTTACTGGAGTAAATTTAGAACTGTAATTGACTTGGATAGCACAGGAAAACACAAATCTATATGAAGAGAGAATGCTTCGTATAACCCCAAGCTTGTGGGATTGTAGTGGTGGCAGGGTTAGGGTTCCTTAGAGATATTAACTTTGCTCTAGAAACACTGACCATTCTGTTTAAATGAACATGCAAATTTTCAGGTCCTGGAGTCCATGCATTTGCAGTGGGTCTTGTATTTGTTTAGCAATCCCTTAACTTCTTCAGCATAAAAAAATAACCTTTTTAGCCTCTTAAGTGTGGGTGTGGTTGACATTTTGCATCATTCAGGAGCACTCCACAAAGCATTTGGGAGAAACTGGCTAAGAGCTAAGTCTTAGGCATAAAGACTTGATACCCCAGCTAAGCATGAGAGAGACAGTTTGTATTCCCTAAGTCCACACTTTTCATCCAGGGTTAGATCAAAATTAATTGCATTACCAGGTCCTGGTCATTTATTTTAGTATATTCACAAGCAGCGGGACCTTTATTTAGAATTTTGTTTCGATTTGTAATTCTTTACCCAGTGATGGTGTGGCTCAGCCCCTCCTGCTGCTTTACTGCAACGTCAGCTGTAATAAATGACTCTTCCACTCCCTAATTACTCTGTCACAATAATCAGAATTGTTGTAGGCAAACTGATAGAAATGAGAATGAGAGCTTTAGTCTCTCACGGCGCTGAGCCTGATTGTCCTGCCTCACCGTTTGGGGGAGAAGCCACCTTTCTTCTCAGAAAATGCTTAGTGGGAGTCTCACAAACTATTTTATAATATTACTTTACCAACAGTGACTTTAGAGGCATTCCTTCAGGTGGCATCACTCGTGTTGGCCATTTGGAATGGTGAGCATCCTGCAACACCTTCAGCTAAGTTAGATGATGTGTTCTGTTTCCCCAAAACAGTTCTCAGCCAGCAGCCTGCTCTCTTGTCTCATTGGTTTTTTGTTTTCATTTTTTTTTAAGAAAATTTACTTATTTTCCTTTTTCTGTATTTGCCAGCATGTATATATGGGTACTACACATGTACCTGTGTGCCTGTGGAGGTTAGAAGAGGGTGTTGGATTATCTGGAACCGGAGTTATGATTAGTTGTGAGGTAACCACGTGGGCGCTGGGAACAAAATCTCCGTTCTCCATAAGAGCTCTTAACTGCTAAGCTATCTCCTCAGGCCCCTCACTTAGATTTTATGCAGAATTTTCTTATCAACCTGCTTGCCAGGCTGGAGGGGAACAGAGCCTGGTGACAGGCTGAGCCCTGCCCTAAGACACACCACAACATCTAGAGCAGAAGCTTCCGGGCTTTGTCTTAGCACGGCAGTTCTATTTTATAAAACGACAGCTTGCTCTGTTCTGCATGTCAACATGAAGCCCGAATAACTGTATCCTTTCTGTGGAAGTAAATAGCCAGCCTCTGTCTCGTGCAAACTGTGAGGCCCAGGCGAATAAACAACCCATTTATGCAGGACTACCAACTCCGACTTATCAAATTAAACACGTGGGTATAATTCAGAGTAAACCCAGGACTGTGGGATGAGTGAGCACACCAGACTAATCAACTGTGTAGCACCACCACATCTGGATCATATCACGGGAGTGACCCATGCTTGTATGACTGTTCATGAACCCTGTTCAGGAAAATTGTCACAATCAAGGACTGACATCTCTGTTCCTAGATGCCAGCTCAAGAATGGTTTCTCCTGCCTGTTATATCAGCTTTCTTCAAATTGAAGAAACTGCCTGTTTTTAAGACCTGCATTTGACAGCTCTGTGCCCTGGTCAGCTCTAAAGTCTCTTGCCTGCTTCCATTCTGGAGAGTTTGCTTGCCTCCTGTCTGTACCTGCTCTCTGCAAGAAAGAGCCTTTGGTACAACCCCTTAGGACTGCGCAAGCTCTTTAACCCTATCTCAGTAGATATTACAAGTTCTGACATTTGTCTATGTAGCTGACATAGCTAGCTTACTCATGATCTGGCCCCTGCTTCTTTGCATAACTTACTTCAGGATAAGTGGAGATCGCGTTTTATATTTGCCTCTTAGCAATAAGAGGAAGCACTGCTTTGGTCTTCTTACTGGGGCTCAGAAAGTGCTAGGCAAGGTATGTCTCTTTAACAAGTTGCATATTTTAGACTGAAGGACATCGAAGGGCCCCAGAGTCAAAGTCTCTCTAACCCCCCGCTCCTCTGCTTGCTCTGTACACTCCTTGGAAGGGAGACATAGACATTATAATTTCCCTTCCCCAAGGCAGATCACAGAAACCAGATGCCTAAACAAGCCTTAAAGCCTACACCATCATTTTCTGTGTAAGAGCGTGAGGAACATCCCTGACCTGCCTTTGCCTAGTAGTAGGGCATAGACCCTTCTTCCAGAGAAATGGCTTCCTGCAGGGAAGAATTGCTAACAGAATGTCTAGCTAGCCTTAGCCCCGTTTCTAGGTTCAGTCTACTATCGTGAGATCACATACTCTGGTCCACCACATTTCTATATGGCCGTCCCGGTTACAGCAAGCCTAAGCTGAAGCATACCTTGCCCACTGCACTGTTGGGTCTTCATGTGGAGGCTCCCCAGCCATGCCACACCACAGTGAGGAAGCTAGGCATTCTTTTCTGTCTTTCGTGTCTTTTTGATTGGCATCTTGGCTGTGCCCCTTTATTACAGGAAGGAATGTGCCACTCCCTTCGCTATGTACAGTTTAGGGACCCAATGTGGAACAGCTGAACTTGCCTCATTCTGGAGCTTGCAGATGAGACCCTGGGACAACTGACAAAAAAAACCTGGCAAGTAAGAAATTTTACCAAACTATTTCCTAACAGTCTCACTGTAGTGGCTGGTTGCAAATGGAAGCTACTCCCCTACCCTACCACCTCCCCCTACCCCGGGTCTTTTCCTTTTCAATTTTGCATTATTAGAAGATTAGAGACCTTGGTTCTAAGACCGTTTTTGAGATGTACTCCTGTCCATTAGTTCAAAGTATTCTGTGTACACATCTGTAAGCCTAGAACTCAGGAGGTTGCATCAAGATCAGCCTGGGATACATTGTGGAGCCATGTTTGAAAATGTTAAAACAAACAAAACCAAACCAACACATCTAAACCTGAAATACTTACTGTGCTATGCCATTCTCTGTCCATCTGTCTGTGAGTGCGAACAGAACAGAGATGGAAAGCAAAAGAAAAATTTCTTTTCTAAAGCAAGTTACAGGAAGAAATTACAATTTCAAAGTTTAGTGGAATTACCTTTCCAGTTCTCAAATCTTAAAATTTTGCATTTTACAAATCAGTGGCAAAAAAAAAAAAAAAAAAAAAAAAAAGCTAGAACACCTGATAAGCCTGTAGAACTCACTGGTAACAAAAACGGTTTATTTTTAACTTGAGAATCCGGTCTTCCCTCAGCCACTGCTAGAACCAGTTAAGCCACCATAGAATGTTTATTTAGTTATGGTAGAAGGTGGGTGTGGATGAGGGGATGGATAGCTTAGAGTTTATGGTGTTTGTCACTGAAGTCTTCGGCACTCTGGCTGAGCAGGTCCAGGCTTGGGTGCTGATTGAATAGGCTTTGGTGTTGATATCAGCCACAGGTCCATAGGAGACCACTAGCAGTTAAGGCGGGGGTGGGGGGGGAGAGAGAGAGAGAGAGAGAGAGAGAGAGA
>NW_022196909.1:9873844-9875912 GCF_008632895.1 Mastomys coucha
AGTAAGAGAAGGGGGAGGGAGAGGGAGAGGGAAAAGGAGAGGGAGAAGGAAGGGAGCAGATGTTGGTGGGAGGGTAGAAATATTTTGGAAAGTATATGCTATTTGATATAAGAAGTGTCCGAATACTTTAAATTATTACATCTATTTTTGGTTCAATCTAATTATTTTTCAACTTTTTTTCCCAAGTATTTATTTATTATTATACATAAGTACACTGTAGCTAACTTCAGACACACCAGAAGAGGGTGACAGATCTCATTAAGGGTGGTTGTGAGCCACCATGTGGTTGCTGGGATTTGAACTCAGGACCTTTGGAAGAGCAGTCAGTGTTCTTACCCGCTGAACCATCTCACCAGCCCCCTATTTTTAACTTTTATGGTTTCATGGTACTCTAGGCATTGAACCCAGGGCTTTGCACATACTAAGCAAGGCATTCTAGTCTATACAAGCTCTTGGTGCCAAACTACAATCTCTACTGAACTTTCTTCCTAGTTTGAATCCTGTAGGTGAGGGGCTGGGATAACCTCAGTTAACACTCCGCTGCTCAACAGAGAGTTCTTGTTGAATCACAGAAGAAGAGCCAGCTTTCGTGCCAGTCTACAATCCTGAACCAGAGAGTTTCTAGCCAGTGACATTCTATCTGAACATGACCATAGGTCAAGGAAAATCTGTTTTCTACAGGGGCAAGGCTCCCCCAACCCCCACCACACACACCAGTTACCTAATCCCAAGTGGTCAGCCCCAAACACATGGACATATGAACAATACTACGTGGACTCAGAAGCCATATTTTGTAACAATAATAATTATAGAGGTGTTTGCCATGAGTCTAAGAAGGAGAGGCAGGGGAGGAGTTGGAGGGACAAGAGGGATGTATAGATATGATGATATAAATTGATTAAATAAGAATGAGGTTAAGTTCTTTACCCCTTCTATTTTCCTGTGCCTTCCGGAGAGAGCCACAGACATGCGGAGGGACTGAAAACACCATTCTTGGGTGTTTGGCAATGGTGAACAGTGTGAGTAGAACCGGCAAGTTCAGCCTGTTTCCATAGAGCATTCTGGGCAGGTGTGAGACTTGACAAAACTTGGACCACAAGCTTCAGGTCTACCTAGCAGTAGAACATGGGGTTAGCATGCTCAAGATCCTGGGTTTAATCATTGCTCCAGAACAAAATAGGCAATGAGCTACTGTGCTAGCGCGCCATGGCTGTGACTAGAATCACCCGAGACACAGTCTAATGGAATTGTTATTTACTTTAGTTCATGGCTTCAGAGCTTTCAGCCTGTAGTCTCTGGCTCTACTTGAGCCTCGGCATGTGATGAGGCAGAACTTCATGGTAGTAGGAATATGTGGTGGACACAACTTATCTCGTGCTAGATAGGAATTGGAGAGAGGAGAAAGAATTAGGGTCAGATACAACCTTCAGAAACACTCTAGTGGTATCTTTCTTCCAGCTAAACTCAGTGGAATTGGTCGGTACCATCTATGCTTTTTATGTCTTTGAAGGAAAGCAAAAGTCTAAGAGCATCAGGGCAGCGGAGGCATGCACCAGAGTTCCAGAAGGTCATCTGGATCAGACAGCATGGGTTTGGGTTGGATTCTCTGTCAGGAGCCTCCGGAAGTCATCATGCAAAACTGCCAAGACAAAGCCTAAGATGATGCCCAGGGCTCTGGAGATGCCAGGGCCGGAAGAGTTGCTGAGGAAATCTACCATTTAGAGTGGAGTCAGCAGAACTGAAGGGATGGGGCTGCTCATGCCTGTTGGAACCTGACGATGCCAGGCCCAGAGCTGTAGGGCTGGGTGTTCTCCCTGTTAGGACGGGCTCTGGTCTGGGCTTTCCTTGCTATCTTCCCATTCCTCTCTTTTGGCATGGGGATACTTAAGGTGTGCCATTACATACTGGGAATACATAACCAAAATACTTTCCTCACAGAGGCTCACAGTTAAATGATTGCCTTGAGTTGCAGAAAAAAGCCTTGTGCCGGGTGGTGGTGACACATGCCTTTAATCTCAGCACTTGGGAGGCAGAGGCAGGCGGATTTCTGAGTTCAAGGCCAGCCTGG
>NW_022196909.1:9875941-9893706 GCF_008632895.1 Mastomys coucha
GGCCAGCCTGGTCTACAGAGTGAATTCCAGGACAGCCAGTGCTACACAGAGAAACCCTGTCTCGAAAACAAAACAAAACAAAGAAAGAAAAAAAGAAAAAAGCCTTATGTTTTTAAATCTTAGAACTATTAAGATTTGGTGAATGTATTAGTCAGAGTTTGTATTCCTGCAAAAAACATCATGACCAAGAAGCAAGCTGGGGAGAAAAGGGTTTATTTAGCTTATACTTCTACATTGCTGTTCATCACCAAAGGAAGTCAGAACAGGAACTCAAGCTGATGCAGAGGCCATGGAGGGATGCTGCTTACTGGCTTGCTTGCCCTGGCTTGTTTAGCTTGCTCTCTTATAGAACCCAGGACCACCAGCCCAGGGATGGCACCACTCAAAATAGGCTGGGCCCTCTCTCCTTGATCACTAATTGAGAAAATGCCTTACAGCTGGATCTCATGGAGGCATTTCCTCAAGGGAGGCTCCTTTCTCTGTGATAATTCCAGCTGCGTCAAGTTGACACACAAAACCAGCCAGTATAATTGACTCCTTGTCAAGTTGACACACAAACACATCACTATTAAGCCTCAACCTCTACTTTCTTATTCATCTCCAAAATCTAAATAACTTTAAAAGTCCAACAGGTTTTTTTGTTTTGTTTTGTTTTGTTTTTGTTTTTTCGAGACAGGGTTTCTCTGTGTAGCCCTGGCTGTCCTGGAACTCACTCTGTAGACCAGGCTGGCCTTGAACTCAGAAATTCACCTCCCTCTGCCTCCCAAGGGCTGAGATTAAAGGCGTGTGCCACCACCGCCCCGCAAGTTCCACAGTCTTTACAAATTCTTACATATTAAAATTTCAATTCCTTTAAAATATCCATTCTCTTTTGAAATTCAAAGTCTTTTTCACAATTCACAGTCTCTTAACTGTGGGCTCCACTAAAATACTTTCTTACTTCAAGAGGGAAAAATGTCAGGGCACAGTCACAATCAAAAGCAAAATCAAACTCTAACTGTCCAATGTCTGGGATCCACTCAGGATATTCTGGGCTCCTCCAAGGGCTTGGGTCACTTCTCCAGCACACTCCTTGTCTTCTACAGTCTTCTACACTCCAGCTGCCTGTACTCCACTGCTGCTGTTCTTGGTGGTCATCTCATGATACTGGCATCTCCAAAACACTGCTGTCTTCTGCTGCAACTGGACTTCACTTTCACAAACAGCCCCTGGAGTTTTGAGTTATAGTTGAAGCTGTCCGACTCCAGCAGCCACGAGATACTATTATGATTGTGATTGTGTGGAAATAAGTGCTGTCTATACAACGTTCGCTGTGCGCGTGGTGTTCACATGCACCTGCGACGAGAGAGCAAGCACCCGCTTCAGTCAGAGAGACCAAACGGAAGGAAGGGAGATTTCCAGCTCTGATTCCTTGAAGGGGCTGTCTTCCGTGACCTGGGTTTCCCTTTATGTTTATTTCATGAGATCACTCCCATTTCTCAATCAGTGCTTCTCAAGCATGCTGTCTTGGAGACCAAGACACTGCTTCCGGCTTCTCCTTCTGGGCTTTGGTTTGTTTGTTTGTTTCGTTTTGTTTTGACAATACTTTTAGCTCATTCAGAATCTTTCTGTGGTTGTTCCATGCCCCTTTCTTCTTTACTTCCTAATGGTCCGTTTGTGCGTCTCAGTGTGAGTGGACTCCAACTTTGCCCCGTCGCCTAGATTGCCACCCAAGCATGGTTTAAGCAGCTTGTGTTCGAGCAGACACAGATTCCTTGAGGGAAATCAAAACAATGGAATGATTGCTTTCCCCAACTCTGAGTTGATCAAACGCCCAAAGGCAGGTGGTACTTTCTGAAGAACACTGAGTCACAGAGATCTTCGGGCTAGGGAAAGATCTGCTTCACACCTCCTCCAAGTATGTGCCCTTGAGACAATTATTCTGCCCGTACAAGCCTCTGGGGAGTGTGCACAGCTTCTGCTGCCTATGACAAGAGGCAGAGGACTAGACCTCTGATCTCCAGAGGTCTCATTTTATTGAAGGTTTATGAGCGCTGGAATGTAGGGAACACCATCTGCTTAGACTGAGAAACGGCAAGCGTTTGGCTGGGTTCTTGAGCCATGGTTCCCTTGAGTTCCTGGAAGCCTATAGAACACAATTAGTAACCATCACAGCATCCTTTACCAGACAATGTCGGAGCCTCTCCTCAGTGTGGGTGCGAAGACTTGGGGAGCAGTGGTTAGGGAGGAGATAGGCATGAGGGGGCTTCAGTCTGGAGCCAAGAACCCCAATTTCTGAGAACAAATACTGTCAGGGTCAGCACACTCTCCAGGGAACTAAATGGGGCAGCTAGGCAAAAGCTGTGGGATCTTTATCTTGAGCTCGCTGGCCTCCCGAGGGGCAGCAGGCACAGAGCTTCTAGGCAGAAGCAGCTGGAAGCTACAGTGTCACTGGGGGGAAAATTAAGCATCTGCATTTCTTTTAATGCATCTTCAAAGCGGAGCCGTAGGCTGCTTTGAACTGGTTGGCTGCGGGTAGCTGGAAGTGTCAGCCAGGGATCCACCGGAGGATGGGGAAAAGCTGAGGGAAAGGGGGAGAGGGCGGGAGTCGGAGTGTGGGGGAAGATGAAAGGGATGTGAGACATCAGACTTCATGACAGGCCGCTGGGAGAGAGCTGACTAAAGAGGATTTGAGGGGTATTCCCTGTGTGTCAAAGAAGGCTGTACCCTGGAACTGAAACATCTGGGAAATCTAAAATGAGTCTACAACTCTTACATGTCAAGGCTATTTGGTGCTGAGTTGGGCAGAGAGGAGACCCAGGCTTTGGTTAGACAGCTAGGAGACACTTTTTAACCAGTATGATATTGGTGCATACATGCTTGTGTGTGTGTGTGTGTGTGTGTGTGTGTGCCACAGCATATATGGAGGTCAGAAGGCAATTTTTTTGAGTCGATTCTCTTCTTCTATCATATGTTCTGAGACATCATCTGAGAGGTTAAAAATTTCAAACTGTACTGTGGGAACTTAGCCGTTAGTTGAACTCAATGGGAGACTAGCTCCCAGGACTTAGAAGAATGAGAAACTAGCTCCAGGAACATAGAAGAATAGGAGACCAGCTCCCAGGACATAGGAGAATGGGAGACCAGCCCCCAGAGCTTAGAGATCGGAGCGGCCTGGCAGGAGAAAAGAAAAATGAGGTAGCAAACAATTGCCAGGTGGCTAACCTGCTTCTGAACCCTAGCACAAGCCAGCACCAATCAGAGACTACCCTGTACTTTCCCCTGCCTTAGTTTCCCCTTTTTCCCTAGCAACTGTGTGGGTATAAAAACCTGTTTAAATTTTTGCTTGGGGCCAGACTCCTCTATCCCTGCGAGGGATATGAGTCTGGCCCCAGCTAGCTGGAATAAAAAAAAACCTCTTGCTGATTGCATCAAGTCCGTGTCTTGGTGGTGTGTGGGGTCGTCGCTCCCGGGATTTGAGTGTGGGGCCCCTCCAGGAATCTCACAAACCAGGTTTGAGTTTCAAATGTTTTTACATGCTGTGGTGGTTTGACTATGCTTGGCTCATGGCAAGTGGCATCATTAGGAGGTGTGGCCTTATTCAAGTTCCATCCAGTGCAGAAAAAAGGCCCTTCCTGGCTGTCTGCAGAAGAGAGCTTCCTGGTTGCCTTTGGATCAAGATGTAGAACTCTCAGCTCCTTCTCCAGCACCAAGCCTGCCTAAACGCTGCCATGTTTCCCACCATGATGATAATGGACTGAACCTCTGAACGTGTAAGCCAGCCCCAATTAAATGTTGTCCTTTCTAAGAGTTGCCTTGGTCACGGTGTCTCCTCACAGCAGTAAAACCCTAACTAAGACACATGCTGAACCATCTTGCCTGCATATCAGCTGTGGTTTCTAGTTCATCACCCTCCCCCTAACCCAGGCCGTTGAAATAATGAAGATTTCTATTTCCCATGGCTGGTCATAGAAATGGAGATCTTCTCAGTGTCACGTTTTCCAGTGATAACTGAATTACAGTTTGGAGGGAGGAATGCTATATAGGGAGGTCAAGGAGAGTGTGGACAGGCCTCACTGGGTCCTCCCACTCTGTTAATTTCAGGTCACACTCATGTTGTATGCTCACAACCATATGGTGTTCATGCTTGGTGACACTGGAGAGATGCAGGTGACGGTACACTTCCGGACAGCAGAAAGTATGGAGGCTCCTAGAGGGCCGTGCAGAACGGAGTGGGAAGGGAGCTCAGCTCAGTGGGTGGGTCCTCACACCTCGCTCAATCAATTCTCATCTGTACAGCTTGTAATAAACCCCGTAAATGTGTTTCTCTAAATTCCTTAAGCCAGACTCTAGCAAATTAAGCAAGCTCAATAAAGGATTTGTGGGGCTGGAAAGACAGCTCAGTGGTTAAGAACAAAAGCTGTTCCTACCCGAGACCTGGGTTCAGTTCCCAGCACCAACATGGCAGCTTATGATCATTTCTATAACTCCAGTTCCCTTTTCTGGTCTCTATGGGCACCACACACACACACACACACACACACACACACACACACACAGAGTAAACATATATACATACAGCCAAAACATGCACACACATAAAATAATAAAAAAGAGGAAATTAATAAATTAATAAATGCTCGATAATAAAAGTGTATTTGGGGTGCTCTCAGCCCATTCATGGCAAGTAGTTGGCTCGGGTCTGTTTGGCATTGCCATCAGAAATGTGAGTTATGTGAAAGGAATGTTCATAGATTGTTCAGATGAGAGAGCCTGGGAGACACAGCTGATTCGCTGTGTGGAGTTACAGACAGAGCAGTGGTGCTAGGAAGGAAGGTTTCACATCTCACATAGCTCCTGTGTTGCTGGAGATGAGCCACCTGCAGCTCAGAACCCTCAGGCCCCTGACCTGACCCTCTCCACAAAGCCTCATTGTCTGGTCTTGATACCGAGAGGACACTCTGGACGCTGAGCTAGGAGCCCAAAGCTTTGAGTACCTGTCTGAGCCACCTGGAACTCCAGCTCACACTTTCTGCCTCTCTTGTGTCTATTCTGCACGTGTCCTCCCGGGCTCATACTTACCTACTTGCTTTCTTTCTTGCGTTTGTGACTACTACTACTCCTCCTACCTGAACTCCAGCTCAGAGACTTGAGTGAGGTGTGAGGGAACATGGTCCCCTCTTCTCCTTATACACACATACTCAAATATGAGAGGAGATGGGAAGATGCCCTGTGTCGCAAGGATTGTTTCGTACTAAAGCAGAATTAAGAAACAGAAAAATCTCAGTGGTTTTTGTTTTATGGCTTAAGAGTGAGCCGTAAATTTCCCTTTGTGAAGATGTTCCTCTCCTCTCTCCTGCCCTAGGAAAGGAATAACTCGTAATACTAGAGACAGAAAATCCATATGGAGATGGATCTGTACTAACATACTCCACAAATATCTCTCTTATCTATCATTAGTTTCCCCACAAGCTTAACTTTCCACAATTTATCACCTCTTAAAGCCAAACCTCTCTTCTTTATCTTGACAATTCTCCACACGTTTATTGTTCTTTAGTAAGATGGTATACTCCTTATATTCACTCTTGGATAAATCCTTACCTCTGGGCACAGAAAATACTAGTTCAGATAAAATGTGTGTGTTCTTTCTCTTCTCAGTTTAAATCATAAGCCTTAGTCATGGAGGAGGAAACCATTTTTCCTCCCTGGGGCAGTGTGAATAAGAATGGCTCTCATAGGCTTGTTATGTTTGAATGCTTGGTCCCCAGTGGGTGGAACTGTTTGAGAAGGATTGGGAGGTGTGGCCTTGTTGGAGAAGAGCTTTGAGATTTCAAAAGCCCACATCATTCCCTGTTAGAGTTCTCTCTCTGCCTCTCTCTGTCTGTCTCTGTCTGTCTCTGTCTGTCTTTGTCTGTCTCTGTCTCTCTCTTTCTCTCTCTCTTTGCCTCATGCTTCGTCAAGCTGCATGCTTGCCTGCCTACTGCCATGCCTTCTGCCATGATGATTATGGACTCTAACCCCTGGAAACCATGAGCCCCCAGTACACTCTTTCTTCTCTAAGTTACCTTGGTCATGATGTCTTACTATAGCAATAGAGAAATAACTTAGGCACATCTCAAGAAATCTGAATGTATGGCATATTTGCTCTTTATGCTGGTTGGATGGCAGATTCTATGGACACACGTATGTTCTCCACATTGTCTCTGTTCTTCCGCTTATCCTCTGCCAATGTTTCAAATGCCATTGATGTTCTTTCCAGGCCTGCTTGAAGCTTTCACCGAAACAACCAGGAACATTTACACACTACTCTGAGTTTCTCATGATCTGTCTCTTGCTTTTCTGATCTCTCATCCTTGATTATGGCACTGTCTCTTCTTTCTTGCTCCTTGGGATTCCCGAAGGAGAGGGACTGAATGCTTACTGGTGTTCACTGCCAAGCCCCACCACACCATCCTGTTGGTCTTTCAGATTGAAACAAACGTTGCTCCCTTCTGTGAGCCTCTGGCTTTGACCTCTTCGTCCTCTGGCCTGAGTTCCAGTGGACTCACTGCAGGTGGAAAGGCCAATCGAGCCTGATGCATGTCTTACTTACAGATCTGCCTGTCTGCAGTCACTTTGAAGTATGACACTCTTAAACACCCTCCTGAGTTCAGGTGGCAGATAGGAAAGAGGAAAGCATTTGGGGAGTGCCAGAGCAGTCGGCTTAGGAAGGGCGCTTTACTGAAAGATTCAAGGTTTTTAGTGTCTTTTGGTTTTTGTTTGTTTTTGTTTGTTTTTTAATTGTAAGACTGATTTGAGAAGAGTTAAGGGGATTTGGAAGATTAGAAATAAGTTGAAAGTAATTACACCCACTATTGCATTACCAGTTCTTCAGGAGGTGTGAGCAAATGCCTGTTCACGAACAGACTAAGGTGTAGTTCCACCCAGGTCCGTATATTTATGGGGCTTACTTATCAGACACCCAGAGGGATGGACTTAGAGGAGCGAGAATGAGCCCCAAGCAACTGCATCGCCGCCAAGCCCACCGTGTTGATCCATCCCTCTTCAGATCAGCTTCCATTTCCTATGAACTCTGACAGTTCCCAGATCACTTGTAGCTGGAGGTAGGCAGGAGGGTGTAATGGCTGCAGTTCTGGGTGTGAGTCCTGAGGCCCTCCTCTCCTTCTTCTACTGGGAGGTGTCAGTGGCAGCCTAGCCACCTCTGTACTTTTCTCACCTAGCTGCCATGGCTACATGGCCACAGTCGTACCAGAATGATGACAGAGTGAGTGACAGGCTTTGTGTCGAGAAAAGGCGGACATACTCTATCAACATTTGAAAGACTCCTATATTTCCTTTTATCTGTCCTGTGTTTTATTTCTATAGGGCTAATTTTGTATTTTGTTTGTTTTCTTTTGGGACAATCTCAAAAGCTATGACAACTTCGTTACTCATGTAATATCCCAGCAGACGGATAAGCTGAACGTTATTTAGGAATCACTCTCTCATTGCTGGACATCTATGTTATTTTCATTTATTCTCACTTATTTCTACTGGTACTGGGGTTTAAATTCAGGACCTGTGCATGACAACCAAGTACCCTACCATCGAGAACTGCATCCCACCTTGTTTTATTATTTTTATTTTGAGACAGTGTGTCCTTCAACTGCCAATGCTGGCCTTGAATTAGAAGTTCCCCTACTTCGACTTTCTGAGTGCTAGGATTACAGATGTAAGCCGTTCCATCTTCCATCTTTTCTTACTTTTTATTGCTGCTGTGACCTTTGGTATGCCTGAAGTATCTTTCTGCATCCAGAGTTTTACTAAGACTGACATCAGAAGTATAAAGAATATAAATGCTTTCCACAAACACCATTTTTTATTACAAAGTAATACTTGGTCATGGTGTTATTATCTATTTACTTAAACTTTAGGGCCAGCAAGATGGTTTGGTCGGTAAAGGCACTTGCCACCAAGCCAAGCCTGATGACCTGAGTTTGATTCCAGGACTCACCTGGTGGACAGTGAGAACTGACTCCCACAAGTTGTCATCTGACTGCCTGGTACACTCCTCCACAACTAACTAACTAACTAACTAACTAACTTACTAACTAACTAACTAACTAAATACAATTTAAAGGATGTTCATATATATATATATATATATATATATACATACATACATAATATACATATGTGTAATTGATTTTGAAATGAATAACTGTGTACATGTGCATGTATGTGTGTGTGTGTGTTCATACATTCCCACTGCGTTTCATGAGCAGAGGTGAGAGATCAGCCTTCGCCCTTGCCTCTCCCTTGTGAAGACAGGATCTAGTGTTACTGCTGCCGCACTGTGAGCTCCAGTTCTTCAGACTCGCTGACCCACAAGCTTCTGAGTGATTCTCTCATCTCACCATAGGAGTGTGAGGACTGCAGAAGCCGCCATCACTTCTGCCTTTTTTTTTTAAATGTGTTTTTTTGGTGGAATGAACTCGTATAGCTAGTGCCTTTATGCACGGAGCCATCTCCCTGCCTCATTGGGCACATTTTTGAGGAGGAAAATGGACTCGGTACTTGCGGAATCTGCTCGTCCTGTCCCCTTTGCACCAACGTTCTCTGCAGGCAAAGTTCTTGACTTCCCCGTGGCTGAATTCTTCCAACCTTAAAAGTTAAGAGACTTAGGATTTCAAATTATTCTGCATGAAGTTTCTTGTAATGATCAGCATTTGACATCTTCCTCTGTTTGCCTATTTTCTGTCTCTCCCAAAGGCGTCAATAATCTAATCTGTCTTATTAACCCTCGTAACCCAGCATTGGGCATGGCAGCTACCATGTAACTTATGGCCCATAAGTGGCCACGGGATAAAGACCCTTGAGTTCCACATTCACGGCTGTTCATGAGAACTTCTTCCTGTTCTGTCCTCAGTGGAGTTTGAAGCATGGCGTGCAGCAGTTCAATCTTTCCTCTCCCTCTCATGTCCACTTGCTTTGGTCACTCAGTAGCTGGGTCACTGTGATTATAGGAGAAAGGATCTGGATTTTAAGAACTTAACCCAATGAAAAACAAGTATGAGAGGGACAGAAAGCAACATAGATGGAAAGGACTAGTTAAGGTGTATGATTCGTGTAAATTATACTTGGCTTTCTGTTCAAGATTTTCTAAAGTTAAATCTGATTTTTCCATGAAAGATCAGCTGGTTTCTTCCCTTATGGTTTGTAGCTAGAGCACCTTATAGAGTGGCCTTCTTGTTTTGTTTAGGATGAGTTTTCTTTGTGGAATAGCCATGCTTAGTATTTTACAGGTACACAGATTAGCTTTTGCTCAGGAAAATGGAAAATAAGTTCTGAATTCTTCTATGACTATCTCTATGTTGTACCAGGTCTGTTCAAAAATAAATATTAAATGAGGTAAGGACTCAATTTTAACTGCTTGATAAATGTTTAAGCAGCTTAATAGTATAACATTCACTAAAAAAAAAGTCAAATATTGACTAAAGCTAAGGTAAATATTTTTCCAATTAGCAGTATAACTGGGCAGTCATCAGTGAATAAAACAGATGGTAATTACGGGGAAATGGAAGCGCATACACAAAGACATTTAATAATGCTTCAACCCAAACCTTTTTAATGTGGGTAAATGTTTGTGTGGGTACACGTGTGTGTGCCAGTGACTGTGTACCTGTGTGCTTATGAGTGGAGAGGCCAGAGGTCGCTTTCTGATGACATTTCTCAAGCGTCATCCACATCTTTGCTTTTAAGATAGTGTCTCTCACTGGCCCGGAGCACATAAAGTATTCCGGTCTACCAGTAAGCCCCAGGGATCCTCCTGTTCCTGCTTCCCCGGAGCTGAAACTGCAAGTGTGGGCCACCACTCCTTGCTTTCATGTGGGTCCTGGGTTTTCTTGGATGCAAGGCAGGGACTTTGCCTATAGAACTATCTTTCTAGACACTCATTACTTAGAAAGAAATAAAGAAAGAGAGAAAGGCAGGAAGAAAGAAAGAAAGAAAGAGAGAAGGGCAGGAAGAAAGAAAGAAAGAAAGAAAGAAAGAAAGAAAGAAAGAAAGAAAGAAAGAAAGAAAGAAAGAGAGAGAGAAGGGCAGGAAGAAAGAAAGAAAGAAAGAAAGAAAGAAAGAAAGAAAGAAAGGAAGGAAGGAAGGAAGGAAGAAAGAGAAAAAGAAAGAAACACAGCAGGGCTGTTTCTCCTCTGGTCTTAATTAATTAATTCTGTAAGTGTGTTAGGATAAGTTAATGTCAATCACATACGTGGTGGAATGAAGATAACTTTGTGTAGTGGGTTCTTCTCTTCTCCCTTTGTGCGGGTCCTAGGGATGGGACTTGTTCACCGGGCTTATGTGGCAAGTGCCCTTGTCCACCAAGCCATCTAATCAGCTCCCACCCTGGTTTCTTTCATCAGCAGGAAAGCTTGAGGATGCTCTCCTGGAAGGATGGGTCTCCTGACAAGCTAGTAGTGATTGGCGGTGGCACTGCTTGTGAGCAGGTATGCTCGCACACTGTGAAAAGGGGGTAGACATCGGGGTTGCTGGGAACCCTGTAGGTGTGACGGCAGGCAGGGAAACGACCTTCCGAGAAGTGCAAATGGAAACTCAGCTCAGTCCAACTTAGGCTGGATCGAACTTCTGGAGAGCGTGACACAAGGAGGTTTATTGCCAGCATATTTAAGTATAGCCCAACTTGGAAAAAAGTTTCGTGGTGTAATACAGTGTTCAGTGCACAAGGAGGCCAAATAACGTTGAAATTCATCTCAAAGTATATGCCATGTCTTCCAAGAAGATGGGTTCTAGAGACAGGCTATCTGTATGAGTTTAGAGGCTTTGGGAAGTATTTGGTGGGCCTTGGGCATACAGATAGCATCCTGGACACCGGGGTTATTGGCTACGTGTGGAGACCCTTGCTATCCAGGTAATGCTAGGGTCATTTAGATCACTAGCCACCTTTGGTGCTGCTTGTATGCACTTGATGTGGCTTGGCCCACAGGTAATGCAGATTTCTGTAGGGTGCTAATCATCTTCAATTCCCAGCATTCTGGATGGAAGAACAGGTTTTTATTTTCTTTCCCTTGAGAGGACAACCCTGTGTGTTTAATGGTTTCCCTGGAGATCTGTGGGTGCAGGACCTTCATACTCCCAACATGAGGTCTTTTGATAAAACTCCAGTTTTCTTTTCTTTTCTTTTTCTTTTTCTTTTCGAGACAGGGTTTTTCTGTGTAGCCCTGGCTGTCCTGGAACTCACTCTTTAGACCAGGCTGGCCTCGAACTCAGAAATCCACCTGCCTCTGCCTCCCAAGTGTTGGGATCAAAGGCGTGCGCCACCACCGCCCGGCAAAACTCCAGTTTTCTTTATTCAGTATATTTGGGGAAGTTTAATCTGGGACCCTTTAAATAAGTCACTCTATAAGCATATTACCTTATCTCCGCCTTCATCTTCATGTGCCCATCTCTCTCCTAGGTATATATGGATTTGAACTTACCTTGAGAATGTCATTTTAATTTTATTATTTTAATAAATACTTTCCAAAATGAGTTGAGTTGCATTTTAAGGGACTGACTTCAACATGTCTCCTTTAGGAGGACAGTTCAACCCCTGACAGTGGCATACATGAGCAGTAGTTCTATCACAGTTTCTGTTGGTGGTGGTTGTTTTGTTTTGTTTGTCTTTAAGACAGTTTGTCTTCTCAGTCCGTGGCTTGAGGCTGGCCTAGAACTCACTACAGAGTCAGGCTGGCCTCAGCCCCATGGCCTCCTTCCTTTTGCCCCCTCCTCCCCGACTGAGATTACAAGTCTAGCTCTGTCACAGATCTGATCTGGTGAGTCAGTCCTGTTGTGCTTCGGTGTGACGCTCAGAACTGCAACACTGGGCTTCTCCTTCTGTGACTGTCATACATTGCTGCCTAGGAAAACCTATGCCTGGCTGTGCGAAGCCTTTAGAATCTGAGAGTCCACGTTGGGGGTGGGGGTGGGGGGTCCTCAGGGACACTTCAAAGCCCCCTCAAAGCAGGTGGGAGTTATGCGCCAAGAAGGGTTCTGCGGGAAATTTGGTTCAGATGCCTCTACAATAGGACAGTAGTTGGTGACAGACCTGATAAGATCTTAGAAAGAAGAACAGTTCTGGGGCTGAAGAACAGTTTAGAGAAGCTGTGAGCAGGGCGGGCAGGCGGGGTCCGGATGAGGAATACTTCACCAAGGAAGTCTCTTGGCTGAGCCTTGAGAG
Source organism: Mastomys coucha (assembly GCF_008632895.1). Taxonomy (NCBI): domain Eukaryota; kingdom Metazoa; phylum Chordata; class Mammalia; order Rodentia; family Muridae; genus Mastomys; species Mastomys coucha. The sequence goes on from NW_022196909.1 coordinate 9,888,132, forward strand.
CGAGGAGGCTCTTGACGACAGGCTCTTGACGGGGACCCAAAGGAGAGCTATAGGACGTTCAGAACTAGCCCAGAGGGACTATGAAGGGATTCGGCTTGTGTGGTGGAATGGGGCGGGCATTATCAAGGACTCTGTGCTCTGGAAGTTGTTCAAATTTAATGAAAAGCTTACGGAATTGTCAGGAAACCTTTGAGTTTTTGAAAGATCACACGGGCACCTGTATTTGCTGGACAGGTGGAGGAGAAAGGTGTTGCAGCGACTATCCAGAAAACTACTATCAGAGCACTCCGGAGGTGGTTGTAACACCCAGATATAAAACTCTAGGAACCTGAGAGCAAGTAGCGTGACATTGGGTTGGAAGGAAGGAGACCCATTTAATGAACAGTTATGACATAGCTCTGTGGACTCACGGAATGACTGGATAGATAAGAACAAAGAAAGTCCTGCTTTGGGCGACAGAGCACGTGGTGATGTGTGTGACTGAGATAAGATCTATAAGGAAAGGAGCCAGTCTGGAGAACAAAGGGAATGATAAGACCAGGAAATGCCAAGGGATTCAGTAGATTCTGTTAGTGTTCTTACAGGGCCTCGGAAGGGCTGAATTCCCCCCCACTTTATCTCGTTCATGTTGACAGTCTAATGATCAATCCCTTAGAAAGTGCTCTAACTTGAAAACAAGGTCTTTGCAGATATAAGGAAACCGAGGGTGGGCTGTGCCTTTATACAAATGGGGAAATTTGAATGCAGAGATAATCATTCACACAAGGATAGCATTGTGTGAGGATGGGGGTAGAGACCAGATGGAGCATTCACAAACCAAGGAACTGCTGGAAGCAAGAGCAAGGGTTGCCACAGATCCTCCCGGGGCAACTGTCAAGTCCCTGACCTTAGCTTGGACCTCTGGCCTCTAAACTGTGAGAATAATTTTATTGTCCTACGGCATATGAAGTATGATGCATGATGCTTTCCTACCACAGCCCCTCCCACCAAACGCAGTGCCCATGTCTTCCGCTGGAGCTGTCTAGTGTCCTTGCTATACAGGCCCACCATCAGGGAGAAGCAGGAGGGTCAGTGGGAGACTGTCCACCACAGTATGGTGGATGTGTGGCATTTCTATCTGTTGGAGAACCCTGCTACCAAGGTCCCAGTCATTCTTGACTGGATGGCTCTCTGACCTCGGTACAAAATGGAGGACTCCCATTCTCTGGAGGGCATCCCTTTTTCTGCCTGACCTTGCCTGGAGAGCATCACTGAACAGAGACGCCTGGCCTTATCTGAAGAATGACCTTGTGCAGAGCTGCTTAGCTCAGTGCACAAGACCCTGTCTGGCTTCCTGCCCGCATGACTAGCTGTCATGCTGGATTGTGACCAATTAGCCCTTTCCACCTACACCCCCGTATACTCTAATCCTGGAACAATCAAGTGCTGTCTCACTGTAGTGGTCTCTGGGAGTCCATCAGTCACACTCACAGCCATCCAAATCCTGCTCACTAACTACCTCTGCTCCCTTTGTCCTCTCGGGCCAGTGGCCAGTGACCCCCAGAGAGAAGGGAGACTCACACTGGCCAACCATCATCTCCTCTTTTGGAGAAAGACTTCTCTGCTACTTAATGTTGTATTGGTAGGATCAAGACTTGTGGTTCTATTTTCTCCCAAGGGTGGATGGAATCTAGTTATAGGGGGAAAGGTGTTTAGCAAATAAAGAAACCAAAGCACGCAAAAACGAGAAGTAGAGAGAAAAATAAACCTGCCTCCGCAGTGTTTCATTGGGTCCAAATTCTTACAAATCTTTGAGAAATTTAGTGGGCCACTCCAGGCGCTATTCTTCAATAGGAGGCAATATTTTCTCCATTTGCCTCTGAGAGTTTGAGTTAACACTCCATCAAAGAAATATAGTGTAAATAAAAACCATGATAACAGATAAGATAGCATATGTGGAATGGGAGTTGAGAGAAGAACAGGACACGGGGACCCAGGAGGACAAGAGAGGTAGCACCCCGGGATCCTGCGGAAGCCAACGGAGAAGAGCAGCTCTGACTCTGTCAGGGTACAGAGAACAAGAAAAGGGTGGCATCGACACCCCAATTTTACTTAGGCAAGGAGTGGAAACGAGGCCATTAGATCTGTTATCTAATGTTATCTGTTATCTGTTATCAGCTGTGTTGATGATACTCGGCTCTATCCCCATTGCCCCAGAACTGAGCAGCTCAAAACCTCTTATGTCTGTAATTCTCATTGGCTTTGGGGGTCAGGCATCAGAAGTGGTTAAGGCTGAGGCCTCTCACGTGTGTGTGTGTGTGTGTGTGTGTGTGTGTGTGTGTTGGTCAAGCTGTCACTCAAGTTAGAGTGCAAAGTGTTCTCAGTTCCAGGGTGCATTTCTACTATGTCTGGTAGTAGGAGAGACTTCAGCTCTTCCTCTGTGGGCTCCATGGGAGAACCACACCAAGTCTTAACTCCATATGAGTAATCCAAGAAAGAAATGCAGTTTACTCTAACATAACCTGGCAGTGATAACCTGTCCTCTGTGTTAAGTCGGCTCCCTAGAAGCGGGTCGTTAAGTATGTCCGACTCCCAGTGGGAATGTGACCCATCTCCTTTAAAGAAGCAGCAGCATTTGCAGAGCCGTCTTCAGAACCAGCTCAACATCTCAGGCAGCTTCTGCCAGAGCCACGGTAGAGAAGGAGGAAGCAAGGCATGCCACTCTTTCTAGAAACGTGCCTCTGAAGAAAATGGGGAGGAAGAGTAAAGAGAGTTTTAAAATCCCCCATGACTTTCATTTGTTAACACGGGGCCTGCACTATATAGTTTTACAGTTAGCTAAACGCTAACCGGTGGGAGACAATCGGCCCAAAGGTTCTGAACTAGCCTTGCACATTCCTGCAGACTCGTCTCCCACTGGGAAGGGAGCAGACTCACTCGTACAATCTACCTGATGCGCAGTGTATCTACGGTAGAGGAGAGTGCCACAGCCAGCGCCATTCCTTCCTGATTTAGGGCTCACTGGTCTGTCACCTAGAAGGCCCTGTTACCTAGGAGGGGCTGCTAAGCACGAACAGAGCCCTTTAGAAATGGAACTGTGCATGGTGGACTTCCGTGGAAGATGAATAAAGATACACACGTGAGAGAGGGAAGGGGCTGACGGAAGTCGGCTCACATAATTAAGAAGCTTTATGATCTGCACTTTGGCTCCACGATAAACGGGAGGAGTGGACTTTATTTTACCATTTTTGAAACTGAAGAAACAAGCGTGCTTGTAAAATGCTGGCCGATTATAGATCTCTTTAGCAAAAACAATAATAATAATAATAATAAAGCCTAAGGAAAACATTTTAGGTAGTGGTGTGAGGGTGTGGGCTCGGTCCACCTCCTGAGCGCTGACGTCACTTCCCAACTCCGCTATCAGTTTCACCAGAGTAGCCTGAAACTGACCATAGCAACTGTGTTTGCCTTAGGAAAAGCAACCCACTTTAGTAGTTTTGCCTGACCGAGCCAGCTTTACTTCTAAACACATTTAGCAGTGGGCTGCTTCTCATTGTGCAGATGTGGGGTAAAATGTCCGTTAGAGCTATTGCTCACTGAAGAGACAGTGGCAGTCCAGATGTGGGGGAGGGCACAGAGGGGATGGGCCAGAGTTCCAGTGACCAGATAATGAGTTCCTCTTCTGTAGATTCTAGGGGTCTAATTTCCTCTTTCTCCACGTCTTGTCTAATTTCCCCATACGCAGGTTAAAGTTGTGGTATGAGACTCGTGGGGGGCGGGGGGCGGGTTGAGGAAGTAGCTCTTCAGGGAGAGAGCTAAAATCCAGTGTGTTTTACACATTTATATTTCTAGACTTTGCCATTTTTTTTTCCTTTTTCTTTGTTGCCTTGTCTATTTAAATTTTACAAGTGCTAAGAAGATATTATGAAAACCAAAAGACCTTTATCATCACACTCAACTGTATGGCTCCCTCACTTCTACCCCACCCGTGGCAATCTTCATCCTGAATCCCATGATTTTCAGTTCCTTGATTTTTTTTTTTTAAATTGCAATCATTCCTAAAACATATGCCATTTTTTAATTGCAGTTGCCTGAAATGTTACGGAAAAGGGCTGGTGTAATGTTTTCCAGCTTTTTGTTTACTGAACTGTTGGTATTGATCCAATTGCTTGACTCATTCATTTTGCCTGTTGTCAAAATATTTTTACCAAGGGTGTTTTGTACGTTTTAGTCACAACTTCCTTAAATGTTTAAAACAAAAATATAAAGCCAGGCATAGGAGTCCGCACTCCCCTTTCCAGAGTTCACTGAAAGATAGACTGAGCATGATGACACACCCAGTCTGAGCCACACAGCTAATACTGTCTCAAAATAAAACTTTAATTTAATCTAATTAGACGAAGGATATCAGGCTTATCTGCAGATTGTTAAAAAGCAGTTTATATAGTACTTGTGTAGGGAGTAAGTCTGTCATCCTGTATATTCTTTATAGGTTTGATTTTTCAATGTAGGTACCTTAATGCACTTTCTTCTCTCTGACTTCTAATTCAGAAGTCAAGCTTTCCTTACCAAACATAGTTTGAAGGGCAATAATAAAGCATTCTTCATGAAAGGCATAGAGTTTACCTTTTAAGGTTAGCAAAGATGCTTTCAAGTTTCCACTTTGTAAATCTTTGCAAAGCATTATCTATCTGAGAGAGACTGAACACTCAGTAATCCATCTGACTTTTACCTACAGAAGTCCCCCAAACTCCAACCAAAGCTGAGGTCGGAAGTGGTGTGGGCTACGGGAATGTCTTATGTATCTTAACCTTTGTATCTGTCAGGTACCGTTTGCCTTCCGCTAAGGTAGCACAGGAATGTCCATCCTCATTTGGAATTCAAACCAGCATTTGGCAGAGTTTATGCAAATCGCTGCTGAAGAAGCAGTGTCTAGTAACTATGGCAATGGTGAGACTCTCTGGAAGAGCTTTCTGGGGCGGAGGACTTTCCCCAACCCAGTTAGTCTTGGCCAGAAGTCCTCATTACCTTCACCAGGAGAGGCCTGTCCCTTCCCAGGGGTCCCCAAGTGAGACAGCAACTCCCCACCCCCAACCAGTTCCCAAGGAGACACAGCCATGTGACACAGAGACATTTTGGTAACCACCTAAAAATGAAAGCTGGTTTTCTTTCCTTCAGAGAAACCCTCAGGGATGGCAAGAGATAAGAAGTTTCTAGGAGGAAAAAAAGGTGTATGTGGCCAGAGGGGGAGGGGAAGGGGAGAGGGGGGACAGTGAGAAGATAAAGACTTCTTTCAGATAGGAGCCAAGTGAGAGACACATTTTTGGCCATTACCATGAGAATGAATACTGTCAATAGAACAAAATGTCAACCAACAGACTGGGAAAAGATCTTTACTAATCTTACACCGGACAGAGAGCTAATATCCAATATATACAAAGAACTCAAGAAGTTAGACTCCAGAGAACCAAATAACCCTATTTAAAAATGGGATACAGAGCTAAACAAATGATTTTCAACTGAGGAATACCAAATGGCTGAGAAGCATCTAAAGAAATGTTCAACATTCTTAGTCATCAGGGAAATGCAAATCAAA
>NW_022196909.1:9894152-9904152 GCF_008632895.1 Mastomys coucha
CCAGAAGTTTGGAATACAGGAAGAACAACCCATAAACCACAAGAAACTCAAGAAGTAGGAAGACCAAAGGGTGGACATTTCATTCCTTCTTAAAAGGGGGAACCAAATACCCACAGACGTCGTTGCAGAGATTAACTATGGAGCAGAGAATGAAGGAAGGACAAGCCAGCCTAAATAGAGCTATCTCCTGAGAGGCTCTGACAGTACCTGACTAATACAGATGTAGAGGCTCACAGCCATCCATTGAACTGAGTACATGGTCCCCAATGAAGGAGTTAGAGAAAGGACCAAAGGAGCTGAGGGGTTTGCAGCCCCTTAGGACGAACAACAATATGAACTAACTAGTACCCTCAGAGCTCCCAGGGTCTCAACCACCAACCAAGGACTGCAACATGGTGGGTCTGATTTTTCTGGCGGCACGTGTATAGTAGAGGATTGCAAATTCGATCATCAATAGGAGGAGAGGACCTCGGCCCTGTGAAGGTTCTGTGCCCCAGTGTAGGGGAATGCCAGGGCCAATAAGTGGGAGAGGGTGGGGTGGCAGGCATGGGGAGGGGGGAGGCAACAGGGGTTTGTTCTTGTTGTTTTTGTTTGTTTGTTTGTTTGTTTTTTGGAGGGGAAACTGGGAAAGGAGAAATTACATGTAAATAAAGAAAATATCTAATAAAAAAAAAAAGAAGAAGTTTCTAGGAGGAAAAAAAAGGTGTATGTAGCCGGGGGGGTGGGGGAGAAGGGGAACAGTGAGAAGATAAAGACTTCTTTCAGATAGCCATGTGAGAGACACATTTTTGGCCTGTTGCCATGAAAGGGAAGGAATGGGTGTGAGCTTGCTTTGGAGCTGGGTCTAAAAAGTAGGCAGAAGAGAATTTCTTTACAGTAAAGGTTTTACAGCAACCAGAGAAACAGCCGCTAGTCCAAGGATGCCAGAGTACAGTCTGTAGAAAGGATGAGAAAAGACGTCTGCCACTCTGTGGGATCTCAGAGGCAGGCACCAGGAAGCTGCCTCTCTCCAAGACGATTCCTTCTCTGCTCAGCTCTTGTGCAGAGATGCCTGAAGCTGCAGAGCATCTATCCTGCCATAGCTGAACTGTGCTCACTGCTGGAGAGGGAAGCACAAGTTAGCCAGAGGTCTCTTTCTAATCCCTGGAAAACTTCCCAGTTCCTGAAAGACAGTCCACCAAGGGTTGACTATCTAGGGCTGGGGAGATGGGTCAGTCAATAAAGTGTGCAAGCGCTAAGCCCTGAGTTCGGATCCCTATCACCAATGTAAATAGATGGACCCTACTAGCATGTGGTGCTATGTCTTTCTAGCCCCCAGGGCTAGGAAACCTTGAAACTCATTGGCTAGCCACTCTACCCAAACTAATGAGCTCCAGATTCAGCAAGAGAACCTGCCTTTAAAAAGGTGTAGAAGTGCCTGGCAGTGGTGGCGCACGCCTTTAATCCCAGCACTTGGGAGGCAGAGGCAGGCAGATTTCTGAGTTCAAGGCCAGCCTGGTGTACAGAGTGAGTTCTAGGACAGCCAGGGCTATACAGAGAAACCCTGACTCGAAAAACCAAAGGAAAAAAAAAAAAAAAAGAGGTGTAGAAGTTCCTGAGAAAGACACTCTGTGTGCATACAGGCATGCAAGAACACAGGCATGCAAGAACACAGGCAGGCAGGCACAGACATACATTCATGACTCTCAGCTGGGTTTTCAGCCTGCAGTCTGGAGCTTGGATCACTGCTCAGTGGACAGGCATCATTGTGATGTCCCCCTGAAGCCACTCCCATCTCATTGTGACCTAGTGTTGGAATGCATCCTGTGAGAGACCGATGAGGAAGAAGAGCAGAGAGACCAGGCCACTAAAAGGGGACATTTGGAGTTCTCTGCAACTCTGCTCTGGAGGCTGCAAGGCCAGCTTGGGCCACCAGGTCTGAGGATACCCACAGTTTAGCTTTCATCCGGGACCAAAATGGCTGAAGCTGACCACAGATCACCATGGAGACCAGAACAGACCAAAGCCCACAACAAACTGGTTATGGCCTGATCAGGCCACTGCCTCCCAAGCAGACCTGTCTCCTTGTTTTCTGGGTTTAGTTCCCTTTGGGTCTCTAGTGTCCAGTAATGTTTCCCCAAAGTTCCCTCAGCTTCAGCTCATCAAAGCAAAGAATAATGGTGTCCCGGGTCACTGATGTTGACAAGGGGACACAGAACGAACTAGGCTTACAAGTTCCGTGAGCCCAGTCTGCCTGCGAATGTTCTTCTGGGCTCTGTTTTTATTAGGGGTGAGGTTAGTCTACTTCCCATCTCCAGCTCTTTCACGCCTCAGTGATACAAGGGCCACCCGGAACATTCAGCTCAAGGAAACAGTGAGCAATAGTTTCTTTGCCCTCAAAGGTTTGGGGAGGGAATCTCATTTTTAAAATAGGTAGACGCATGAAGGAGTAGAATTTAGCATACATGTGAATAGAACATGCATGTGAACGGAACATGCATGTGAACAGAGTACACATGTGAATACAACATACATGTGAATATAGCATACATGTGAATGCAGTAACGTGAATATAGCATTCATGTGAATACAGTACACATGTGAATGCTAAGTGCCATGCAGAGCTAAAAGTAAATTTCTAGTTGTACGTGAATTGTGCCTGTTATCCCAGCATTCAAGAGGACGAAGGGGGAGGATTAAGAGTTCGAGGCCGCCCTAGTGTCCCGTGGGTTTGTTGTCTGTTCAGGTTCCCCAGGATCTGGACGTGGCCGCCACCTCCCGCAAGAATGGCAGGATTCGTGTGTCGTCTTTTCTCAAATAAAATGATTTAACTGGAAAAAAAAAAAAAGAGTTCAAGGCCAAGTCCTGTCTACAAGAAATTCAGGGATAAGGATGGAGCAGAGATCAAGGGGAATGGCCAATCAATAACTGGTCCAACTTGAGAACCATCTCACAAGCAAGCACCAATTCCTGACACTATTAATGATATTGTCATGCTTGCAGACAGGAGCCTAGCATCATTGTCCTCTGAGAGGCTCCACCCAGCAGCTGACCGAAACAGATTCAGAGACCCACAGTCAAACATTGGATGGAGCTTGGGGGAAGGATTGAGGGCCCTGAATAGGGATAGGAGATCCACAGGAAGACCAACAGAGTCAACTAACCCTCACCCTTGGGGCTCTCAGAGACTTAACCACCAACCAAAGAACATTCATGGGCTGGACCTAGGCCCCCTGCACATACTTAGGAGATGTGCAGCTCAGTCTCCATGTGGGTCCCTCAGCAACCGGAGAGGGGGCCATCCCTCAAGCTGCTGCCTGGCTGTGGACTATGATCCCCCAAGTAGGCTTCCTTGTCTGGCTTCAGGGGGAGAGGATGTATCTAAGTCTGCAGAGACTTGATGTGCCAGGGTGGGGGATACAGAGGGGACCCCTCACATTCTCAGAGGAGAAGGAGATGAGCGATGTTGGGGGGAAAGGACCATGTGAGGGGGTCATGTTGGGGTAGTGATCAGGATGTAAAGTGAATTAAAAAAAAAAAGTTTGAGGCCAGCCTAGGCTACAGAGTGTCTCAGAAAACAAAACAAAACAAACCCACCAATGACAAACATAAAACTTCAGTGACTTTCTGGCCCCTGAAGGCAGCTCTGGGGACCACTTAGTCTTAGAATAACTCATTGTTCCTTCTCTTCTCCTTTGCAGAGGGTTTCAATAGAAGAAGAGTTAGAGGGAGTTCAAAGACTTTTGCAAAACCAAATGAGGTTATTAGGTAGTGAGAATGGTGGAGAAGGTAGTTCTCAGGGCTTCGCATGGACATCCAGAAGTGCTGGATTGTTGACGACAGCTGGCCTACAGACTTTGAGAACAGATGTTTCGCCTCAGAGCAAGGCAGGGATTTAAATGAGTAATTATACTCTACTTTTCCCCCAGGACACCAAGTAAAGCCTGGTGTTACTGAGCAAGGGCATTCGCTTCTTCCTCTTACTTCTCAGTGCGACTAGCTAGAGACTCCATCCTGGGGAGGGAGAGCGACTTGTCTGAGTCACAAGCCTAGAACCAGGATTCAGACTTCCTTCCTGGATTGACTGTGACAAGCAAAGCTCCTTTTTTATTCCATTTCCAGGCTACAGCATAAGCACATCCTTAGGTTTGTGTATAGGTTTCGCTTTCTCTAGGTTAAAATAAACCCTTTGAGACTAAATGTTTATCCTGAGTGCTATGGGGCAGTATTCCAAGCAGGTATAAAATGAGATCTTCATTCATTCACTCATTCATTCGTTCACTCATTCAGTACATGCTGACAGGAACTACCAGTGGATGGAAATATGGCGATGCATTAGTTCTTGCTCTGGAGGGGAGGGACGGAAATGGAAGCAGAATCCAGCAGAGGACTCTGTGGGTGTTGTGGGGTGGCCCTATACAGTGCACATTAGAAAGTGCAAAAAAGGAATAATCCAGCTGAAGCAAGGATTTAGGTGGGTGGGTGGCCTGGGGTGGCATCAGGACATAGTAGGGATACACTGACAGATTGGAATGAACTTTTGATAATAAAGTCTGCACCGCCAGAATTCTTCAAAAGTTTCTTTTTAGATGCATTTATGTAAACTTACAATTGTGAGTGTTTTGCTTGCATGCATGTATGCGTGCATCCCATGCGTGCCTGGTGTCCACGGAGGCTGGAGGAGAGTGGTTTGGAGAGACAGCTCTGCTTTATCTGAACAGGGGAGTTTCAGCCGCTTGTTACTCAAGGACTACTGAAGAGAAACAGGAACGGAATCTAAAAACCTAGCCTTGTTCAGACAGCTAGCCATCTGAGAGACAGAGACCCGCCAGCAGGCTAAACACAGGCGGGGAAGCAGAGGCGGGAAGACGTCAGAGACGTTAGTCTTGACCATCAGGCCGGGGATGAGTCTTGCCTCTAATGGCATTGGTACCTCTCTTCTTACGTCTCCTGAACTCTCCCCTAATCATTGCCTCTCTCTAGCAGCTAGGTTTGCATACTCCCAAAGCCACCGAGCTTTGCAGTGGCGTCACCTGGTCTAGGGAACTATCCCAGAACAAACAAACCGTTACTACCATGTCCACGTTGAGCTATTTACAGTGCGTCCAATGCAGATTAGTTCTTACAACACGGTGCACAAATGTGCCCTTGAAATAGGAATGTGAAACTGTGGGTCCGCCTCTCCCATCCTTAGGCCGCTAGCAGACGTGATTATATTATGGATGTCAAGGCTATTTTGAATGATTAGGTTGTGTTCCACCCCCCCTCCGCCTGCCCCGGGTGAAACAACAGCATCTTCATAAAAGAATGACAGAGGTAGATGAGGACGGAAGGGCCTTGTGAAGATGGAGGCCGAGAGGATGACGTCAGCCAGATGGCGAAGGCCCAGAAATGCGGACCGTCATTAGATGCTGAGGACGTGTGGAGGAATCTCTTCTAGTGTCTCTGTATAGGGCACTATAGCCTCTGACAATGCTTTGATTTTAAACTCCTGGTGTCTAGATCTATGGGAAAACAAATTTCCCTTTGGTTAAACCATGAAATATGTGATAGTTTATTCAGGCCCCAGGAAATCGACACAAACCTGTTCCGCCCCGCCCACCCCTTGGCCTCTACACTTCTTTGTTAACACTTTTTTTAAAGCCTACGAAGTACCACATGAACAGAGTACGTGGCTCAGGATTCCGTGAATGCTTCCCCAGGCTGATTCTCTGGTCTCTGACTCAGGGTCCCAAGAGTCACAGAGAAGCTGGGAAGATTCTACTAGGTGTAGCCACAGTATTTCTTCAGGTATCAGCTATTCCACTCCCTAGGGACAGATGTTGCCAATCCTAGAGGACAAGCCTTGTGACTCTGCCCTGAGCAGCCAGCTTCTCAAGTATCTTTAACGGTCACTTTTGGACGTCCTTTCTCTAGACCCATCCCCCACTCCATTTCTTCCTTCTTTTCCTATCGGTTCTGGGGATTGGATCCAGAGCATTGTGTATGCCAGACGAGTGCTCAACCACCCAGCTACATTCTCCGTCCTTTGTTGTTGTTTTTTTTTGTTTATTTTTTATTTTTGTTTTTGCTTTTAAGAAACAGCCTTATCACACAGGATGAAGCAAGTGTAGAAGCTGGTGTCCAGCCTGGAATGGTGGTACACGCTTATACCACTCTAATTTTTAGGACTTTGGTCTTAAACTCACTCTGTAGCCTAGGCTAGCCTTAAACCAGTTTTTAAAATGACTCATTTGGTTTACATGCACGTGGGGGCATGCCTGCAGCCAAAGTGGTCAGAAGAAGGCACTGGGTGCCCCAGAAACTCGGGAGCCACATGTGCGTGTTAGGAAATGAACCTGGGTGCTCTGCAAGAGCAGCCCAGTTATCTTTACCACGGAGAGAGCTCTCCAGGCCTCTGACATTAAACTCTTGGTCCTCAGGTCTCAGCCTCTTCAGATCTGGGATTACAGGCATGAACCATTCCCAGCTGGACACCAGATCTTGCCCTTGCTTCACCCCATTAGTCTATTATGGACAGAAAGGCAGAGGACATTTTCATACTGCAGCTGGTTGTGCTGGTTGCTGGCATCCATCAGTATTAGGAGATAGGTTAGCTTCGCCTATCTTTTTATGTGGTAGGACCACACATTTTTTTGTTAAAAGAAAAAAAATCACATATAGGGCTAGAGAGATGACTCAGCGGTTAAGAGCACTGACTGATCTTCCAGAGGTCCTGAGTTCAATTTCCAGCAACCACATGGTGGCTCACAACCATATGTAATGGGATCCGATTCACTCTTCTGGTGTGTGTCTGAAGACAGCTACAGTGTACTCATCTAAATAAAATAAATAAATCTTTTTTTAAAAAATCACATATGAATTGGGTATGGTGGTGTATAATCTCAGCTAATAAGGAGGCTGAGGCAGGAGGATTATATGTATTTGAGCCCAGTTGGGTAACATAATCAGATCCTCTCTCAATATAAAAATTATAGATACATCTGTAAATATTCCTACATGTAAGCATACACACAACTACATAAGGTCTGGCTCTTTAAAAAAAAAAAAAAACATGCTGGCTAGAAGCGCATGTAGCAGTACAAATGGAAGCGCTCATTATTTCTAGATTCCTGGGTTGTAGTTTTTTCTTGGCAGTTTTCTTCATCTTCCAAGATGTGAACTGAAGCAGTTTCTAACTAATTTTTCTGTCAAATAAAGTCCTAGGTTTTGCCTTTAAGGTTTTATTCCTAGAACTAGTTCTGAATATAACTGTCAATGTTAGCTTCTGGTGAATTGACGAGGCACCTCCTCCAGGCTTGTGCCTGGCTTATGGAAGCCATGTTTGTTATTTGTTTATTTTTCTCTTCTCTTCTCTTTTCCTTCCTGCCTTTGGAGACTGGGTTTCTTGTAGTCAAGGCTATCCTCAACTGTACCATGTAGTCGAGGGTAGCCTCGAGCTCCTGATCTTCCTGCCTGTTTCCTAAGGGTTGGGATTAGTGTCACAGACTCCTTTCCTCTTGTCACCAGACTCACAGACACCAGACACACGCACACTAGGGTGTCACAGCAAGGAAGAGTAACAGGCACACTATTGTCTCCTGAGGATTTTAGGGATTTCCCTCAGTCTGCCTTCATCTTGGTCTTCCAGCTGCTTCCTTTTGATAAGGACAGTCTTGTGGGGTCTTACGAAGATAAAACATCGGTCTCATCACACGTTCTAAACTTGCAGCTAAAAAATCAGAACATCTAATAATTCCCAAGGAAAACTAGTCCCGTCACATCTCATTTCTAATTCATGAAGGGCATCAACTGTTCAAATGGGCAAGTGTAGGCATCCAGTGACTGTTTTCAAAAGCTGGTTCTTACGGGAGTTTGGATTTGTATCTTATTCAGCTGTGTGGACTTGAACCAGTTAAATGTAATCCTGTGCAGATAAATTTGGTTTTGCATAAATTTAGAGCATTTGCAAAAAAGAAAGAAAGAAAGAAACAAACAAACAAAAAAGAAATCTTTCACAGAATGTTCCACTCTAATTCCTTATTCAGTACCCACATATTTCCCTTTTCTTTTAAGGTTAGAAAGGAAGGGATCTTAGCCACACATTTAGCCAAATATGTTACATGTTTTCGTGTAGAGGGAGCACACACTTTTTATTATGAGAATGTTAATAGTGCTTCTCATGCACTACATTTTGGTTAACATTTAGTTCTAATTGAGAGAAAGAAAAAAAAAAGCCCCCAAACTAACCTTTCAAAGTAACAGAACCAGTGGCTAATCAGATTTGGAAGTGGGGCTAATGGCACTCTAATCAGATTGATTAGTTGTTAAACATCTGAAGGGAAAACCATGCCATGCAGTGCTAAGGGAGGATCTGTGCAGAACTCCTCTTGAGTCTGTCCCTGGCCTTTTATTTCTATACGTAGCTCAAGGCCTGTTACCTTAGCTTCAAAGCACAGATCCAAGATATCTACCAGCTGACAGCTTTTATTTCATTTTATTTTTGAAAGGAAAAAAAAAACCCAGCCTTTTCAAGTTAGACACAAAGGGAGGGGGCGGGGATCACTCTTTACTGGGAATATGGAGCTTGTCATTTGCGTGTTTGTGTATGTGAATGGATGACTCACGACGATGTCTGCCCATGATCGGATGCTGACTTGGGGGCTAAACACCTTGCTGATTTGGATAGTTTGTTTATGTTTAAGGGTGTTTATGGCTAAAATGTTCCATGCACAGGCTGTGACAGGGGACAGAAAAAATTTGGGCACCAGCTCAATTCCTCGGAGCATCCTTACACTGAGAAAGGCTGAGCGCAAGTCCCAATAGAGCATCTGGTCTATAAGGTTTTACGTAGGACAGGGCCTAAGTTTCTTCCCATCATCCTTGCACCGAGAAAGGGTGGCTGAGTGCAAGCAAGTTCAGGCAGGGCATCGGGGTTTGATGTAATACCACGCATAAATCACCGACAGAAGGGGAGACTCTATGAAGTTAGACCAGAGACCACTTGGATATAAATTGTTCCATCCCACTTCCTACACCCACCCTGTCCTGCCAGGCCTGTTCTGTTTGAACAGTCAGTCCACAGCCAGGAGTGCTATTGTGGTAGGCTGTGGAATCTTTAGGTCGGGGGATGGGGTACCAGTGGACGTGGGTTGTAGGGGCAGAAGGCTGAGGAATGGTACAGCCCAGCCCTATCTCTCTCTGCTCCCTGGCAGTTGCTGTGAGCTGCTCCTGTCACCATGCTGTATCTCGATGGGCTCTCCCTCAAACCACTGAAACAAAATAAATCATTCTTAAGTCGTTTCTGTATTTGAGAAACCATTGGTAACCTGGTTACCAATGAGAGAAGTAACCAATCCATCTCCTGAGAACCCCAAAGACCCCTGAGATCCTGGAAAGTGTGGTCAGTGCCATCAAGGTGATGACCAAGCGCTCACTGCCTGTCTTTGTTACCACACCAGGTTGTTGAAGTAGCAGGTGGTAACCTCGGGTTCAAGTTGCAAAAGGCTATCAAGGAGGAGGAACTGAGAAGTTGGACTTCATAGAAGTAAAACGTGTCTGCTCTGAAAAGAGACCCTGTGAATAAGACCCAATGAATAAGAAGACAAGAGGAAACAGCCCACGAGTTTGTGATGGAGGTCCGCATCCAAGATGCACACGAGCCTCTTAACCCTAAACAATGAGGAAACAGTGACCTGACCAAAGCTGGAGGGAAGACGTTGGCGGAAACTTGATAGGCCACCTGCAAATGAAAACGTGCTCAGAGCCTGGGCATGAGATTGCATGCCTGTAATAACAGAACTTGGGGGACAGAGGTAGGATTATAGCGAGTTTAAGTTCACGAGGCCATCCTCGTCCACACAGCAAGTTCTAGTTTAACCATGGCTGCAAAGTGAAACTCAGCATGAGAAGAGGAGAAGGAGGAGGGAGAACAACAAGAAGATTAAAAAGAACTAAGAAGAAGGAAGGAAGGAAGGAAGGAGGAGGAAAAGTAAAATAAATAGATAAAAAGAAAGAAAGTTGGGTGTAGTGGCATATACCT
>NW_022196909.1:9905858-9907459 GCF_008632895.1 Mastomys coucha
TATATATATATTGAAACTATACAATTTTGTTAGAAAAGGACTTACAACTCAGTAGGAATAAAGGGGACACAGCGCAAGATAGCAGAAGAGGCGAGGAAAAGAAATACAAATGATTTCAAAGCATAGAGAAAGTGACCAAGTGTGTGAGTAACTAAATAAATAAACAAACTGAAACTCAACCATAACATTTTCACCTGTTTGATTCCAAAGGTTGTAGACCTATAATCCCTATTTCTCTTTTATTTTTGGTGCACCAGGGCCTACTGAACGCTCAAGGGGCTCATGCGCTACATCTCAGGTATACCTGAATCCATTCAGAGATGTCAACAGGGGTATAAGAACACACACGCTTGAACACAGGACCTCAGCATCACACACAGTCCACACAGCACGGGTTGGGGCTTGCACAGAATGGGGAGATTGCCCAGGTGCTCTTCAGTGTGTCGTGCTATGGATTAGAAATGATGGAGAGCCTTACTCAGATGTCGTAGAAACAGGTGACAGCAGGCATTGCCCCCAGCGGGCCTTGTGGGGACACAGCTGTCTTGGGAAGAAATCCCAGGAAGATGGAGAGTCTGTTTCTGGGGTAGCAAGGACAGACCTTTTCGCTTTGTGCTCCGAATCCTTGTGCTGATGATCTCCACGGGGGTGGTATTGAGAGCTAGGGTCTTGGGGGATGTGACTCCTAATCATGACCTCATGAGGACTTTCAACTCGACTTACTATACTCTCTGAACTCGCCCCGAGGTCATTAGTCTTGATTCATTTTCTTCAAAGTGTTCTTAACTTTGAAGTTCTGAACATTGGTTCTCTGGTTTGGTTTATTTTATTGCTTCAGTTGAGTGTGGGTCTCACAGAACAGAACTGTATTAGTCTGTTCATCCCTCCTGGCGCTATCCGATGCATGTGTGCTTAACTGAAACAAAGCCTAAAAAGAACTGTCGCATTTCATAAAAATTAATATTAATAAGGGAGAATGTTAGGTTATAATAGGAAAAAGAAGTGTGGAAAATCTGAACCAAGTTGTTGACAGCAGCGGCCTGTGAGGAGGCAGTCGCGGGACATCTTGTATTCTGTTGTTTACATTTCTCTAATATTTGAATTTTAAATAAATGAACGTTTGACTATTTTCATATTTATTTTAATAAGGAATACAGCTAGCGGGGGTGGGGGGCTGTGACTCTGTGACAGAGCTTTCACCTAGTTAGGGCCCCAGGTTTGCTCTCAAGCACCACAAACCACCACAACCAACAGCACACAAGTTAACTATAAACAGTGGGTGGAGCTTGAGGACCCAGCTAAGTACAAGCAATGGGCGGGGCTCGAGGAGAATTGCATCCCCCCCCTTTCCCCATCTCCATCTTCCAGGCTGTCAGCCGCTAGCCACATGTTCAGCCAGTGAACTGCAGCCACTGCAGCCAAGGGATCAGCTCCTAAGTTATACTTAAATAATTTTAAAATTAAAAATGAATATTTAAACGTTCGATTCAGCTATTGGAACAGTTTTGAGCATGTTTGGAACAACCTGGGAGTGAGAATCTACTTTTTCCAGTATAAGACTCACAACATCTGTGTTCAGATCAAGTGTTTAGCAAAAAAAA
>NW_022196909.1:9907481-9916299 GCF_008632895.1 Mastomys coucha
AAAAAAAAAAAAAAAAAAAATCACATCAAAACTTGATGTTCTAGAAAATCTAAATCAAACATTTTGTTAAGAAAAAAAATCATTATTGATTTTTATTAACTATATATTTTGTAGTATTTTGGATGTATAGTACTAAGTTAATGTATAAAATGATCAACTTCATCTATTTGTGAAAAGGTAGCCACTAGAAAAACTTTAAATTGCACAAATAATTCAAATTTCATTCCTGTTGGCTCATTAAGTTGAGGAGACTGGAGGAGAGGAAAGGCTGGAGAAGTGGAAGTAGCAGGGGATCTGGGAAGGGTTGGACTGGCTCATAGAATCTGCCCTACCCTGGGGTTGATCCACTAGAAAGAAGATCTGTATATGAATGGCCAGGGTCAGTTTTCCTAAGTCTGGCCCCCACAGCCAGCCTCTGTTTCTGCATGTCTCTGGCTGCACATCCACCAGTCTCTGTTTCATACACACACACTCTACACACAGACATCATCCATACATACATACTATATACATAGACATCATCCATACACAACCATACACATATACACCATACACATAAACACACATACCATACACAGACATCATATACACACACACCATACACATAGACACACACATCATATACATAGCATACAGACAGACACATATATTGTACACACATACACCATACATACATCATACACAGGCACACACATCATACACACACATTATACACATAGACACACACATCATATACATACCATACACAGACACACATGTATACACACATATACCATACACGTACACACTTACACTATACACACACACCATACACATAGAACACACACATCATATACATATCATACACAGACATACATATCATACACACATACACCATACACATACACACCATACACAAACACACACATCATACACATAGACACACCTATCTCACTGTTCTACCTGGCCGCTGTCACCTGAGCCTGGGGACACTGACCACTCCACTCCCACAATCACAGCTTCACTATGTTTCATCCAGGTAGCCTGCATGCAGGTGTTTTTGATACAGAATATTCTAGAAGCGAGAGGAAACAGGACCCCTTCCTGAGAAGTGGCTGTTGGAGGCCTTGTGTTGGCCTGTACCAGGTGTGCTGCTCTTCGACATGGCCATAGAGTAAGGGGCTCTCCACAACAGTCATGTACGTGGCTCCAGTGCCCCTTGCAGCTCCTACAAATTCTTGCTGGCCTTAGAGAGCTTTAGTGTATATGGGCCATACTTATTGATAGCTACCATTCGAAATCAAAATGAGACAATAACAGAACAAAGAAAGCAAACACACTCCAGCATTCATAAGCACTACGACGACATCATGTGCAAAACTGCAGTGCACACTAATGAGAAATTACAAGTCAAACAAGGGCTGGGAGGCAGCCCTGCCAGAAATGCGCTCGCTATGCAAGCATGAGGACCCAAGGTGTGTCCCTGCACCTACGTGAAACACATGGATGCAGCAGTGTGTCCCTGCACCTACGTGAAACACACGAATGCCGCAGTGTGCACCTGCACAGATCTTGGGGCTTATCTAGCCAGTCAGACTAGCTGAATAACTGAGTTCTGGATTAGTGAGAAAGCCTGTCAAAAAATAAACTGGAGACGGGGCTGGAGAGATGGCCCAGCAGTTAAGAACACTTGCTGTTCTTTTAGAAGACCCAGTGAGGTTCGATTCCCAGCACTCACATGGTGACTCACAACCATCTATAACTCCAGTTCCAGGAGATCTAATGATCTCTTCTGGACTCCTTTGGGACTAGGCGCACACACACACACACCTGGTATATAAACATGTATGTGGGTAGAACACTCACATACATAAAGTGAAATTAAAATTAAAAATAAGGTGATAAGCAATACAAGAAGACATCTGGTGTTGTCGTTTGGTCTTAGCACACCCATGAACACGTACATACACATAGACATTACACACATATACACACACACACTAGACATCACACAGACACACTATACTCAAAGACATAATATACATCATACACAAATACATCATACATATACACCATACACATAGACATCATAGATACACACCATACACATCGACAAACATACCATACACATAGACATCATACAGACACACCATACACAAAGACTTCATAGACACACACCATACACATAGACACACACACAAACACCATAAATATAAGCATCATATACATACCATATTCATAGACATCATACACACACACACACACACACACACACACACCACAGAAATGAACTGGAAGCTAGAGCAGCAGGGGTAGCTAGAGCTACATGAGGTCTCCGTATGTAGCATAGGCTGGCTCAAGAAAACAAAACAAAAAGTAAAAAGAACACAGAACAACTTGATGTTCTTATGAGAGAAGACTCTATCTCATGCATTTCTCCTGGAAGAGAACACACACACACACACACACACACACACACACACACACACACACACACACACGGGCTCTTGACACCACCCAGACTGCAGTCTTTGGAAACAGCATCGTGAAAGGGTGGAGCTTGTTATCTCCTCCCGACACACACCCCACCCCTGGCCCCACCTGCCTCTCTGCCTGGGCTGCCAAGCCAGCCCTGGACTGAAGAGCAGCCAGAGCTCGGAATGCAGCCTCACCAGGAGCCTCTTTTCTTTGCCCTGAGGGAAGGCATGTGACTCCTGACTGAGGCTCAAAGCTCCCTTCCTGGTCTTCAGGTGATGCTGATGTGTTTGTGGGAGACGAGGCTCTTTGGAAATGCAATTTAGAGCAAGATCCTTTTAAGAGGCTCAGTCCCGTAGAGCCTCGGGAAGGCCTTCCCGAGGATTAACAGGGCTCACGGGGGATGGGCACTGGAAGCCCAGCAGGTTTCTACGCCTTTTCTGTTTCTGACTGAATCTTACTCTTGGTACTTGGCACGCAGTAGGAGATGTGAGCCTGACAACATTCTGATGGCATTTTGTGAATGAGGCAACCAAGGCTCAGAGGACTCTACTTACGAACCATGTCCACACAGCAGGAAGCCTTGTGAGTACTCACTGCTGCTGCCTCAGTGACCACAGTTAAACAGTCTGCAATAACCACCCAGGAGCCCACAGCTAAATGGCTCACTTAACTTTCACTTCCAAAAACAGACAGACAAACAAACAAACAAACAAACAAGCAACCCAAACCTAGATGGACAGTGGTGGCACATGCCTTGAATCCCAGCACTCCGGAGGCAGAGGCAGGCAGATCTCTGTTAGTTCAAGGCCAGCCTGGTCCACAGAGCTAGTTCTAGGACAGCTGAAACTATACAAAGAAAACCTGTCTCAAAATGATAGTAATATGAAATGAAAATAAGCTTCTAACATCTTAGGAGATCTGACAGAAAAATGTGGTGGGGTAGAAACGGGGGACACATGACTTTATTTTAGTTTTTAAAACATATTTAAACCGATCTACTTATTTATTGTGTATGTATAATTAATGTATGATTATGTGTGTGTGGTGTCTGTGTTGTGATGTGTATGTCGTGTGTGTGTGTGTGTGTGTGTGTGTGTGTGTGTGTGTGTGCGCGCGCGCGCGTGCACACACATACGTGTCAGTGCCACAGTATGCCTATGGAAGTCAAAGGGACGGCTTGCAGGATTTGGCCTTCTTCCTGCCCATGTGAGTTCCAGGAATGAAACTCACATCACCAGACTTGTCTGCGAGCTCCTTTATCCACCGGGCCACCTCACCACCAGTCTCCTTTATTTGAATTTTTTAAGAAGTTTTACAATGCAAAATTAATCTGATCCATGTTCTCATTCCCACAATTCCTTAGAAGTGAATACTGTATGGAGGTCAGAGACATGACCCAGGACATGATAAGCCCATGCATAACCTTTCTGTGTCTATGACTCTCTGTGTGTGGCTCTAACTTGCAAATCATTGACTCTTCCAAGTTTCCATAGTAAAAATGTTTGGACTAGTTTTTTTTCTTTTTTTCTGTTTAACCTCACACTCTTCCCTTCTCCTCCCTCCAAAACTCCCTGAAATGATTGCAGATTCCCCCTTAGACTCCTTGCTCAACAGGGGTGAAGCCCCCACACCCTTCAACCCTGCCTTCTGCCTGATGGTGTCTCCTCCATCATCTTTCCTGGGTTAGATCACTGCAATGGTTACTTTCTTGATGCCTTGGCAAAATACCTGCTAACTAAGCAAAGCTGGGGAGCAAAGTCTTGTTTCACCTCATGGTAAGGGGATGGAGCCCATCATGGCAGGGGCACAGTTTCGGCTCACATTCTCCTTTTCTGTTTTACTCGGTTTGGGCCTCCTGACCCTGGAACGGGCTGTCCATATTCAGGATGGGTTTAATCTCTTAGTTATCCTGTCTGGAAACAGCCACAATCAAAGGTGCGTCCCATTAAGGCCTTAAACACGTCTTAATATGATCAAGATGACACACAGCATCTGTCTATAGCCGTGGTCAACCTACTGGGCTCTTCTTCTCGTGGCGCTAAAACCTGCTACTCTCCTGGCAAAAGATGTGGGTACAGAACAGAAAGCAGGTCCATTTTGGAGGAGGGAACAGGCCAGGAGGAGGATGTTCAGGCTCCCCTTGAGATTTGACTCAATGGAGAAACAAGACTTCTAAAGAGATGGAGGGTACCAAGGCCAGCCTGAGAGTGATGTGAGGGCTCAGGAGACTATGTAGGCTGCCTCTGCAAGGGCTCTTCTCTTTCAAGTCGATGTAGGTGGTACTTGTTAATGGTCTTAATGACCAGCACTCTCTGACTCATTCGGGCTCACCGTCCTCAGGGAATTATCCAGGGAATTATCGAAAGGACAGAACAGTGAAGGGCACCTGTGAGACAATAGACTGCGCTCACCAGTGTGCCCCCTAGGCTTCCAGCTCCTTTCCTGGAAAACCAAGCCTTAATGATCTCTCTGGTCATGCTGCTTCTGGTAATAAACGTGTCCCAGGAAGCTCATAGTGGCCTGGAGCCTGCTGCAAACTTATTCTCTTAAAAAAAAAAACATCAGCCGGGCGGTGGTGGCGCACGCCTTTAATTCCAGCACTTGGGAGGCAGAGGCAGGCGGATTTCTGAGTTCGAGGCCAGCCTGGTCTACAGAGTGAGTACCAGGACAGCCAGGGCTATACAGAGAAACCCTGTCTCGAAAAAACCAAAAAAAAAAAAAAAAAAAAAAAAAAAAAAAAAAAAAAAAAAAAAAAAAACATCAGGGCATAAGGACATCGTCTCTTCTATCTCAGGAGCCATTTGGAAAGTTTCCACAGGAGCCTTGTGCTGAAAAGTGAAAACTTCAGATGTATCTCCCATGCAACAATGGTTACAACTTCTTCTTCTTTTTTTTGGGGGGGTATTGAACCAAAGTTGTTATTGCATCTTTCCCTAATTGTTAGAGCAACCCAAGAGATGTTGACTGGTGTGTATACATGTGTGTGCATATGTGTGCATGTGGATGGATGTGAGAGAGAGAGAGAGAGAGAGAGAGAGAGAGAGAAAGAGAGAGAGCCACCGCCTGTGTGAGTATGTATGTGTGTGCAAGAGAGAGCCACTCATTTGTGTCTCTGTGTGTGCATGAGAGAGATGCTCATGTGTGTGTATGCATGGGTGGAGGATAGAAGCTTGAGTCTTCACTTTCTAACTTACTTTTCTGAGGCAATGTCTCTCGTTAAACCTACTATAGCCCCCTCTTTTGGTTAGGTGTGACTGAGGCCACAGTGCCAATGCCCCTAACCTTCTCTGAGGCTGCGAGGGCTCTCAATTCACGATTGTGCTGCAAGTGCTTGCCCACTAGACCACTCTCCAGCACTGACAAGTATAGCTTTGTTTTTCTTGTCATGATTGTTTTGGGGCAGACCTGGATGGTGCTGTCATGCGATCCTTCCCTTCATGCTTGGTTTCCACAGTACATACGTGAACAAGATTATTTCAGAGCCTTTTTTTTTTTCAGGTTTTCCCCCAGGGCTTCAGCTCAGTCCTTTGATATTCAAATGATCCCCTTTGAAGCTCCTATCAGCATCCCCCTGGATGTTCTCTCCTAGTTGTTAACAGGGCACCTTTCCCAGCAGTTGAACTTAGACACTTTCACTGACTTCACGTAAAGTTTCTATTACCGAGAAGTGCCTTGTATTTTGCATTTTCCATACATGCACTGATGCGAAACAGCTAAAGAAAGCACACAAGTTTCTGTTCGTTCGTTTGTTTGTTTGTTTACAGGGTCTACATGTAATCCCTGCCTCTTGCGTGCTGGGGTTAGTCCTTCACTATAGAGCCTAGTTTAATCTTTTTTTTAATAGACTGTAACTGGTTGTGACTTCAGTGCTACTGGCTGGCATAAATAGACAGAAGGATGGCCAAGAAGGGGCTGACCCAGGAAAGCAGGCTCTGCAGTGAATCTTTTTGTGTCCTGTTAACTGTTTTCTCTGTGCATTCTCTTAATGGAACTATGCTCCTTGCTGGGAGGACACCCAGCTAGGATCTTAGATGAGAAGAGAACACTCTTACCTTGGCTTGCTAGCCGTCATCTCAGGTGTCCCGTGGCAAAATATCCAGAGACTCTTTGGTCTTAGTTGGTCAGAGTTCCACAATTGGTTAGTAGCATGCAATGAGATGTGGAAGAGGTCAGAGGTCACTTACCGTGTGACTAACGGAAGCCTTAGTTCGGTTGGGGAAGTGCTTGCTTTACAGGGACTTGAGTTTCATCTCCAGCATCCACATATAAAACCAGATATGGTGGCAGGTCCTTGTAGTCTCAGCATTGAGAGGTGGAGACAGGAGGAGCCCAGGAGCTCTTGCTAGCAAGCCAGCCTAGCCTAAAACAGTGAGCCTCAGGTCCCAGTGAGTGATTGTCTCAAAATCAGTGTGCTCTGCCAAGGGTGACATCCAAAGTTGACCGTGGCTTCCATACAAATGTGTACAAGAGCACCCCATAGCACATGCATACACACACACACACACACACACACACACACACAGAGAGAGAGGGGGGGAGGGAGGGAGGGAGAGAGCACATTTACAATCTAAGGGAAAATGAAAAGAAACTGGTGTTGATAGAATATTCTGGTAGCCACTGCTTAGTCACTTGGGCACTTAGATGGTCAAACAGAATTTAGTGGGTGCTGGGAATACACATAACCTTTTTGTTCTGGTGATTTCTGCTTCCCTGCGCTGTCCAGGGTTGTGGAAATGTAGGTGTAAAACCAGGGGACTAAGGAAACATGTTTCTTCCTGCTACAGCTTTGCCTCGGAAGTCAGGCACATCCAGGTCAATTCTGGCTCAGAAATCATGTGTACTCTCAGCATTTACTAAATCTGCTTGGATGTCATTTCCTTAGCAAAATGAACCTAATACAGGAACTGCCGGTTGGAAAGCCCTGAATGCTGTGCTTGCCAGCGGTTTCTCCCAGAAATAGGGATGACACAGTTCTCTTTCAGGCAAGTGCAGCCAGAGTAAAGCAAGCCTGAAGCTTGCAGGTCATCTAACCCTGAGGTCAGCCTGATGTCACTTGAGCCGGAGGAGTAATTTGCACAAGCCAAAGAAGCTGGAGAGCCTGGGGAGGAGGGAGTGGGGTGTGTGTGTATGACACCAGGACAGCCATGGGAGGCAGGGGTTGGGGGTCTAACACCAGGATTCTGGGCTCTATGCTTCCTATGTGTTTGCAGGAGTGTAGTTGTTTCTCCAGAAATCCTCCCGTTGCCCCTGATTATCTTCAAGGCTAATCAGAAGACACCAGGAAATAAGATTTTCTCTGTGTGCTTAACCTTTGCCAAACTCTTTTAAATCCTCTTGTTTGCGAGAAAGTTGTATCAATTCAAATCTGTTCACTCTTCCAGTTTTCCACTCTTCCAGTCTTCTCTGTTTCACAGGAGCCTACTGCCTGGGAGGGAGCATGAAGCAGGGATGGGGAGGAGTGAGTGGGGAGGGGGTGGGGAGGAGTGGGGAAGGAGAAGGCTGCATTCGTAGGCTCTGAGTCAATGGGATGTTCCTTTTGCCATCTCATTTCGAGATTTTTCTTTTTTCATATTGACATAAAGAGTTAGGTTTTGGAGGAATGTAAAGATGAAGTGATTCAGAAGAGAAGGGGAAAGAATGCCAAACAGGCGACAGTTTAAAATGTCAGCAATGACTTCAGCAGTGTTCAGCAACGACGCAAACACTGGTTGCTCTCCTAACATAAACTCAGGTGGATAGCATTCTCGTGTCTCAGGCTCACTTGTCATACTGTCTTAAATGATAGAAGAAACAGCTATGGGCGCCGACGAAGGCCTTGAGTGCACACGGGTGAAGGTGTCAGGGTTTCATCTTCTGGACTGTTCAGAGGGATAGGCATGATAACCACCAGTCCAGGCTCTGTCGATTTCAGACTCTGTGGCATTGAGTCATGCCTCTCTGAGCTTTCGTGTTGTAGCTTATAATGCAGAATTAACAATGCCATCTTCATCAGCCAAGCCCAGGTAAGTGTGATTGCAAGGCTTCCTCCCACTAATGTGGGACGAGTGATCGGTATTTCATAGTTATCTCTGTTTCAAGAAACAGGAACTTTCTCATGGTCACAAGGAAAGTTAGCTAGCCAGGACTTAAGCACAGCATTGTGCGGACATGTGGTGGATTTCAAGGGTGGGGCTGATATGGACCATGAACGATTGCTGTTCAGCCAGGTTGCTAGCGGAGTCGTTATCTTGGCTAATCTAGAACAGCTTCTTTGGAAATGTAAGCAATAGAAGTTATTCAAGTGCCGGGCAGTCATGGTGCACGCCTTTAATCCCAGCACTTGGGAGGCAGAGGCAGGCAGATTTCTGAGTTCGAGGCCAGC
>NW_022196909.1:9916558-9922096 GCF_008632895.1 Mastomys coucha
AAAAAAAAAAAACAAAAGAAATTATTCAAGTGGTATATACTACCGAGCAGTTTGTAGAAAGTGCCCTGTACTCGTTGTTAATTAGAAAGACAACTCTTTCTTTTACACTATTGTACTTTGCATAACCTACAACCCGGTGAGCTGGGCTGAGGATGCACAACAGTATCTAGGTGGAAGGAGCACTGTCCTAGGTGGAAGGAGCACTGTCCTAGGTGGAAGGAGCACTGTCCTAGGTGGAAGGAGCACTGTCCTAGGTGGAAGGAGCACTGTCCTAGGTGGAAGGAACACTGTCCTAGGTGGAAGGAGCACTGTCCTTTAAGTTCGGGAGAGAAGACCAGCCCACTTCCGCCAAGCTCCGCCCCCATCCTTACTGTCCAAACCCTGGGACTGAGGGCCAAGACCTGAAGATGGAGAAGTGTGTCCTGGCTTTCACTCCAGCTCTTACACTTCTAAACCCACCCACGCAACCTTCCTCAGCTCTTCCTTTGGTCCCGGTTGCTCTTGAACCTCGCTTTTGAAACTTCAACATGCGTGCAAAACCTCCAGTGATCTGGTTCGGGTGCAGGCTCTGACTCTGCAGCACTGGGTGGTCAGTCGAGGTTCTACCACGTCAATCATGCTCCTGGGCGGTGCCAACGCGGCTACCCGGTCCTCAGGCCACACCTTGATTACAAAATAAGCTGTGTACCCGAGGATCCCGACGCTTTCTTGTTCTAAAAGAGGTTTAAAACTAAAAGCAAGCAAACAAACAAACAAAAAACAATAAATTAGTAACCTCGGCAAGCCGCGAACTAATAGTTTTTTGAAATGATGTGCTCTTAACACCTTCCCCCCACCCCAACTCTGTTGTTTAGATAATGCACTTAGAGGCAATGGCCAGGCCAGGACTCTTCAGCCTGTGTTTTATTTCTATATGAGCTTGTGTTAGCGTCAGCCTAGTGCTTCATGCATAGGTCTCCTAGCGAGCAGGGCCTCTAATCTAATATTTCCAAAATAACAAGCAACTGCTGGCTGATGAAAACTAAGCCCAGCAGAAAGCTGTAGGAGGAAGAGCTGACCCTCTATCTTTGTGTCTCACCGGGAGCTTCAGCCGTGGCAAGTGGAGGGAGGTTTGGCTCATAGGATCAAGTCGGGAAGACTGTAATCTTCATATTATTATTGCTTTTAAACCTTGGTGACAAATTCCACTCACCACAGATATAGCCCAGGATCTACTTGGATTCTCTTTCTGGAAATTTCTGAGTCAATGAACTTTGGCTACCTGCAAGTGGTCAGGAACTTTAGTCCCACGGTTTTGGTTTTTGTTTTGTTTTCATATCCCCATTTCCTTGCCAGCAGATCTGAGCCACAGTTGGTCCGCTTTGGTCAGCCAGACAGTAGAGTCCCGTTCAGTCGCTTTGAAGAGAATATCCTTTACCTGCCTCTCTCCCTTCCACTCCAGCTGCGAACAGTTGAAAAGACAACCAGAAAACAGCAGAGCCTCACGGAGAAAGGTGAAGTGTGGCTTTACGGACAGTTCCAGGAATCGTTTTCAACCGAGTCATAAAGCTGTCAGCCGTGTTTTTGCCTACGGGGTTCTGAAGAGGCTCGTGGTGCTGTCTGAGATGCATGTGGCCCCACAGAGATGGGAAGAAAGGAGGCTTTGAGAGGAGATAGCCATTTGGTCTCCATGCCCTTGGCATGAATCGGGTTGCCATGACAACCACTTGACTTTGGAGACTGGTCCACCAAGGGTGGACCCATCCTGCATGTCATGAGCACCCAGACAGGGACAAAACAACTCAAAAGGAATTTCCCACCACCAAGCCCTGCCCTTTGATTAAAGTGTGGCACTCTCCCTCAGCCTTACTGGCCTGCTTCCACTTGTGCCTAGCCTTCCTCTCTTACAC
The DNA here is from genome assembly GCF_008632895.1 of Mastomys coucha. NCBI lineage: Eukaryota > Metazoa > Chordata > Mammalia > Rodentia > Muridae > Mastomys > Mastomys coucha. The sequence goes on from NW_022196909.1 coordinate 9,918,448, forward strand.
ACATTGTGCCTTGAAGCCCCTGTCCCCTTAGAATATGCTGGAAGAAAATATATTCAATATAAATTGAATTATTGATCCCCTAGGGTCTCTTGTCCACTTAAAAACCTGTAATAATTTGGTCTTGCCTTCAAGATCAAGGCCTAGCTAGATACTTCTGTCCACTTGAGATGAAGTTGCCTGCTGTTCTGGGACATCAATCTTGTTTCCCAGCATTCCACGGTGGAAGCTCTGTTGGCTGGCTTTCCCACTCTCTTCTTCTAGCTGTTCTTGATATTTTCTCAAAGGAACTCACCCTTTCAGGTGCCCTCCATGGCTGTCCTTAACATATCAATGAAATACTTTGTTGTCTGTCCTCCTCAAAAGACCTGAGTTGACTCTGTCAGAATGTCATAAGCTAGGGGGCTAAATAGCAGAAACCATTTGTGCTGGGCAGTTTTATGTCAACGGAGGGAGACACGACCTAGAGTAATCAGAAAGGAGGGAAGAGGTTCACTTGAGAAAATGCCTCCCAAGATCAAGCTATAGGCAAGCCTGTAAGGCATTTTCTTAATTAGTGATTGATGGGTGATGACCCAGCCCATTGTGGGTCATGCCATCCCTTGGCTGGTAGCCCTGGCTTCTATAAGGAAACAGGGTAAGCAAGCCATGATGAGCAAGCCAGTAAGCAGCACTCCTCCATCAGCTCCTGCTTCCAGGTTCCCACCCTCTGAACTTTTGGTGAGGAACTGTTCTATGGACCTGTGAGTGAAATCAACCCTTCCCCTCCCTGCAACTTACTTTTGGTCATGGTGTTTCAGCACAGCCACGGGGACCCTGACTAGGACACAGTCTTACAGTTCTAGACGTGAAGACGTAGGTCTCTGTCCTGGCTGCGACTCTCTGTGTATCCTCACATGATCTCTCTGCATGAGCAGGGCCTGGCGTTTCTTCCTGTGTTCATATTTCTTCTCATAAGGACACATTGTTAGGGCACATCCTTGTGGCCCCATTTTAACTTATATGATCCTCTCAAAGGTCTTTTTAACTCTTAAAAGATCCTCTGTCCAAATCCTGCCAGTGTTTGAGGTGTGGGGGTTAAGTCTTCAGCGTATGAGTTTTGAGGGACATGAGTTAGCCACAGTGGGTACAGTTCTCTCAGAGGTGTACCTGCCTAGGGACACATGGGACTGGGAGTCAGCAGGGGTTGTCTGTGGCCCCGTGATGTGAAGGAAGTTGTTGTTTCTGAGGTTTCTCACCCCTCACCCACAGCCATCTCTTTGAAGCCTAAGCCCATCTCTATCTGACAGGCTGCCCACGCCTCGGCTGAATTTTTTTTTTCTTCACACATGCACAGCTCACATTGCCAGTTCTTATAAAGCTGTTAGGGTTGCCTCCTTGATGAGACTGGCTAGCTCATGGGGGTGGGCACCTCCTACAGATGAGGAGCAACTTCCCTTCCCCAAACCAATAGTGAGTGGTTTCTCCATCTGGAATAATCTGAAACCACCATTGCCTCTAGTCATTTACCCAAGTCTCCATTTAGGGGATCCTTGGGAAAGGCCCAGTCAGAGGTAGGGAATGTCCCTCCTCCCTGATCACTCCACCCCTAGTTTAGAAGTGGGGTAGGAAAAAAGCCATGTGATTAGGTCCCCTGATGAATAAAGCATGTTTATTTCGTTCTGAAAATAATTACTGCCAAGATAGGAACCATTCAGTCCCCAGCCTTTCCCATATGTTGGATTGAAGATATCTCACTCCCTGAAGCATCACAGATCCATGTGGACACTGCTCCATTTCCTGTCGTTATCTCTCTCGCCAAGCTGGGGAGAATGTCTTCTGAGATTTAAAGAGTTAAGGGTAGTTGTGCAATTGAACACATTCCCAGGGTAAGTTAATTATTGACCTTGAGTATGAATCATTCATGGCCTTTTAGAAGTAGTATCTGAATGCTTCCTCTGGGAGCAAATGTTATCCTAGCCTATTTATGGAACGGAGCCTAGGGTCAGGGAGAGTGTGAAGAATTAAGACACTTCTTTTCCCCCTCTGAACACTAACTGCTCCTTTAAATATTGCCTTTCCTCCTTGGCTACATGCTCAGAGCCCCTCAGCTAACTAGGAGGCTCTCAAACACCATGCTGTCCTCCACACTGTGCCATGGGAAATACTAGATAACTTCTCTTTTGTCATGGATGAAGAATTCAGGACCAGCCATCTTAGTAGTGTCCCGTTAGTTTCAGCCCTGGCTGTGGGAATGCAACGTCTTAACATTCTAAGTAGCTCTTCTCATTATACCCCAAGAGCTGGCTAAAAAGCAAAGACTTTCAGCTGATCTGAGGCGTTTCTGAGGGTTTGTGGTTAACCAAGGCCACACACCCAGTGAGCAAGGAGATGGGATTTAATGGAAGTGGCATCTGGTGGGGGCTGGACTACTTGGTATCTGGTATCAGCTCAGCTGGGCCTGCCTAGCTGAGCTCTTTTACATGAGAGGAGAGAGGCCCAGTCAGGACTCACTGACTACAGGGTTCAGGTTCAGTGCTTGTGAAAATAGACACCAAAATAATCAGAGCTGCATTCCGGTGTTAGGGCGGCTAATCCCCATCCCTTTGAAGGGGCAGAAACCACCGGTGGAGGCCGGCAAGCGCTGGAAGGGCCAGGCCTCTGCTTTGTTTGTTCTGAGGCCTGTAGTTTTTCTTGTAATGCAAAGCCATTTAAAGGTGTGTCAGTCCAGTACAGAAGAAGGGAAGGAGCTTTTTGTCTTTGCTTTTTTGAGACTGAGTCTGAGTCTGTTGCCCACGTGGGCCTCGAACTCAGAGAATGCTCGCTCCCACCTCAGACTCCCAAGTTTGAATCACCTTGATGGGCTTATTTTCTGGGTTGTTTCCTGTGGTGAATGATGACCAATCAGGGTGCCATCGACCTGATACTGTATTGCAAGCTTTTATAATTATCAATGAACTTACAGAGTCTTCATTATAACAAGAATGTAAATTCATACAAACCATTTCTCCAATCTAAAAAAAAAATAATAATGGCAAGGAACCTTCTTATTGTTTCTTTAGTTTGTGTGCAAAACAGTAGGTATTAATTATCGTGGCCTTTACACCCAGATCTCATTGTTCTTTGCTCATATCCATTCCCTGTCATCATGTCTCTCTGATCCTTCCTCAGGCCTCTGGCTGCTCTGTGTTTATTAAGGCAGGGTCTCACTCTATGGTCCAGGTTAGCCTGGAATGAATGGTCCTCCTGCCTCAGTGCTGAGTGCTGGGATTGCAGGCATGCTGGCAGGAGGCACTTAGGAGGTAAACAAGCGAGTATTTCCACAGTTGAAAACTGGTGTGATTTACCAAAGCCAGTGGCAAATCTTTTTAAATGTGTGTGGAGTCAACGGTCTGGTTTGCAGTCCAGGCCAGTGGAGCAGAGCATGCCTAGAGGCAACTGCTCCCCCGGGGGACATACCGGACTGGCTGGTGATAAAGTCGCCTCTCTTTCTCTTAGGTTTGTAGCAGCTCCTTGGTGTAGGGTGGGAGGACCCCAGGGAGATCTCCCAGGAATTTCAGCAAGCCCTTGGTGCCTTCAAGCCTCCCAGGAGACCATATTATAATCAGTGCCATCTTGGCTGCCAGTCTCTGTACAGAAGTGGCTAAGAGCATGAGATTTCAAAGTGAGGCTT
>NW_022196909.1:9922288-9937376 GCF_008632895.1 Mastomys coucha
GCAGCAGGCAGCAGGCAGCAGGCAGCAGGCAGGGAGGCAGGCGCGCTCAAAGCCTAGCAGCTGCCGGTCCTCCCCAGTTCCGCTTTCCACTGAGTCAAGCTGATCATCCCCTTTCCAGCATGTATACCTGCTGGTTGGTACTTTGAGCCAGCTGCTTTTTCTAGTTTGTAGCCTCCGCAGGTGGCTGCAGCGGAGGCTGAGGAGGATGGGGCAGGATATTCTTCACCCAGCAGTTGTTGTTATCTGGCTGGATATTAAGGCCGTCTGGTGTTTTTCAGCCACTGAGATTCAGGTGGAAGAAAGCAGGCTGCAGGGTCGGTCAGTTGGTAGAACGCAAACAGTAGCTGCAGATGGTCTCAGGAGGGTGTTGCGTGGAATGGGCAGGGTGGAAGTGGAGCCAGCGCTGGCATGATCTCCGCGCTAAGTTGTGAGGGGCCAGGGCACCAGGCAAGGAGCAAGCCTGCTTTTTAAAATTACACGCAGCAGTGATGGCACACGCCTTTAATCCTAGCACTCAGCAGGCAGAGGTAGGTGGATCTCTGATTCCGAGGCCTTCCTGGCCTTCCGAGTGAGTTCCAGGACAGCTAGGGCTACACAGAAAAACCCTGTCTCCAAAAAAAATTAAATAAGAAATGAGGAGGAGGAGGAGGAGGAAGAGCAGGAGGAGGGGGAGGAAGGAGAGGAGGGGGAGGAGGGGGAGGAGTCTGATTGGAGGCTACAGAGCAAAGCTATGGTAAACTGCCTTGGAAGAAACTTGGGTGGGAAGGAAGAAAGGGGAGGGAGGGAAGGGGCGTCTTCCTACAAATTTGCATCTTGCCTTCTGGTTCGCAGAAGGTCACGTGGGTTTTACGGGCTTTCTGGAGCTTCCAGATGTCCCCCAAGTTGTGCTCCTTCAGGCTGTTAGCCTCCTAAACCTCATTCTCTACATGCTTTTTGGTCATCTAACAATGTTCAGGGGCTCTAATGCCCTGTGCCCATCAAGCCTCTCCCCTCTGGAAGTTCCCATAAGCCCAGTGCTTCATTTTTCAGAAGTCCTGTCCCATCTTGGCTGCCAGCTAGGTCTAAAAACAAATTCCACCATGGCGGGAGTGTGCAAAAATGAGAATTTAGGGCCACTAAGATGGCTCAGGGGGTAAAGGTCTTTGCCATACAAGCCTGGTGACCTGAGTTTGATCCCTACATAGTGGATGAAGAACCAGCTCCTCTAAAAGTTGTCCTCTGACACACACATATGTGCACACATACCCATGCACACACATATACACATGCACACACATAGATATATACACACAAGCATACACATATACACACATGCACACACAAAAGCATACATGCACACATATACACATGCACACACACACAACACATACACAACACACATATACATATATACAACACACATCTACATACACATACATACACAAAGTAATAAATTAAAATTAAATTAAAAGAACAAATACAAGGTTTTATTTAATACTGTGCTTAAAAGGAAGTTTTAGGGCCACACCTTTGATTCCAGTTCTCAGGAGGCAGTGGCAGGGGGAATCCCTGGTCAATTTGGTATACAAAGTAAGTTCCAAGACAGGCAGAGCTACATAATAGAGAGAATCTGTCTTTAAAAAAAAGAAAAGGAAGTTTTAAACCTGGCCTTAAAGACACTGGAGTGGTAGTGTGACCCTAGGAGCTGGCATAGTGCCCAAGATTTATGAGGTAGATTACAGGCTGCTTTCCCATGCCAGGCTTAAGGTGCGGCTGTTATCTGCGAGGGAAGTTCTTTTATGTGAATCTCTTGCAGATGATCTAATGTGAGGTCTTCATTATTTACACTTGTTTCACATTGCTAAAGTGAAGAAATGTAACTTGTATAAATTATTAATAATTTATGAGTTTATTCTTATTTGTTAATTTTATTCAAGTTTTCTTTTGCTGAATTTTGACTTAAAAGCTTGTGGTATTTAGTATGTTTATTCTCATCAACCAACAAAAGACGGTTGAAATTTGGGGGTTTAGGGAGTGTGTGGCCTTGGATTTATTTGTGCCTTAGAGTGAGGCTTCCTGTTCCCACTGTGGGTATGTACCAAGTTCCATTATCCTTACCAAGTGGAGGGCACTCACTGTGGTAATGCCTTTGGTCTGCTCTCCTTTCCTAGATAACCCAAATGATGCCAGAATGATCAGCCCGATTGCCTCCCTTCTCCTCTCCCAAGGAAGAAGTGCTTTTAGTCCTTTATGAATCACTAGGATCAGTGGCTAGAACAGAGAAAGTAAAAGGCGGAAAACACAGATGGAGCTCAGCTTAGGGAAAAGTGGATGGAGAGGAGCAGTCCAGGATAGACCGAGCAGAGCTGCCTCAGCACACATGCAGCAGGATAGACCGAGCAGGGCTGTCTCAGCACACTCAGCAGGTAGAAATGGAGATGAATGTGTATTGGGGGCCATGCACTATGTGTTGGCCTTCTGGTCCTGTTGTCAACAGATCATCATTGTGTAGCTCAAACCGGCCTTGAACTCATGACCTCCCTACCTCAGCCTCCCCAGTGCCAGAATTATAGGTGCGTGACACCACACTCGGTTTCAAAAGAGAATACGAGCCCGAAGGACTGTGACAAAGCTAGGCCAAGGTACAGGAGGACTGAGGTTTGTGTACAATTGTGTACAATTGTGTATGGACAGCCATGGAATGCAGTGGGGATTTGAAGGCAGGGACCTGAGTCAAGATCTCCAAACAAGAATTTGGAGTTTGGGAGATAGGAGTGGAAAAGGGTTGGAGTTCGTGGGAAGGGAAGGAATATGCCTAAGCACACTGACTGCAGCTCCTGAGGTCAAAGACTGACAGGTCTCATGTTTATGTTAAAAGCTTGTCGGACCTTCCTTTCAAGATCCTCCTCCGGTCTGGTGGTTATGGATTTTCCCGTGTTTATGTTAGATGGGCGGGTTTCGATTTCCCCTGGGTCTCGATTTTCCTGAGTGTGGTTATTTAAACTCAGTGATCCTGTAGTAAACTCTGACATCTCGATGCAGCTACCTGGTGTCCGTGTCTTTCTTTCTCTCTTACCCACTTGTGTTCACAGGTACTCAATAATCTCCAGCCCGAGAAGCACCCAACGGAGCGGGGGTCCAACGGCCGGACCCCTACACCTCCATCCTGAATATTTGTGGTTTCAACCCATGAGCTTGTGGCCTGAATGGAAGAGGACTGGAGATGGCATGAGTCCCTTTCTGAATGTGTATGGTTGCTGCCACCGTTCTCTGACATCTGATGCCTGCTACAGCTTCCCCAGCCTTCCCATGTGGAGTGAATGCCAGTGGCTCTCCAGGGAACGCTGGGGCCTCTAAAACCATAGGGAGACTGAAGCATCCAGCTTCTTAGACTGAAGGGCTACTCTCTCTTCCTCGCCAGATGTAGATGGCCATTGTTGAACTACCTAGCTCTGTTATGTAAAGCAAGCTGATAAGTCCTTCTTTGTAATACATACTTACATTCTATTGGTTCGGCTCCTTTAGAAAGTCCTGGCTTATACAGTGTATATAGACTTGTAGATAGAGAATAGTGGATAGAGTGGATATATCTGAGAGAGAAACAACACCCGATTGGTCAAATCAGTACATAAGCATTTGTACGTTTGTAAAGATTCTTATTGAAGAACACACAGGATACTTGAACTTCAGAACTGTTCAATAGTGTTTGCTTTCTAAATCAGAAACATCTGTATTTTCCCTGTATCATCTCAAGCATTTTTACAAATTGTTCATCTTCTACTAGTCAGTCAACACACAGTTAAAACTTTTCAATCAACAAATGCCAAGTTCAGATGGTTATAGCTCTTCTGAAACGCAATCAATATGTAATTTCATATTACCCAGAATTCAGTAAGATGCAGAGCTACCGCGAGAGACACCGAATACAGGATGTGGGCATTTTGCCTGGGCTCTTGTGAAAGCTGATGGCTATCTATAGGACTCCTTGCCCCTGTGATTTGAGCATTGGGTCTGAAGTCCTCTGGGTCAGCCAGCTGGAAAGTTGAGAAGGGGGTTGAGTGTGGATAGGAGACGAATGACATTTCCAGAACCGAATGACATTTCCAGAACCGGTGAGCTCACCGGGAATCCATCACAGACCTAAGTGTCTTCCTCATCAACCGTGACCTCAGTTCTGCGGTGGCCACAGGAGATTCTGCCATCTATTGATGGGGAGCTTCTTTATCCAGGCTTCAGAGATCACTGGAGGAACTGTGGTAGGTGCTAGGGGAGCTGTGAATCTGGGTGCTGCTCCACACCACCAAGGCCAGCCCGCCAGGCCAGCAAGTGTCCACTGGCTGACACATGTCCGCATTCCCACGCTTTCTCTACACTTCCTTCAGAGCACGGAGTGTTGGCATCAGGACCTCCGAAACCCGTGATGTCACCTAGGTGGGCCTCCAGATGCAAGCTGCTATTCTAATACATCATTTGGTGCTGAAACCCGGGAACTTGGAGGTTCTGGACACAGTGGGCACCAGCAGAGGCAACAAGATCACGGCCACATGGACCACACCGGCAACCGTGGCTGCCGTGAGTGTGCGGGTTCACGGCCTCCTCAGCTGGTTGCTACAGGAATCACAGGCTTCCAACATGAGAGCTGCTGCTGCTGCTGCCGCTGCCACCACCGCCAAGCTGCTGGAACTTCTACCATGTGAGCTGTGCTGCCCTGGTCCATCTTTCGGGGCTAGCTTCTGCTTGGGCCCACACCTACCCATTCAGTTTCACGTTCTTATTTACCAGTTCGCTAGAATTCTCGCACAGACACTGGCATATTAATTGGTAGAATTGGCCGATGGGAGGGCCTCTAGTTTCCCAGGTAGGGCCTGTCCAGCTTTTTCTGGGGGTTAAGGGGTTGGCATTTTGTAGCCACGCCTCCCAGCTGACATACGAGTTAGGACATTGACCCTTTGGATGACCATTCCCTTGAAAGAAGTTCTCGTTCCAGACTCTTGCAGCCATTTTAAGAAATCCTGGATCCAGGGTAGAGCTCTTTCCACAGTAAGCCCGGGGCTTATTGGGTAGCCTCTAGGGGGCCCTCGTGTTGACTTGGACCACTAGCCTGGCAGATTTCTTTTGGTTTTTGGACTCTTCTCCGGACACCGGTATGAATAATCCAACCCCCCCCCCCCCAGTGGGTGCTGCAATGTCTTCATACCTCTAGACACTCCATTGGGAAGTCTCTTGGAAAATCTCAAATCTTTGAAGTTAATGTCTGACTTGAAGGCATCAAAATTAATATACCTCTGCAGTAAGTTCTGGATTCAGTACCAGCTAGATAATAGTTCAAAATGGCCACCTAATGGCACCCTAGATCCAACTATTTTAAGTTGTTGTTGTTGTTGTTGTTGTTGTTGAGACAGGGTTTCTCTGTATAGCCCTGGCTGTCCTGGAACTCACTCTGTAGACCAGGCTGTCCTGGAACTCAGAAATCCGTCTGCCTCTACCTCCCAAGTTATTTTAAGGGATCTTAATACATACTGTCAGTGAACTGGTAAATGGAAGGAGGTCCTCTATGTCCACATATTCATCTATCTTTGCTGCAATCCCTCCCGATGCTCTTCTTGTTCCCCAACCCAACTTCTCTTAGCCATGAAATGTACACAGCCTCCGCTAGATGATGCTACAATGCTAGATCCAGCTAATGTACTACCTCCTTTTCACCACGGACCTATTTCTACTGCCTCAGTTTCTCCTTCTCACCAGAATACACCAGAGCCTGCTAGCTCTACCTCTCCAGACCCTCCCCTTCTTCTATGCCAGCTGTAGGTCTCTCCAAATGCCCCACATTGGCAGCTACATTCACTCCTCCTGTCACCCGCTCTAAGGCCACAGCCAACCCCCCAAGTCTTTCCTCCCCAGAGACACCTGACCTAACATTGATCCTTCCTCTAAGAGAAGTTCCTGGGGTAGATGGCCTTGTCAGAATACATGTTCGCTTCTCACTTAGTGAACTTTCTCAAATAGAAAACAGACTGGGTTCCTATACTTCTAACTCTTCCAAGTTTATTAAAGAGTTCCAGTATATCACTCAGTCTTATAGCTTGACTTTCCATGATGTTCACATGTTTCCCACTAATAATTTACTTCCTGGCGAACACAGATGAGTTTGGGAAAAGGCAAGAAAGCATGCAGATGGAATCCACCAAACAGATTCTACCTCCTTCCAGGGTTCTTTCTCTTCAGGAAGCTCTAGTAGAAGATTCCACACTCACCTTCCAATCATGCCCTCCTCTTAATATTTCCAATCAACCTAATACTGGCCACTCCCTACCTCACTCCTGCACTGAAACTTTAGAGGAACTATTACCTCATCCTTCACACATACAGGAGAGCACATTGCCTCAGGCCAACTATACCTAGTATACAGATGGCAGCTCCTTTTTACATCAAGGGGCTAGAAAAGCTGGTTATGCCATAGTGTCAGACACGGAGGTGGTGGAGGCACAGGCCCATCCTACTCACACCACTAATCGACAGGCTGAACTAATAGCCCTTATCCGTGCCTTTCAACTGGCACAGGGAAAATCTCTCAACATCTACAGATTCCAAATATGCTTTTCATATCCTCCTGCCCCACCCTGCTACCTGGAAGGAGCGTGGGTTACTTACCATAAAAGGAGGATCGGTAACTAATGCAAACCAAATTATGGCCGTGCTAAAGGCCTCCCATTTTCCCACAGCCATTAGGATTGTCCATTGTAGATCACACCAGACAGATGACTCTATTGTCTCCAGGGGAAACAACCGAGCTGATGAGGCAGCTAGAGCTGAGGCCCTTAGGGGTCTAGACTTGTCTCATCCTCCCCAGGACATTCTTAAACTACAACCTACATCTTTACCTTCTTCACCCCCTGACACCTGCCAAACTCTGTCCTATCTTCACCAACTCTTTGATCCTAACAGCCAAGCATTGTTTTCTTTTGTCAAGACCCACCTACAGCCTACTCCTAAGGACTTAAATTTCTTAAAATCTATCACTGCTTCTTGCAAAATCTGTCAGATGTCAGACTCCAACTCAAGGTACCATAGCACCCTTTTCCCACCCATCAACTCAAGGTACCACAGCACCCTTTTCCCACCCATCAACTCAAGGTACCACAGCACCCTTTTCCTACCCATCAGGCTACAGGTTCCCTTCTTGGAACTGACTTGCAACTTGACTTTACCCACATGCCCACTGTCAGACACGCCAAGTACCTCCTGGTCTTGGCGGATACCTTCTCGGGGTGGGTAGAGGCATTTCCCACAACTAACAAAAGGGCTCAGACATTCTCTGATCTCCTCCTCCTCTGGTTTGGTGTCCCAGCCTCTCTCCAATCAGACAATGGTCCCAAATTGACTTCCCAAGTTTCTCAAATCCTATCTAAGGACCTAGACATCGCCTGGCATCTTCCTTACCACCCTCAACCTTCAGGTAAGGTAGAAAGAACTAACTGCTTTTTAAATCTTGTTAAACTGTCACAGGAACTTCACCTTGATTGGGTAAAACTCCTACCTCTGTCTCTTTTCAGGTTACAAGCTCTCCTCAAGGGACCTCTCCTCATCTCGTCCTTTGAACTCATGTATGGATGCCCAGTCCTAACTCCTGGTCTTTCACCAAAATGCTCTCCTCTCCCAGACCGTCTACTTACTCCATTACTTTGCTACCTCCATTCTCTTCTATGGAACTTTGCTGACCACCATCTATTGCAGCCACTCACTGTCTCCTGTCCACTTCCTGTCAACATTGGAGACCAAGTCCTACTATTCCTTCCAAGTCATCGGCACTCACCAGTCTCCCCTAAATGGCAGGGCCTTTTAAAGGTAATTCTAGTGACCTCTACAGCTGCTAAACTCAAGGTATTCTCTCATTGGGTCCATCTGTCCCACCTCAAACCTTTCATTCCTCCAACTAAAAATGAGTCTTCTTCAGACATATCAATCTTAACAGGACCATGCTCTGTTAAGCTCCAGAAGATGTCAAGACCACCTACCTTGTCCCCAATCCCAGAAAATGAGACTCCACTCCAGCAGTCAAGCTCAACCTCACTGGATTAGACATGCATTTCTTGTCCTCCCCCTGATGTTCATTTCCATCCAGGGTAGCCCTTACATCTGGAGATTTAAGGTTCAAGAAACCCCCACGGATAACAAACATTCTTTCTAAATAGGGTCAGGGAACTGCTCCATAGCTAGGTGCCTGGAACCAATCCAAATTTCTATCACTCCAGTATCTGTAATCCCATCTAAATATTATGATCTCTATACTTGCTTTCTCTTTGACCAGACAAAAGATTATTGTAGAAAATAGCCAAATGAATATGGGGGATGCGCATATTGGTCTTGTCAGATACATATGCTAAGATCATGGACCAATCATTTCTTCTGTCAACACTGCTAGACACACTTTTTCTACATATAAGACCCATAGGATCCCAGGTGAGAGACAGGAGTTGCTGGTAAATTCTACCGTAAAAATCAGCCTGGGTCCCCAGTAAGTACCATCCATATCCAGAGAAAGTATGTCTCAATTGCCCAACCCCTGGATATCAGAAAAGTAGGGGAGATAATCAGACACTCCTCCTAGGTCCTTACCTCTTTGACATCATCCCTCATAAATGACACTAACTTGTCCTTTCGCCTTTGGCTTCAGACCTTGACCTGGGCATACCAACTCCTTAATGTCACCAGGCGCTTTAAGGAGTGCTGGTTATGTGTACCCCCTGGAACTAACTCAAAATTGTTACTTATAGCATCTCTGGTGATACTGCCAAGTAACCTTACCTCATCCTTTGTCAGCTGCCCTGATTCCAATGTCGCCATGACTCCATATCTTACCTCTGTCCCTCTCTTTGGCATGGCAAACTGTTTTAAGACCTCTGGGACCCTGAGGTTCTGTAGGAACGCTGAGTTCCCTACACTGCAATAGAACCATAACCCTTGATATATCATCTCTGCCACAATGCCCTGCAGTCCAGAACATGTCAATTCTTTGTGTCTCTCAGGTATATCATCATCACCTGCCTGCTAACTGGTCAGGAGTTTGTGCATTAGTATCCTTTTCCCTGAACTGGGAGTGATCCAGGGAAACAAGCCCCTGCCAATCCCAGTTGTAGATATGATAGCTGCCCAACATAAGAGGGCAGTTCAGGCTGTGCCACTACTGGTTGCTACAGGAATAGCCATAGATGTTGGTATTGGAGGTGCAGGGATAACAACTTCCATGATCCAATATAATACATTCACTTCCCAGTTTAAAATCAATCTTCAAGAAATGTCTGAAACTGTGCTTACTATCCAAAAACAGATTGATTCATGGCAGGGGCTAGATGTTCTGACAGCTAAACAAGGTAGTCTTTGCCTGTTCCTCCAAGAAGAATGCAATTTCTACGTCAACCAATCCAGGATAGTGAGAAATAAAATCCAGGAGTTACAGTCAGACATAAAAAATTTCAGGGACCTTGAGATATCCAGTTCTGGGATTTTTGAAAACCCCATATGGAAGTGAATACTCCCGTTTGTAACTCCTTTCCTAGTCATCTTCCTGGTGTTATTTGTTCACTGCTTCATTAATCTTGTTTCTACATTCCTTCAATGACAAATACAAAAAAATTCTAACCAAACTATTAATCAGCTCTTGTTGTTACAGGATTACCAGCCGCTGCCCACAGATGAGCCGCTGTTTGCAGAGGAACCTGATGCGAACATTTACCAAGTAGATCCCAATGGTGAAAGCCAGCTACACAACCCCCCCCCCCATTGACAATGCCCCTAGACAGCAGGAAAGTAGCTTAAGAGACACTACGCCTTCGTTCCCTTTTCAACATCGGCTTCGCCTTCCTCTTTTCTTTCCTTCTCTTTATAATAACAAGAGGGGAGGTATGCTGGCATCAGGACATCCAAAACCTGTGACATCACATAGGCAGGTCTCACAGACCTTTTGCCAAGGCAATGGCAGCCATATTCCCAGAATCCACTAGGCTCACCTCCCACCTTTACCTGTGACCACATCACCATCCATATAAGTATGAGGAACACCCCTCCTCCCCTCTCTCCCTTTCTCTTTCCGCTGCCACATTCTCTCTCTCTCTCTCTCTCTCTCTCTCTCTCTCTCTCTCTCCATAAAACCTCTTACACATGGAACTGTTTGGGCCTAGTCTGCTGTGTCCAGAGACGAGCCGCTATTCTAACACATCACGGAGAGCATAGCTACTTTTTTACTCTCACCAGATCTGAAGGAAAAACATCTTGTGGCCAAACCCTAACCTGGAAGTATAGGGAGAAGGCAATTCTTGAAAACATAGTTCCTGTTTAGCTCGGTTGTCATAGCGCAAAGCCAGCATAGCCTCTCCCTTGTCAATTTGGTATCCCTTGCTCTTTGAGTCATGCTTAATTTACGGATAAAGATAGCAGCCTGCTGTGGATGCATCACTTCCTGTCCTCTCCTGCCACAGATTGTGGACTGTAGGGGATGTTAGCTCCCTTCAAGCTCCTCCATAGTCTCATGACCATCCTTGGCCATCCTGTAGCTGAAATTGTTCCAAGCAAATGTACAATTCAGGCTAAGTTGAGTATCATGCACACATCTTGGGTTAGGTGATGGGGGAATGAGAGATGATAATTATCTTCCTTAGATAACAAACATTTTCAAATTAAATCCAGAGTCAATAAAGCTTTTCTGAATGAGACTGCCGAAGTACTTACTGAAGCCTTGCCACTTAAGCTTAAATTGGCTATTTCATCTATTTTTTTTGAAAAACTAACAAATGCTTTTGAAAAAGTATCCTTCCCCTGCAAACAGAGCCTAAAACAGGACTTCTGTAATGTAGACTGGTCATGAAAATAAAGGTCAGGAGCTCCTCCATCTTCCTTTACCTTTTACTTAAGGAACCAAATCTGTGAAAAAGAATCTTTGACCAGAGGTCTCCTGGAGACGGTAGCAGAGCAATCAGGAGAAATATCAGGATCTAAGTCAGTTTTCCACATTATGACAAGAGTACCTGAGACTGGGTAGTTAACAAATAGAAGTTTGTTGGCTCAGGGCTTTGTACCCTGGGAGGTGGAAGAGCCAGGAGGGACTATAGCCTGGGATGGGGATGAACTTTTTGTTTGACATTACCCTATTAATAGTGATATATGGTGAGGGAGTTTGGAGCCGGGCAACAAGAGGGAGCTGAACTTGACTTCAAAAGAAGCCAGCCTACTCCACAGGTGACTAGCCTGATACTGTGAGGCTAGCCCGCTTCTGTGCTATTGGGGACGGAGCTCTCATGGCCTAACACTTCTCTTTACAGCCCCCACTTCCCCACACTGCTGTTTTGAGGGGCTAGTTTCTAGTGAACTTTGGGAGGAGACACATTCAAGACATAGGAGGAAAATCTGCCCAGGCCTGGCCTGACCCAGGACCTAAATTTGAACTCCGAAGACAAGGAAACCTTAGTCAGCAAAGGTACAGGGTAGTCAGATGAGAGCCTGTTCTGCAACTCCTGTGGCAAAATGTGACACCAAAATGTGACACGAACAGTCTCTGTATGTTATAGAACATTCTGTCTAAGTGATACACTTTGGCATATCTTTTTTTTTCTTCTTTTTTTTTTGCTGTTGCTGTCTTACTCTGTAGCCCAGCCTGGCCTGAAAGTCACAGCAATCCCCCTGCTTCAGCTTCCCATGGACCAGGATTATAGATGTGAGGCACCAGGCTCAGGCTTTTGTTGTTGTTGTTGTTGCCTTAAGTAAGGTCTCGCTGTGTCATCCAAAGCTTGCCTTGGATAGTGGAGCCTCTTGCTTTTCAGGCTCCCATCCTCTGCTGGGTCATATCTGGAGTTAATGGGCTTTGTAAATGCTGGGGGCAGAGTGCAGGCTTTGGGGACAGCACCCCAAGGAGTAGCACTAATTCTCCCTAGGGGGTTGGTTAGGAAACAGCAGTGCTGGGGGGTGGAGCTAGAGTGGGGAAGCCTGTCTGAAATTTCACTATGCATCATCACCTTCTGACATCCGGCTTAGCTCAGGGTGAGTGCTAGGAGGGCGGAGGGGCCTTCTGCCTTCTGCAGGAGGCAGGTGCAGCTCCGTATGAAGAAGACTTCTACCCGTGGAGGTCCTTGGTGAAGGTGACAGTCCCCGCTTGTCCAAACTGTTTATTCAGAGTAGATGAGGATTCGTGCGATTTACTCAGGGTGAACCAGAGATTAAAGAACGGATGCCTAGCTGGACGGTGGTGGCTCACGCCTTTAATCTCAGCACTTGGGAAGCAGAGGCAGGCGGATTTCCTAGTTTGAGGCCAGCCTGGTCTACAGAGTGAGTTCCAGGACAGCCAGGGCTACACAGAGAAACCTTGTCTCGAAAAAACAAAACAAAAAACAAAACAAAACAAAAAAACAAAAAGAAAACAAACAAACAAAAAAAAAGAACGGGTATCCGGGAAGGGAAGCTCACTGGCTAGACATCCTTGGCCTATCTAGATGCTTCATTAGCATGTAGAAATCTGGGTTTCCATGCTATACCGTTGTGGTCCTCTTAGTGGGGTGTATTGGTCATGTGCTCCAAGTCAGGAACCTGGTCGTGAGCTGATTTTAGCACCGACCATTCTCAATTATGAGATTTGCCAGGGTTTTTTGAATCTGCTCGACCTTACCATTTTTTTCTGTCTGGTGACATGGTTCCACTTTCCCCACATATATAAGTACCAAATGTATCTTAAGGAACAATGAGATGTAAGTTCCACACTATAAAATGTTATATTCAGGATTTTTTTTTTTTTTTGAACAGCTGGGGATCACATTCAGGGCTTCATAAATGAGAGAGAGGTCCTCTGCCCCTAAGCTATATTACTGGTCTAGAGTAATCTTACTTGAGAATTAAGTAATTTTATAAAAGACTAGATGTCGCTAAATTAAAATGTTAATGGTAATCACCTCTAAATGGTGTGAGCACAGGTGATTTCTATTTCTTCTTCTACAGTTTTTTATTCTACAGTATTCTACAATAAGCAACTTGACATTTGTCATTAAATGTTAAATGTTATTAATCTTAAAATATGTCAAGAACTGTTAACATATAAATATATATGGGAGGCTAATAATAGTTGTAGTTGATTGCTTTTTGGTTTTGTTTTTGGTTTTGTTTTGTTTTGTTTTCAAGACAGCATTTCTCTGTATAGCCCTGGATGTTCTGGAACTCATTCTATATAGACCAAGCTGGCCTCGAACTCAGAGATCCTCCTGCCTCTGCATCATCCCAGGTGTGCACCACCACCACCCTGCTTAGTTGATTGTTTTTATGTAGTTATGCCTTCAAGTTATCAGCTCATTTAATGAATAGGTTATACATTTTTAGCAGCACATCTTGAAAATATAAATCTATTCTGAAAGTGCAGAAACTGCCAATGGATGTTCTTTTTTTAAAAAATCCTTACGCTTTTCTTATGATAATTTTTTCTGAGATTTATTATATATGCCTGTGCACCATGTTCACGCAGTTCCCTTGGAGGCCGGAATAGGACCTCCCTGGAACTGGAGTTACAGATAGATGATTGTGAGTTGCCATGTGGGTGCTGGGAATTGAACCTGGGTCCTCTGGAAGAGCCATCTCTCCAGGCCCCTCTTATCTGTACATTATACTCACCTTGACATTTTTGTTAAGGTTTCCAGAATCTGGGGAAAATAATCTATGTCCAAAAACAATAATAGTCAATATATGTCCCAAACAATAATAGTCATTTACATTGAGAGTTACTTGTGTGCTAACCGCCCCTCCATTTGGTCCTTATTACAGTCTATGAAGTTCAGGATAGAGACCTACTGACCGAAGCCAGGACTTCTGAATACCCCAGTCCTCAAGGGCAAAGTTAGATGGCAGGAATGGAGACTAAGGTAAGATCTAGTTAGCTGGAAGGATTTCCCAGTGAGGCCTTCACAGCCATGAGCAGAGGTTGCTGGCAGGATGGGATCCCATGGGAGAGCAGCTCTCAGAACAGAGAGGGACAAACACAGGCTGTGGTATGGCCCTGACTTGGTCGTAGATGGGTGTCTACCTGTTACAAAGCTTGGCTTGCGCATCTATGCACCTGTTACAAAGCTTGGCTTGCACATCTATGCAGAAGAAACAAAATCCCTTCATGGTATGGTTGTTGGAATTGCAGGAGTTGTTGGGGCTGAAGAATAATGATGTCTGGTGCTTATAGAGCAGCTAACTTTTTACTATGATTCATTTACTTATTTATTTTGCCACTACTGGGAATTGAACCTAGGACCTCGTATTTGTGATCCATCCCTGTCCTACTGAGCTACACCTCTTAAGAGTTAGTATGATTTTATGTAACATCCAAGTCATATAGCTCCAGCCTCCATCCCCGGTTTCATGGGGAGCTGAACCCCCTACCAGGGCTCCTGACACTGCCAGGACACTCCCGTTGCCAAGGTTTTCTCTCCCCACAGTTCCTGCTGAGATCAAATTCTTGGTCAACTTTCCATTCAAAGCCCAGGTTCCTGTTTAGCCTGCCTCCCTTGGGTAGACCTTACTCCGTGCTTGCCCCTCAGACAACACTTAACGTCTGTTCATTAGTGGGTTATGGGTGGTGTTAGCATATCTGGCTTGATTTCACCGAAAATTTGAGTGTAGCAGAAGGGAATTAGAGTTCTCTCCCAGCCCTCAACTGTACCACCAGCTCACAACAGACAAGTTCTTGTAAGTTTTTAACATGTTGCCAGCAGGTTCTGAGGCTTCCTCTTGTTGGAAACTCCCTTTTGTGTCCCGGGGCCAGCCTTGTCCCGGGGCCAGCCTCCTAAGCGTGAGAGCTGACTTGACTCCATTTCTTTCGGTCTAGCTCTAGATCTGGAATCAATCTTATTCCTGCTTCCAGAGTGGGCCTGGGGAACATTTCACCCAAGGGGACGACACTGTGAGTCATTCTCTCCCTGCTTCAGGCTGAGTGACTACAGGTGAGTGGTGGAGCAGTGGAGCGGTGGAGTGGTAGAACGGTGGAGTGGTGGAGGGGTGGAGTGGTGGAGCAGTGGAGCGGTGGAGTGGTAGAACGGTGGAGTGGTGGAGCGGTGGAGTGGTGGAGCAGTGGAGCGGTGGAGTGGTAGAACGG